>NC_135507.1:4627819-4980319 GCF_052857255.1 Amblyomma americanum | reverse complement strand
TAAAACAAAAACAACCGAAAAACTTTGCCTGCGATAAAAACTACAAATGCAGCAGGTGTGTTCCTCGGAACTAAGAGGACCAAACGCTGTGCTAGTTTCCTACGTTGAAATGAAGAAAAATTGGAGAGGACACTGAAGCTCCGCCTTAGGGGTATGGCGCGATAGTGTAGTGGGTAACGCTTTCTATTCTGAGCAGCATGACACCTTTGAACCCATTTTTCATTTTTTTTAAATTGTTTCAATAAATTAAATGATCAATTATGCACTCTAAATTTTCTTAATTAGCATCAAGCATTGGCTTTACATTCTACGCATTTTGACACCTTCGAACCCCCTTTCCCATTTTTTTATTTCTTTAATTAATCAATTATAATTATTTCATTAACTCCCCATCGCCTATCACAGGCCAATCAATTATGAATCATTAGAACCACAAATTACCATGATACGATTTTTGTGACGCCGCTTCTATGATAGGTCACCGGTTGGAATCCCTGCCACGAGCCTAGTAACTTAACAAGTAAGTTCATGCTGCACGAAACTCTGAATCGTATGACATCATCCGGAACATTCTGCGGCAAACGGTTGGCATGATATAATTTTTTTTACGCAGCCCCGATTATTTCCGACACCCGGTGCTGACCACGCCAACGGCTTTTCGACCGAACGAGCTGCATACGCTATCGCGTAGATAAGACCAAACCTCTTTCGTGGTTCCCCAGCTTCGTGCATCCCGTATCCATGTCCCAAGAAGAAAGTGAGAATCAGAAGCAAGTATAGAATCAAGATCAAAGAACAGATCTTTCATGAGCCACGCCAGTTTCCTGCAAATAAAAAAGAGAAATTAAATCTTAGGCAATAATAGCATCGCAGCTGAGCCCGATTACATTCTGCACAAAAAAAATCTTTAATTATACCATATTCAGAGTGTAATCATTGGTTTAAGCTCACATGCATTCGAAAAAATTAAATACAAACAATACTGAAGCCACATTCAGACGTGTTATGAGACATAAACCCTTCTGTGACATCGACTACTGCATGCTTAACTGTTCGTTTTCGTGTTTTTCACATTTACGCGTAAGCTCAAGCAGGTCTAGGGGAGCTGGGTTATTTCGAAAGTCTACATTTTCAGTGGTTAGGGCGCTCGGCTACTGATCCGAAGTTCCCGGGTTCGAACCCGACCGCGGCGGCTGCGTTTTTATGGAGGAAAAACGCTAAGGCGCCCGTGTGTTGTGTGATGTCAGTGCACGTTAAAGATCCCCAGGTGGTCGAAATTACTCCGGAACCCTCCCTACGGCACCTCTTTCTTCCTTTCTTCTTTCACTCCCTCTTATATCCCTTCCCTTACGGTGCGGTTCAGTTGTCCGCCGATATATGAGACAGATACTGCGCCATTTCCTTTCCCCAAAAACCAATTACTATTATTATTATCAAGCAACGGTGACGCGCAGTGCTGTAGTAGCGCTCAGAACACCCAAGGCATGCACACCTATCAGCTGACAGCTGTTCCAAATGAAATAATTATTACTGGGGCTGAGAAATGTACTCAAACTGTCTCGTGTAAAGCTTAACGGGTATTTTTTTTTCTATCTAGCTGCCGTACTAGTGAAGCGATCCGCACTCCACATGAAATCATCCCGCTAGGTGCTTCTTATGCAGCCCACACCAGTTCACTTAAATATATGATTTAATATGCCGCATAAACATCAGCTAAGTTTGCATATTGGTTTGGTTTTGGGGGAAAGGAAATGGTGCAGTATTAATATCGCCGGAATAGCAGTTTTCGCCATACAGAATAGTTTTTCAACGGCACAGTGCCTCAGTAATTGCGCGCAGCAAACGAACTTTATTAATATTAACACATACTTTTTGTAGCTTGGATGTAATACAAAAGATTTTCCTATAACTGTTTTGTGGCGTTAGAGTAAGCGTGCCTTTTCCGGGATTAGTTACAAACTGACGGCACTTAGAGCTTGGAAGCGGGGAAAATCTTGTTAGATTGTATAGTGCCCAGCCGCGTGCGTTTACTTCACACTGCCCGTTTCACATCAAGTGCAAGTCTAGCTGCGTAGCCTCACAAACCTCACGCCGCGTTCTTGAGGCCCTCTCTAATCACTTACCTAAAGCAGCTTTCCATCTTCTTCCAAAAGCAGGCCCTAATTTCCACATAGGTGGTGTCGATGAGTAGTTGAAGGGACTGGCGAGTCACGTCAACGAGATCGTATCTGCAAGGCGTCATTTTCGAACATATGCACAAACACACATATTACATCCGTCCTTCAGCCTACAGTAGAAATAAGCATTAGCCGGTTAGGGGCTGCGACAGAAGTCACCTTTTAATATCCGCGCCGTAAGGGAACGGATAAAGGAGGGAGTGAAAGAAAAAAGGAAGAAAGAGGTGCCGCAGTGGAGGGCTCCGAAATAATATCGACCACATGGGCATCTATAGCGTGCACTGACATCGCACAGCACACGGGCGCCTTAGTGTTTTGCCTCCATCGAAACGCGGCCGTCACTGCAGGCGAGACGCTAAAGGCGCCCCGTGTGCAGTGCGATGCCGTTCTTTTGCGCTCCTCTCTAATGTTTCAAGTATCAACCAACTAGCCCAAACTCAAATTTTAGTCGAATTCATTTTCTATCAGGCCTGTCCTACTTCAAGGGGTTCACACTATCTCAAGCGGTTTCCTTACCTCGTCATCGGTCTATCTGCTTTATCCGATGACGTTTCCTTTCCTTTGGTACACCAACTGCTTCACCAACATACCATCGGTTCTCCATAATTGTTCCGCTCGAGTCCATTTGTCAGTCCTGATTACCGCAAGATTTCGTAAGGTGTTCTGTATTCCATGTTGCTCCATTTATTTCTCTTATTCGTAGTCTTGTGACCTTCCTTATTACTGACAGCATGGATACTAATGATTGCAAAAAATAAATACATCGACCACCACCCCATTTCCCCGCAGAAAATTATTGAAAATTTTGGAAATTTCAAACTATGATTTGTCTTTGCAGCCGTGCAGTTACGCGACAATATCTTGTAATGTCCCGTAAATAGCACCTGCGCGAGTGTTCCGAGGCGCTAACAAACTTGACCGCGAATTCGCGCGAGGCATTCATGTACACAGACATATCTGCTATGAAGAACGCTATGCTAAAGTAAAATATCAACGGCTTTAAACGTCAAAACAGTTGGTCATTGAATGAATGCATTATTCAATAAAGCAATCAGTGCAGGAAGGAAACACGCGAACAAGGAAACTCTCAACGCTATTTCTTTTGTTGTTTTTAGTCTCCTTTGAAATGAAGAAAACTAAAACACACTGAGACCACGATATTTCTTCTTCCGGAATGGCAAATGCGCACAGCCGAACTTGGCTGACACACACCAGCATTACCAGGCCGTCCTATAAACCAAGTAACTTAACCCTTTCGCCCGCTGATCATGGCGTCGCTGCAGCATAAACAGTGCGGTCGTCTCACGTTACGAGCAAAAACATGCCATCACAGCAAGCAGCTCTGCTGAGATGACGCTCAAGCAGCATATTCGTGTTCGCGTACACACAGTAGCCGCAGTAGCAATACTAACAACGGCAGTACAGCAAGTAACGGAGTCCATTACCGCTAAGGACCTTCCTTTCTCGCACTGCCGCTGGCTCGATTAGACGACTAGGGCGTCACTGTCTCCCCCGATGAGGCAGCGAAGCAGATGCACACAAGATGCCGCCACCATTCGGCGAGCGCGCTTGTTGACACAGACGAGAGCAGAGGCAACTGAGGCACTGCGCAAAGACCGGTCTCGGCGTGCGAGCTCGGAATCCTCAAGACCGAGAGCTGTTTTTTCTGCGCATAAGGTCGCTGCCCGCCCAACGCGGGCTCGGCGTGCTTATTCGAGGAAACCTTCGGCTCCGGACCATTTGGCGCAGGGGAGCGAGTGTCCCAACCCGGACGTTATAATTGCGCTCTGGTTGATAGCTGTCTTCGCGTGTGGAGGCTAGCAGGTGTATGCCCGAATGCGAGTTGGCGAAGAGCCTATTTAGACGCGCAGTGAGAAAAGCAGTGGGAAAACAAAAACAAGAGAACAAAAGGCGCCGGCATAAAGCCGGCGCCATAATGTGAGGGCACACAACGGAGACGACCCACTCGACGACATAACACGACAGGCTATGCCACGTAGCTCGCGTTCAGCGAAGGGTGCGTCGATGTAGCGTTCCTTTGGAAGCACCCCAATTCGGCGAGGTTGTAGTCTCTTCGGAGGTATACCGAAGTCTGCATGGTGATTCTTTCGCAGCAACAAGTTATGTTGCAAAACTATAGAATGCTTCACGAACGGCACTAGTCGAATAGGATGCAGGCACTCAAGTACGAAAAGTCGAGACGCGGGTTGTTGAGAACAGTAAACTGAAAATATGTGGCCTTGTTCCCCGCTTAATAACTCATGAAACCAAATTTTATTTACGGCAAAGCCTTCTGGTTTGACCGGCTCGCACCATTCCCTAAATATAAAAGCAGCTCTGGTTGCAGTGAAAGAAAATACGTGACCGCAATGGCGCAAACTGAGCAGAAATAAACAAGAAAATGTTCAATAATAATAACCACTCCCAAATACAAGAAGCGGTACCTCCTTAAGCCTATTTGATCCTTTCCACTCCGCAATAGTCCCTATCGCACAGATAGTATAAATAAATTTAACAAAATGAATTGGGGGCCCAGACATCAATCATAGAGAAAAAAAAGTAAAAGATGATCATATAAGAAAAGTACGAGCAAGGCTACAAGGCTGACACTATAAGAACGGTTCGTAAACAAGAAACTAAAGTGCGAACATGTGAAGGGTCCGGCGAATACAAGGCGCTTCGTAACAAAAATTGCACAAGGTGGATGGACTCTTAAGCTAGGTCATCGCCCGTCTGTGTAGAGAAATCAAAATTGCTGAAAATTGTGGTATGCAACATAACGCAAGCTGCGGACGAATAGAGTGATCGCTAGATGCGACGGCTACTGCGTCTTTAGTCCTCTTTGATAGCTGACTGACTGATTGGTTGGCTGGCTGAGACTGAGATTGGCTGAAGAAGACTGAGATTGGCTGAGATTGGCTAGAACTTGAGGCACAGAGCCAGAGAAATCTATGCTGCTCGTGAAAACGCACCGAAGCAGGGCAAGAGTAAGCAATGCGCATCAGGCTAGTAGCAGAGCGTGTATAGCTAAATTTGGCGCAAAACAGAATTCTATAAAGCTTTTTGCTGTTTCCAAATGAGCACTAATAATCATTCAAAGCCTTAAGAAAATCAGTTTAGTTTTTGTTGTTTTTTTTTTCCAACACAAGAGACCGACATATTGCACATGGATGCAAAATGGGGCACGGCTCGCCACCCGCTACGTTCCGAAAAATGTCACTTTTTGTGTCAAAAAAATGTTTTTGTACAAATGAGACATTGGATCTTATTCAGAAAAAGGTGGCCATTCCTAATGTGAAAAAAAAGACAGAAATTCAACTTTTTAATAATTTTACCCTACCCTGTTTCCTTAAGGTGTCCAATGAGCAGTGAAACAGCTACTGTGCCTTTAACTTCCTGATAACCTTTTTTTTGCCCACTAACCTAGAGACCCACTTACGCATGCTACTCGGAGGCTGTACACAGACGCACACCGCTGAAACTCGCGAAGTGTGGCAATATGTGCAATAAAAACACAGGCCTTACTTCCGCTTGCTCTAGATTAGTTTGGCGACTGAAGCGGTATAGCGGAAGCGCATAATATGTTTTATTTACTATTGTCGACAGTCTTGCGCAAGAAGTCTCCACGCTGTTTTTCTGCATCAGTAGGCTTCAACAGAGCAAGGACTTACAGAAATGTTTTTCACTGACAGAAGAGGCACCTGCATGGCCGCTTGCTATACCCTATACCCGGGGATAACTTTCTGTGGATATGCTGTGGAAGCCACGAGCGCGCCGTCAGCTTACACTCCAGTGTATTTCGCAAGCGCGAGCACGCTTCTGGAAGGCACCGTCTCGCGTTCGTAGCTTACACTGCACAGCCACAGAAAGCTGGTCCCACAAGATTACCTATACATCAGTGCCTGTAAGCACAGGAGTGAGCATGGACCAGCATGTTGTTTCTTCTTAACCCCCCCCCCCCTCCTGCCAACAATGTTCATTTCAGATCGATCTGTGTCCTCCCCCTTCCCGTCACCTCACCTACAAGAAGAAAGTCACATGGAAAACTGTCAGTCGCGGCGGACACGTCAACCACGCTGCATGGTAATGTATTAAGGCGGTGAGTGCACGTTAAAGATCCCCAGGTGGACTAAATTATCCTGGAGACTACTACGGCACCGCTTTTTCTCTTATTTCACTACCATCGTCCTCCCTTCCCTTAGGGCGCTATTGAGAAGTCCACGGATAAGCGAGACAGTTGCTGTGCCTTTCCTTTTCTTAAAAGCAATTTTCATGAAAACGCAGGAACCCGACCGCGGCGGCTGCGTTTTTATGGAGGAAAAACGCTAAGGCGCCCGTGTGCTGTGCGATGTCAGTGCACGTTAAAGATCCCCAGGTGGTCGAAATTATTCCGGAGCCCTCCACTACGGCACCTAATTCTTCCTTTCTTCTTTCGCTCCCTCTCTTATCCCTCCCCTTACCGCGCGGTTCAGGTGTTCAACGATATATGAGACAGATACTGCGCCATTTCCTTTCCCCAAAAAAAACCAATTATTATTATTATTATTAAGGCGATGAAAGTCGGTAGAAGGACATTCGTAGGCATTTGTTGTTGGGTGATTTTTTTTTTTTTGCTTTTCGTTTCAGACCCGAAAATTAAGAGGTATACGCCATACCGGTTTAACACACTGACAGGTCGGATGAACAAAGTGCCACGCTATCGCAACGCAATGCTGTTAGAATTGTGTAACAGCGTACCGTGCCTTCCTGCTGCCATGTGCAACATGCGCAGGCGCATCGATCTTCCCTTCGAAAATTTCTGTTTCGATTGATGATTCCTTGACACTTTAGCTTAGACATAGCAGGGGCACAGCACTCTGTTGGAGGCATAACCCTCTTAACGTAACTTCTAAAGCTGTTATGAACTAAGGAGACAACGCGGGATTTTGAGGGCGTACAACCTTTGCCTTCCTGACCACTCTGCAAAGAAGATGTAGCAAAAGCCCAGGTCGCACGCATGCGAGCGCTAAGTAATAAACTGGGTTCATTACCTAGGGCTATTACCTAGATGGGCGTTAGGGTCCTACCTGAATGTTGCTTGCTCCGCGATTTCGGGATCTGCGGCTGCTCTTAGCAGGTCTCTCCACGCCATGTAGACTTCCGTAGGATCGTACCACGTCTGGAGAGCGTACCGGGGCAAGAGTGCCAACTTAATACAGTATGGATAAGTAAAAAAAAATAGTTGAACAACCGGCTGCAATGTCACACTATACGCAGCGCTGTGATCTGTTTCTAACACATCGAAGCGGCTCGAAAGGGAGTCACCGCACCGAACGACAACAGGTATTACCAAAGCTGAAGATGCTTCTTTTTTACTATGCCGCAGCCAGAACGATGTGCGAAGCCATGAATATCTCCACTTCCTCGTGAAAAAATTCACTTGACTTCGCACATTAAAGTACTGTGATCCTCTTTGGAAAGAAGCAACCATTTGAAGGAACTTCCTTTTCTAACGCAGTAGAGCAATTGAACGATTTGCCTCATCAATAGGCAAGTGCCTTCATCATCATCATAATGATAATTATGATGAGTGCCCTAAGGTCAGTATATTTCAAGAGAGCCAGTGGTGACGCTTTTTATATAACGTCACTTCCTGCAGTCCTCATCATAATGAACTAAGCTGGCTTTACTGCAGGATCTTCAATTATTCTTGATTTGCGTTAGGTTCAGCCGCGTTATTCGAGGTTATTTCAAAATTTGCTTCCGCAGTATATTATTGCAGTTGGTTTATAGATACACGAATCAGCAATTACGCGCTGCACGCAAGAAACCTTCGTTGATTTCCACATCTGATTAGAGTATGTATATATCTGAGCTGCACTTACAAAACGTCACAGACGCTTTGCTGGGCGGTATATCAGGAGAGTGACCATTCAAGGCCATCGGTAACATGACAGGCGAATTCTGAAGCCAATAGGCAAAGCATGGGCGATTCTCGAGCAGCATTTAATGCAAGATTAGTTCTCCAAGGTTTGCGTCTTCATCTCTGTCCGAAACAGTGCCTCACTGCATTATTTGCCCTATAGTGCCGTCCGCAATTATTTCAGTTTTCTTCTTCATAAGGGCCGTACTATCACGGTGTTCCTTTATACCAGAAAAACCTTAAAACGTGTCCTGCGCGTGTGCGAATAAGAATTTTCCGCAGGCAACGCGGTGCAATGATGCCATGCACATGAGCAGCAAGTCGCATAGCGCCAAGGCGTTTAAGCGAAAACGTGGTTAGTGCGTAACTTCCCATGCTGCAGCACAGGAATTTTATTACCTTCAAAAGCTTTGGCAGCTTTAACCAATTTGCGTTTTCACTGCCACACCCAAAAAGCAAAAAGAAACAGCAGTTCTGTCGCTCGTGCACCTCCGCTTGGTTATTGGATTTCTTTGTGTGCATTATTGCACTCTCTCACGCTACATGCAAAACACTCACCTTATTCTTAAGGTGAAGCGAGGGTCGAACCACAAGTGTGTATTGACCGTGATCCTTGACAAGGGTCTTAGGATCCAAGTCATAGACGCTCCTCTGGAATAGGAGGACATTACGATCAATTATACTTCCTGCCACATGTTGCTGAAATCAGGTTATTGCGTTTAAGTCCCTCAAGATCCAATCCAGAATTTCAGCACACATTCGGGACAGGGTATCAGGCACATCAGTAGCTAGAATGTGGGAAGCAATATGATTTCATGCAGTATTATTTTAAAATATCTAAAATGTCTTAAAAGATCACATCGCTTATACAGTTAATTATTTGTTTAAATATTTATTTCTTAGTGCTTTAAACCCCCATTGAAAGGGTGGATTTCTGCCAACATGATTGTTTCAATGAATGACTTTAATGGAGAGTTGTGTTACACGAATCATTTACGCGTAATGGGGTACAGTAGTAAATGTTGAAGTAACCTTTTTGTGGAGGATGAACCAAACTAATCAACAAGGATGGCCTGAAACGATATGTTCTCACCGCAAGGCGTTCCCATGCACATGAGGCATTCGCTTCCGCTTTGCCGTATCTTCTTAGAGCGTAGTTGGCTATCCTGCGAAGTGTACCACGAAAGTATGCAGTGAAAAAGACGCCGATTATACTCGGCAGTTTTCAACTACGGTTTCTGAAGTAGAGTGCGTTTGATCAATAGAAACAAATTTCAACGACGCAATTTTCCCCAAATTTGTGTCGAGTGTTTTTTTGGCCAACAATCAAAGTGAATTAAAAATATCTCTGTGTGCTGCACACTTTCGATGCGATAGCATTAGTGTCCACAATCCTCAAAAATGGTGGTGTGTGTCAGGAAATTAGCTGATTGGTCGAGAGATGTCAAGTGGCTTTGTGGCGTCGTTACATCCTGCCCATCTTGGCAGGTGGCAACGGGCTCACTAGATGAGGAGGTGCCCTCACCTTAAGACATTATCGCAACCTGCCCTCCGAAGCAGGTGGGGATGAAATTAATGATTGGTAGAAAGAGGTCGCATGACTTACGGACTTCATTGCAACCTGCTCACGAAAGAAAGAAGGCAGAAGGATGAAAAATAAAAAAAATGGCGGTAAAGCCGGTTAGAACCAGTTCCCGGCTTAAACTGCACCAGAGTAGCAACAATGGGGATCGTTAATGATATCGCATTCCACTCTTAAGATATATTAAGTGACCACCAAGTGTTTTACGACGTGGCAGCAAGGTCTTGATGCTGATGACAGCGTCAGGACAGAGAGAGTGATTCTGCGAATTGAAAGGAGGCTCGCTTCTCTGATAGGCTCAAATCACTTCGGTAAAATATAGGGTCGCCTTGAAGAAACAAATCTTAGAACTGCATTGGGAGCCCTAATGGCCCTTGATATCACCGTTGAGCTAACTGAACAAGGAAGCTGGACGAATTAAATGAAGAAAATATCTCTCACCAGTCGCTTACATTGACGGGGGAACTTCTCCACGCGTTTTCATTCATGAATTCAAACATGACGTCATTCTGGTTGATTCCTTCGGGAGTCAAGCCGGTCCCTACCATCGTGGAGCCGTTTGCTTTCGCCGCAATAAACGGACCCTGAGGCACAAACACAAATTGGTGTACACAACGCGATATGTGCACGAATGATGCATGTTTTGTTTCGTAATTTTCGTGGTAAGTCAATGTACACTGTACTATGAACAATAACATTAGTTAAGCATGTTTATTTCCTTTCTAACTCATCGGAGCAATATTTTTTTAGTCTGTTTTAGAATGTCACTGACAGAATATACAGTCCTCGTCAAATGCTCGCAGTCTACCAAATGCCTTGCCGGAGTGGCCTCGCTCTTGTGTGATGGGGTTGCTATCTCTTGCGCTTTCCATCTTCTTGACTTTTTAGATAAAGCGGAAGCTTAACCCTTGCGTCGCGATCGTTTTGGTTGATAGCGGAGAATTCTAGTGGTCGAAATTTGTTGCGTGGTATGGAAGACATGCGCGAATAATTTATCTATTCGCGCTTGATTTTATTTATTTATTCCTACAAGACCACCGAAACACTCCAACCCGATCCAGACTGTCCACCAATGCACACACTCCCCACCGTGGTGCACCAAAATCTTCACAATGTGGACCAGTAGAAATCACCATGCTCTGCTCGGGCCGGTCACGCGTGGCACCGCAGCACGGAAGCGCTACACGCGTTATCTCACGATGGCGATGATGCGCTGCCTCCACGATTCTCAACCTGCATTAAACCTTAAAAACAAAAGCCACACCAAGGGCAAGACTTGAGATAGAAGTAGATGGTACGCGCGCGGACTTCAAATTGTTTATTGAACCAATGCCCCTTTCATTCATCAACAACAATGCACATGCACTCTATATATGCACTCACGGCCTTATCAGACCAAGAAGCACCAGTTCTTTCTGGTACAAGTGAAGCTGACACACTTTTCAGGGCCATATCTTGCTACCTGCAAGGCTTCGAAAACCTCACGTGCCTTTTTTTTTTCTATTGCCCTGCTGATCATCTTTGTATATTTGAAAAGTGGCGCGCATTTTTTGACAGAGGATTGACAATGTTTTGGCAAATGCCGCCTGCACTGAGAACCCAAAAAGTTGCTGTGCTCTTGTGCACGCTTATTAACAGAGGTCCCTGCTTGTCTGAAAAGTGTGTCAGCGAGGCTTCGGTTCACTTGCACCAGAAGGAACTGAAGTTTCTTGGTCTGATGAGGCCGTGAGTGCGTAGAGAGCATGCTCATTATTGTTGGTGAATGAAAGAGGTGTTGCTCTGTAAACAGCTGCAAGTCCGCGCTCGTGCCGTCTACTTATTTCTTGCTCTTACGTGCTTTTTGTTTTTAAGATTTCACGTTTCTCCAACTAGCCCCCACGGCACACTCCTGGCAGCCTGCATATGTGGGACGGCTTGAAGCGCCGCTTCCCGGAGCGTCTGAGTATCTTTGCTTTTGAATGAAACGCATTCTTCACTTCATGTCTTGGTGAATCTCTAACCTCCGTATTCACAAACGGATCTTATACTTATCTTTCCCTTCCACCACTTAGCAGCGCCAAAACGTGTTTCAGGATCCAAACTTGTACTTAAACCGAACGTTTTCGTGATCTTAACTTAAGGGTAAGGGCGCATTTCTAAAGTAGCTCGGGGGCTAGCTTAACGCGCTACTTATGGGATCCAAGATGGCTGACCACCACGAAAGTTTCTCGGCGTTCGTCGATTTCGTCGCCCTCGAAGGAGAAATTGAAAGCCGCAAAGGTCGCCCATATGCAAAACCATTACGATACATGCTCACGGACAACGCCAAACCAATGGAAGTATACGGAGACGGTGAGTTCCTCGCCCGGTACTGATTCACGAAACAAGCCATTCTACAGCTGCTGGCAATGCTTCCGCTGGAAACGAACCCCAACGACCGCGGCTTCCCCATGCCGCCGCTCCTGCAAGTGCTAGTAACACTGCGCTTTTACGGCGCTGGAACCTTCCAGGTCGTCAACGGAGACCCAGTCAATATGTCTCAGCCAACGGTATCGCCAACGGTAGACAAACTCCGCCGCAGTCACTTTTCTTTTGAAGGACGTGGTAAGAAAACGGTTTCTTGTTTCGGCCAGCAGTGCGTACCAGCTTCGGTCTGGATGGTTTGCACTACTTCGCTGAGGGTACAAGTACGGACGCAGTCGTTGAAAGTCATTATGGAATATATATACACAAATGCAATCTTACCTCGTTTACAGACTTCAGGGAGCCGTACATTCCCAGCACGCCTCCGTAATTGAGCAGCATATTCCAGATAAACGGCTGGCCGTAATACATGGACAGTTTCTCGTATGCCGGTTGCCTCTCGGAACTGAGGTCAAGGACAAGCATTTTCCCCTGCAAGGTGGCAGATGAGTATCCTCGTTGCATCAAAAACTGAAGCACTCACTTGTGGCTGCGCAGCTTAGGGGCTACTGCGTTACAAGTGTGTTGGTTCGCTACATGCCGCGGCGACCTCGTGTCAAGGTGGGTTAACTTCAAGAACGCCCAATTACCGATAATTCGGCGCACGTTGAAGTACCGCAGAAGGTCAAGATTTACATGCAGCTCTTCGCTACGACATGGCCGGCTGACAGCCCTCAGCGTAGCATTGAGACATGAAAAACATCCACCAATCTTAGTGAAGTCCAAGCAAACTGTGAGTGAGTAGACAAGAATAGACACTTTTAGTTGGACGCACGCAGTGATCAAGGCGGAAAGCTGGGCTAGTTGGTGTTTCATCATGAATTAAAAGACTAGCGCATATAACAAAGCGCTCGTCCTGTCTACTTCTATGCACGCAGTGAGCTCGCGCATGCAACGACACTGCGGGTAACAAATGCGCATGCGCAGAATGCAACGTATCTAGCCGCGCATTGCGGACGCCCGCCCGCTATAAAGCATAGCGTAGTGTACGCAACGTGGAACGCTACGTGCTGCGTAAAGAACATGGCGGCGACCATCTCGCCCGCTTCGGAATAAATACATGTCGCCGCTGGATTCTGTTACGCAATAGCTCGCTCAAATGGTAGCGGTTCGCTTTTATTTCGCCTACTCTTGCCCACACGTACCGGTATAAGCGATAACTAGCCCCTGTTTTTCAGATAATTTGGCGATCCTAGGACTAACTAAATGCGGTGTGTTTTCCTCGTAGCAACGACACCTGGCGAAGCAGTTTTCTAGCTTTTACTCAGTTCTTACAATTTCTTCGGATCGCATAGTTTTTATTCTTGGAACAAACAAAGGCTCGCAATTCACTCATCCTAGTTATTAGTAATTACGTATGAAAATTTCTTCAACTGAGAGTTGATGTGCTTTGACACCTTGTCACTAGATGACGCTACTGTTTACGCGTTCACTTGAGGGACGCTTAGGCACGGCCAACTAAATGTGTCGTGTTTACGCTATTCACAGTGTACGCAACGCAGTAAGAGGCGTACACAAGCTTACTGCGCACGCCCCAACTAAAAGTGTCTAATGGCACCGCAGCCTTCGCATCACACTGCGCCCCCGCAAAGTTTGATTTGGTTTGGTTTATGGGAGTTTAACGTCCCAAAGCAACTCAGGCTATGAGGGACGCCGTAGTAAAAGGCTCCTGAAATTTCGACCACCTGGAGTTCTTTAACGTGCACTGACATCGCACAGTACACGGGCCTCTAGAATTTCGCCTCCACCCAAAATTCGACCGCCGCGGCCGGGATCAGCAGCCGAGAGCCATAACCACTGAGCCACCGCGGCGGCACCCCCGCAAAGTATGAGTAATTGTTTTGGGGCTGAAAGATCATTTGACGCTCTCGTTCCAGCGAATTCTATTAGTGCGATGAGCGCGAAATGTGATACGCAAAAAAGAGCCCCACTGCTCATATGGCGTGTTGAAATGGCAAAAAAAATACCCTTAAGTGTACGGGCGCACAGTATAACAAGGAAAAGACCAAACTTTTTTGTGGAACATAGCTGTGTCGGCTTAAATAATTTCGTAATAGTTCAAGCAACCCAGCAGTTAACTTTGCATAAAACTAAACAAATTATTGAAATCAGCTAGAATGAAAACGAGAGTAACGAAGATATGATGCTTGAGCCAAACACAACAACAGGACCGCCTTACCTTTCTTTTCTCACTGTGCAACATGTTTTCCTTCTCATACTGTGTTAGCATTATAATGCTCTTTCAGCGAAAAGGCCGCGGTCCGTGTGTAGAGCAGATCAGAGCAGATCAGTGAATCACCGGGCCTATAAGATGCCTCTTCCGGGCACCCATGGGTAAAAATGCCTCTAAGCCTGCACCCTCCAGCTATCTGCCGTCCACCGACCAACCTTTTTTTTACGCCTGGCACCGAAATACGCCGTTGCATAGGCACCCCCCAGTGAGCGGTCTTTCTTTTCATTCGAATGGCAGGCCTTGTTTGCCACTCAAGCTCTATGAGAACCATACTTTTTTTTTATTTCAGAAAAGACGGTTGTTACAATTCCTAAGGCTCGGGGTCTATGAAAGTCTATGGGAATCGCTGCAAACGCCGATCGGGTTTGCTCATGCAATGCCATACTGGCAAGAACTTTTCCTGGGTTTTCCTTAACTGGATCAAAGAGTCTCCATTTTATAGCCCTCAAGTCACACAGTCGTCCTAAGTGAATCCGCCTCAACTCGAGCTAGGTATGAAAGAAACCAAATTTAGTTGTTTTTCTTTATTGACCAAACAGCATAAAAAAATTATGCAATGCCTTTTTCTGAACAGACTGCAGACATGTTAACATATCATGATTTTCTAACGGGTAGTTTTGGTTTTGATAACTTAATTTCTGAGTCGGCGCCCAGGTGACGTCGCGGTGGTCCAGCACGTGTGTGTGAAAGTGGTGGTACTTATGGTGGGCGGATGACGTGGTCACAGGATCCTTGACATCTGCACTGTGCATTGCCGTCAGGTCTCCATCATGTGAAGCGTGATTTTGTTTTTGTTTTTTGTATATGGCAAAAAAACTCGAAAAAAGAATTTCCGCCGTGGCAGACAGCAACTTGGGGGCGGACGACTGTCCACAGAATTGCCGCGCGTCCTAAAAACTACATGGATGCAATAACATTCTTGCGTAACAAGCGCTGTTAAGCAGCTTTGTACTATTGTACTATACCAAGTTTGAAAGTGTGGAAAACCAGGCGTGTGCTGAACAAGAAACGAAAAAGATACTCTATAAATTCGTTACTGCTCTTTGGAAGATTGGGCGCTGGGAAGCTCTATAAGCCTTTTGTTTGCACTATTCTATAAATAATAGAACTAGATTGCACTTTCGCTGTCTCAGTTTCATTAAACTTTGAACCGATGGAATATACGAGCTAAAGATTTACTAAAGCAGGAAAAGGAAGATCTCTAAAACTGCATACGCGCGTATATCGAGGAGTTTCGTCTCACCTGAGGTACGCTTGTCAGCAGTGCTTTAGCTCTCGCGGGAGTCCAATATAGCGGATCGTTTATAAACAGCCATCCTTGCATCACCCTGGAATCAGAAATGAATGAATGAATAAATGAATGAATTAATTAATTTTTGTCTTTGAGGGAGCCGCGTTGTAGGAACCAAGTAAGTGTACCCTGGTGTTTGCGCCAGTGTGGCTCTCGATTATAACACTTATCGTCTGTTGCATTTGTTTTATCAGCTTTATAAAGTGAGGGGACAATCATTTGTATCAGTCGCTAATACTGTTCTTGTCAACTTGTTCAGATCATAAAACTCATCATGTTGAAGACGGCGCGTTGTTCGGAGAAAGAGGATGTTCAATATTGTGACGCAGGGGCACAAAAACAGATTATCAAGGACCAGCAGACATTTCACGAGCATTAGGCACAGATCTATCGATGCTACTAAAAGAATCTGCACGGGAGGGTTTTGTTTCACGCTTAGTTTGGGGCATCAATGTAGCATGTTTAAATGTTTAAAGTATAGTGTAGAGTCCGGTGCATGACGGCCACTCCGCTCACAATTCAGCGGTGCCAGGAGCTGAAACAGCACACATTAAAAAGAATAATAATTGGCCGGTCGCAGCGAACAAGTTGAAAAAGAGGTCGCTTTAATTTTACTGCCGCGTCAGACCTACACCTTATTGAAATTCGGAAAGTAGTATTGCTGGCACTTTTACCGGTGCAAACTGACAATAACACAAGCTGCATTTTTAATAAATTAGGCTTTAAAAATTGCTGTTTCGCTATGTACAGAACGGTACAATGGCATGGCATGTTTAATTTTTTTTATGCACCTTATAAATAAATCACTATCGTTACGCGCGAAGCCTGCATTGGAACTCAGATTTTAATTTATTTATTTTTTTCTTGTCTGTTAGAGAAATGCTTATTAAAATGACAACAAACACGAGAAGGAGTTTCTAGACTACTGCGAGGAAAAATAAGTGTAGTTCTGACAAAAATTTTTCACGACAGAACGCCCTTTCACGAACATCCTAACGCGGGCGTCGGACACTGAAAGGCATTTTTCAGTAATTGCGGGTATCGATCTGAAAACAAGCGTACGAGATTCAGGCAGCCTTACCAGACAGCATCAGGGTCTACTTCGGCCAGAGCTGCATACACTGCTTTTCCGGAGTTCCGAATAAAGGTTATATTCCTGAAGAACAACAGAGTTTGGTCGCACGAACCATAGAGATAAAAATAAAAGTTATTTCATGAGTCTAGCAAGTCACCACATATAAGATATTGAATAAATATGAAACAAGTAAGAAAGTATGCAGACAAATGACACTCATTAGTTGACACCAAATAAGGGCTTCATGGCAGCCGCTTCCATTAAATGCCGTTGCATTTTTGCACTAGCATTTAGTGAGTAATGCCTCTTAATTAATCATACTCGTACTCCTGATCTTACTCAATGAATACGTAATGCTGTGGTGTGTCACTACAGCAGCGCCTGTATCATTCGTATCTACCTCGTCCTGTGTTTACGCTGTTCCCTCTCTTGTCGTGTCACTACAGCTACCACCTCTTACTCGAAGAGGAAGAAAAGTGTGGAGACTCGTGTTCTGCTTAGTCATTAGTTATAAAGCCCGCCGTATATATAAGTACAAAAGGAACACAATGCTACATCTGCAGTGCGGTGCATGTGCATGTAATGTATTTTTGCCTGAGTGCAGGTATGTTTCGATATAACACACTTACGACGAAGGAGGGTTCAGCTCGTTGAATAGGTCGGTGTTGTAGTAGTGGTCGGTGCCGAATTCCTTAATGTACTGAAACGCCAGAACATCAGTGTATCATACATCAACAGATATACCAATAATGTATACGCAAAAGTTAGAATGGATTTAAAAGTCTCTATAATACGAGAATCCTTCAAAGTGGCGATAAAATAACAGCGGGGACCCATAGTAGCCGCGTTACGCAAAAGGCGCAAATTTCCATCCAACTAATATTTAAAGCAAATGAACACATGATTTATTCGCTTTTTCGCACCGAAAGCGATGCTCCATAGCGAGTATAACATTTAGATGAAATATCCTCCCTTAATGATACGAAATACCCGATACGTCTTACTACCTCCTTGGATTCTTACCCCACAAGGAAACAATGTTTTTTTTTTTTGCGCTCACTTAACGCTTACAGCGCGAAATAGTAAATGCAGCTTCGACTGGTATATAGTTATCAGCCGCCAATCACAAAATATTAACCTGGCCTAACCATATGGAAGCAACCCGAAGACAACACATCGCAGAGTTCCTAGCCACATTCAGCCGCGAGTTGCTGTTGATGTGAGCTCTCGACAGTGCCAACTGAATGAGGACCACTAGTTGGTCCTCATTCATGCAAGGAGAACACAACAACAACCACGACAAGAACAAAAACATGTAAATCTCGGCTCAGTCTTTTACCCGTACAAATATCTGCTCGGACTCACCTCTTGCAGGAACAGCTTCCCTATGGTCAAGAATAAAGTTTCGTTTGGATAGACAAATGTTGGACTGGAAGGAACAAGAAAGGGAAGGTGAAACGGGAGGCTGCTGATTAACATCGCGCAAGCATTGAAAGAATCCTGCTTTACGTCGGAAGCCGGCCCCACAAGAGGTGCAAGTGCTTCATTACGCAGCTTACGCGCAAGATTTTTATCGTCAAAAAAATATGTGCGCCGTTTTGGAGTGGAAGCTATTAAACTAATCAAAAATGTGCATTCTTATATATAATGTCAGTGCAGCAGAAAACGCGAGTAAAACTCACCAGGCATATTTGGAATCAAAGTCCTGCCAACACGTTCTCGTCATTCGCGTGCTTGGATACAGTCTGCAGCAGTAGAGAGACTAGATTAGGGCGAAGCCTGTGGTTGCGCAGCGATGCAGTAAATAATGCGTTGAGAAATGGGGACATTATCAAGTGGACTTTGTTCTCGAATGGGTGCTTCTCTAGAGCGTGGGCTAGAGAGGTAACAAACTCGAGTCAACGACATGCTGTAGGTAATCACTATCGTCGTCAGCCTGACTACGCGCACTGCAGGAGAAAGGCCTCTCCAATATTTCTCCTCTTAACGACAGTCTTCCTTGCTGTCGTCCCGTTTTTCACAGATGTAAAATACTTTTTAAAAGCAAATGTCAAATAACGCGAGAGATTCTGGAGGCTTTAGAGATAGCACGAGCGGGAGATGGTTGCGTAAGCGCTCCGTCAATTTTGTTGTACGGAAGACAGATGTCATATCTTACATCGGACACGTGGGTTGCCCGATAAAATGTGTCAGTCATCACTCGTTGTTAATGGTCTTGTAAGCATGCGCAGGTGATTACCAATAGTATAAAAATGTTCTGGCATGAAATAAAATCAGTTGCAAGTAAGCGTTTCGGATGTCTCTCTTATTCTGTCGTCCTTGCCTTTTTTTTTTAGCGCTTTCATTGTCAGAATGGAAGTCCAAGTCGCCCACTCTCTGCCATTATCCAGTAAAGCAGACAAGTGGCTTTACAGAAATGCTTTAGGTTTTTCGCGGCGGACAGTAAAACCACCCCTCTAATGCGCAGAGTATGGCAAGGAAAGGCATGGCAAGCATGGAAAAGCATGGCAAGACAGTGGATATCCATACTTCTCCATGGCTCGGGGAACGTGTCCGGCGAACGCAGGCAGCACGGGGGTCATGCCGAAGTCCCGCATCCTCTTCAGTATGCGGTGCTGCAGAGCGACCTGCTGGACGTGCCACGACTCTGGAAGTGGGCCGCCGAAGCCCCGAAAGTTGCCCATCCTCTGCCTGCAAAATGGTGAGCCAGCGAATTAACAGTCGTCGCCTGAACTGTCTCTGGCGCTGCAATGGTGTGCTGCGAGAGAAATAAAGCCTGATCTTAGCCTCTGTTGGCTGTTCCTGTTTGTGTGCCTGATCGCGATCCTAACCAGTGCCTCTGAAACCCAGTGCATGCTTTAAAATTTATCTTCCTTTGTCAGGCAGAGCACTACTCGAGTGCTGCAGACAAGCCTGCTCATGCATATGTATACGTACGGCCAATGTTTATGGTGCGCACTTCTGATCTCGCTCATGCCACGTCTCAAGTCGCGAAACACACGCCGAGTTCTGTGTTGTGAAACCTGTACTTATGTGCATCAACGTTCATTATTGCATTTCGCCGTGCTTTGGAAGAGGCTTTGTGAATTCGCAACGTACCAAGCCAGGAAAGCTGGACCAGAAAAAAACCCCTCCACGTCGTCCTGCTTCAGTCCAAGCTTGAAGAAAGTCTGGAAGAGGCGTAAAAAAAATATTCTCTGTCTTGGAGTGTCGCATACGGTTCTGGGTGATGACCACATTTTGCATATTGAGGTGCAATGACGACAAATAGAAGCTGTCCTTTATTGACACGTTACCGAATTCTAACTACAATAGACCACTGTCACTGAAAGTGCTTCTTGCTACCTTCTAAAAGCTGCAACAAACGAAATACAGGTGTCGCTACCACCGGCCGATTTAATGCAGGCGTCGGCACCAATTTTTGGGCGCGGATCACAGTGGCTGCACTAGATCGTCATTCACTCGA
Source organism: Amblyomma americanum (assembly GCF_052857255.1). Taxonomy (NCBI): domain Eukaryota; kingdom Metazoa; phylum Arthropoda; class Arachnida; order Ixodida; family Ixodidae; genus Amblyomma; species Amblyomma americanum. Next base: position 4,960,151 of record NC_135507.1, on the reverse strand, counting down.
AAGCAGAGGCGGCCCGCTCTATTCGGCCATGGAGGAAGGAAAGCTAAGGAGAGACACCTTCCCTATCCGAGCTGGATGCAGTCACATGTTCATGGAGCTCGACTAGAAAACACGTGACTATCCGGAAGTGGCCGCCGTGGTCGCTCAGTGCTTAGGCGTTCGGCTGCTGACCCGAAAGACGCGTGTTCAATCACGGCCGCGGCGGTCGAATTTCGATGGAGGCGAAATTCTAGAGGCCCATGTACTGTGCGATATGTCAGTGCACGTTAAAGAACCCCAGGTGGTCGAAATTTCCAGAGCCCTTCCCTACGGCGTCCCTCATAGCCCGAATTGCTTTGGGACGTTAAACCCACATAAATCAAACCGAACTACCCGGAAGTCACGTGTTTTCGCAAGGGCCACTGGGCGTCTTTTGCCAATGGCGCAGCTAGATTTCACGCTAGGAACGTCGTCGCCTGTTTCATTGTCTGCCGCGCATGCGCAAATGCGCCGAGACGGCGGCCAACTGGTGGGGGGAGGCGTGAGGTAACGGCTTCTGCTTCCGGCTTTCCTTCCGGCATGTTTGCAGTGAAGGCGTCACAATTTTGAATCGACTGGCGGAAGTAGTCTGGCGGAAGTCCTGCAATCCAGTCGATAAATGCGTCTTTTGCTGGCGGACAAACGTCCACGTACCCAAAACGAAAAGAGCCGGATAATCAATTTTTACTGAGAACTATAGTTGGAAGGCGTTGTCCTTAGTGCGCCTCTAAAGCAGCGCCCCTGACAATGCCGAGTTCTGCCGGTTACGGGGTTTTCAACGTCCTAAGCAACTCAACGTTGAGGGATGACGCGTAGTGGAGGGATCCGAATTAATTTCAACCACCTGGGGTTCTTTAACGTGCGCAGGACACATCGTTTTCGTATTTCATCTCCATCAAAATACGGCCGCCGAGGCCGGGATTGAACCCACGACCTTGATCATGTTGAGGATGTTGGGCGCGTCGACAGAAAGCTAGAGAAAAGGCTTGACAGGGGTCGACGCACCCTACAATGATGCCGCTGTCAAGTCATTGTAGGGTGCGTCGACCCCTGTCAAGCCTTTTCTCTGGCTTTTTGTCGACGCACCCAACATCCTCAAGATGTTGAATAAAATTTAATTGAATTGAATTGAATAGGCAGCTCAAAGTGAAAGCCACTGCGGCACCGCGGAGGTACAATACAGAATTGTGGCGTGCCAACGCACAATCTTCGTCTTAATGTAGGCTTGTTGACATGCGGAACTACTTTCATCCGTGGCTGGAGGATGTACCAACCAGTCACGGCAGAGTTGGGCAAGGGTTTAGGGGTTAAGGAATTGTAGCTTGAGAGTAGCATGATCCTCCCGTTCAGCGCAATGTGTGCACCGATGAGTCTGCTCGTCTAGCGACCAGACTGCTCGTAATAAGCTAAAAATATCGCAGCCCTGTAAGGCAGCACTTTTCGTACTGAATAAGGCAAAGAAAGCAAGAACACATGACAGGCATCGATGACGAAGCCACCACCCCAGTATTGACAGCTACATAAAATGAACAACCAAATGCTCAAGAACATGAGTATATTTTCGACAAGGCCCTATCAGTCGTTCTCATATAGCTCTGTTTAGATGGCATAAGGCATCCTTTGCACAATAGTAGATAGACGAGAGCACACGCTACAATCACAATAGTCTCTCCGGGGGCGTCCTTGTTTGCGGCGCCCAAAACTTTTCCGCCCTGGGTAGGGGAAAGTTTTTTTTTCGCGCAACATTCAGTGCTGTCTCTGCAGAAACTACAAGCCGAGCTACTTGGCGCTTAGCTTCCTTAACACAGTTGAAGAATACGTCCCATCGCAATTTCCTGCTTTTTGTTCATGATGGAAAGTTAATGTTTGAGCACAGGAAATTGCAATTTTATGGACGAAATGTGGGTTTCTCTCCACTGCTGCTGAAATTACGACAAGAGTGATGTCACCAAACAGTACACAATGATATAGCCAACCGACAATGACACGAGGGTCGTCGCACGCAGTGGCCGGGTTTTTGATAAGGAGCTTTCTTGCAAGCGCAGACTACTCTTCGTTGCTTTTGGAACCAGAAACTTTTGCTGACAAATCGTGGAAGTTCTTCGGTAGCAAACTGGTTGGGAAGCAAACACACTGTGTTGGTGAAAGCCCACTGGGTGCTTGCTCAATACTGTAATCCAAATACCAGTTCCTGCGCGGTTCTTAAACGCAATTGAAAACCTTGGCTCCGTGCATGATACACACAATGAACGGAAGAACTCAAGACAGTTTCGACATAAGTATGCGAATAAAGCCCTTTCAGCGGTTCTTCACTTCATTAGTGTCTTATTGTTCTCGTTGGCACCAACAAAGAGGAGAACTAGAATGATGTGGAGACCACACTTTCAACCTGATAGGTTCACCCGCGCCAGTATGGTCACCACTCCTGTCGCGCGCTGTCAACCTTGTTGGTGTTGCAAGATAATGCCTCAAACTGTTTTCTTGAAAATGAAAATAGAAAGCATTCATCGCTCTACCGCATTGCCCCTTTCGAGGCCTCACCCTCCTCCATATCTCTTCTTGGCCAGTGAAGGCCAGCGGCAGGTTGATGCCGTTCAGGGCCATCCAGTCAATCTCCTGCTCCCAGCGCGTCCAGTTCCACCAGACCATGGAGTAGCTGGCCGTGCAGACATTCTCGTAGTAACGGAACCTGCCAGAAAGGAAGCACGAACACTGGCTGATGGTTGAAATTACCGATGACACAATCATGCAATTATTTTATGCACACTCACGGCATGATAAAACTCCTTTCACGCCTCACCTAGCGAAAATTAGGAGAGACGTAATACATAACATGGCAAGTGCTGCTCGTGCGCTGGCGCATAAAACTAAGAACTTCCTCATCTCCTCTACGTAACGCGTGGAAATATTAAAAGAAAGCGAAGCATTATCTGTATTGCTTTGTCTGCAACTGCACCGTTTGCAATTTTAACATCATTGATGCTTTAGGGTAAAGTGGTGTTTTTTTATTTCACATGCGCTTGTGCAAAATCCTATGGGAAGCCTTGACACGATTATATCGGTGGTTTTTTTTTTTCCTTTTGCTGTAGGAAATAGGAACAAGCCGTATGCGTACTATCACGACCAAGAGTTTACGGATAGCGAGTGTGCGGGAAAATTTTATTCCGGCGCAGTCACGTAATACACTGGCCTGAAATGTGTCAATATATGAGGGGACATGCATGCTCTATTCTGTGATAGCAAGATACCAAGTGACTGTGTCGCGAAGCAAAACTACAATGTACTATTTTTCGAGAACACGCGCACCGCACCGCAAAAGCTTTCCATCACGATAGTATACGTGACGACCACCTCTTCGGATCGCCAATAGACGGCTCGCCACTTGGAACACCGTTTACCAGGGTGTCGTCCACGCTTCGCCAGCAGGTCGGGCGGCTGCGGTAGCAACCGTCACAACCAACCCCGAGGGGGAGATAGCCAGCGCCACAGTCCAAAGCCGAAACGGAATAGCGGACGCTGAGGAAGACGCAATCACGCTTGCCATCAAGCACGCTCACACCACATAGCAAATTACTACAATCATGAGCGACTCGCAGCAAGCCTGCAAGGCGTACCTCAATAGAGAACTCTGCCAAGCGTCCGCCCACGACATGAAGAATCACACTCCCGGTACACAAACCCGTCACAGTATTCTGCGGATCTCAGTCCACGAAGGCGCAGAGGGCAATGAGGCGGCTGACAGGATAGCTCGAGGTCATACATTTCGAGCCCCGTCACCGTCAACCTCCGAACCTTAGTCTCCACTTACATAGGGCGAAATCATAAACTACCACCGACTTAGTCGCAGGAAATACGCAGCCACCCTCAAAGGCCTCACTCGTCAGGGGGCCACTATATGGCGAAACATGCAAACCCGTACACTATCAAATCCAGCTCGACGCATTAAGACTTGGCACGCTCAATACCCAACAGAGGCATGCCCGGCCTGCGGAGAGATTTCCGAGATCATCCGCATGGCATGGAGCTGCCCCGAGCAAAATGAAGCGTACAGTTTACATTGAGCTCAGCCATGAGCAGTGGGGGGCGAAGCTGGCTCACACAGAGCTCCCTCTTCAGCGCCAGCTGATCGGTCAGCGGCCTGGAGGGCCGTATTCGCCAATGGTTTCCCGGACCTGGGTGAACCACCCGCGTAATTATTTCACATTAATAAAGTTTATTCTCTCTCTCTCTCTCTTTGCTTAAATTTCGCCTCACATGTATACCTTGAGAGAAAACAACAGCAATACTTTTCTAGTGCCTGCTCGTTCTCCGTCCCTGTTGATTTCTGTCAAAGTACGTCATATGCGTTCATGCGCCGGTCCCTCTAATCTCGCTAAGCTTTTTTTTTCCATGCAGCAGAGTCCGCCTGTATCTGCATAGAGAGCGATGACTCTCGCGTCGTCCATTTTGTTCATAGCCAGTACTTCATAAAGAAAAACGGAAGTATATGGTACAGGTATACAGGCTCCTCCAACCAGTTTTTGTTCGTTGCTGTTACTTGGAGGCGTGAAGCGAGACATGGAACAACAGGAACCTACTATTTTCAAAAATTATATAAAGCGCACTTAGGACAACAGACAAGGGAGACCAAACAACACAAGCGCTTACTCGCAACTGCGCGTTTATTCGAGAAACACACAAAAGGAAGAACAATCACAAACAAAACAAAACAAAAGCCATCGCGCAGGCGTGACAGGAAAAGTGCTCATACAGGTGCGTCAAGATAACAAAACTCTCTTTCATGCAAAACCACCACAGGGTCGGCAACACACGTGTGCTGATTCTTACGTATGTGATAGGCCTCTCAGATGTCAATTCTGCTTCAGGAACCTACTACTCTGGTGCAGTTGGTCCTCTAATTTCTTTTCCAAAAATAGATAGGCTCTGAATTCGTGCACAAAACGTATCTGGACGCAGCACTTTCCTGCACGAAATAACAGCGGAATTCATAAGGATACATGAAGCAGCAGTTCCTTTCTTTTAACTTTTTTTATTTACATAAAATTCATGCAGGTGCCTGGCCTTACGCGCAGAAGGCTTTCTTATGAGAAGCTGTGGCATGGCTATTTGTTAATGCATGAAAAAGTGGCTGCATGTATGAACTCAATGTAAACAGTTAGTGAATACTAAGTATAGGCCTGGTTATGATGGCATGGACATGCAGAAATATGCGGAAAGGCGCAGAAGCACATCTGCGGCATGGCATTTAACTGGCCACCTTGTATTCGGGCTTGCGGCCCAGCACGTCAGAAATTTAAGAGCCTTGCCACTACAATACGGTGCCTACCTGCCATTGAGCTTGACCACGATAGGCTCCGGCACCAGCGGTGGCTTGCCCGTCGCGGTCTTTGTCTGCGTGCCTGACCAAGACACGTGAACGTTGCAGAACTTCTTCAGGTAGTAGTAGAGACCCGTGGCCACGGCGACACCACTGGACCCCGTTATGGACACGGTGTTGTTGAACGTCTCTACCTAAGTTACCGGAAGGAGACAAAAATTTTAAAAAATCAACATGTTTTGCCCACATCTCGACCAAAGAAGTACTAGCTCTCAGTTACAGCTGTCACGGCTGATGTGTGTCAAACACGGCGGAAAACATTTCTCCGATGTACACGCAAGATGTATCACGTTGCACGCAGCTTCGCGTCTCAGCACCCTGCCTCGCCCGCCGAAATGGTTACCACACCGATTAGCAAGGACAGTAGTTTTTTTAATAATGGTTAATATTCTCATGTAGAGAGGGGAACCACGAGCATTCCGTGAGAGAGAGGCTAATGAAAAAGAGCAGTGAAAAAAAAAGAGACCACGCATGGTCTGGACGCCTGGTTGACAATCCACGTGTATTCACGACGGTGGTATCGCAAGGCACATCGTACCGGCCTGCTGAAGACGACTGTGTGTGATGGCCACTGCCAATGCGCCAAGACCAATCGCTGGAGGTACTGTCCAAGTCATGTCAGTGAGAACGTCCTCCTTTCTTTAACGACGAAGTAACTGATCATTCATTAGAAGTCTATTAAAGGTCTATTAAAGCCTATTAAAATTGTATGGCCAGAAATCTCTATATTGTCTAAAGACTGTATTTAGGATTTGTATTGCCTATAGACTGTTCTCTAGGGTTTGTCTATAGAGAGTGTACACTTTATAGACAAATTTATGCACAGTCCAGAGACTGTCTAAAGAATTTTTTGTACGGGAAGCAGGCTGTGAGCTTGTACGCCGTTAGAAGATGCAGAGCGTACACACCACGAACATGTCCTGTCTCTGAACCTTGGCTCCCTGGAAGACGCGGAGCAAGATCTGTGTACGCCATTGCGGCACGAGTCTCCGCAGGAGGCCCTCCACGGCAGCTTGCTGGTCGGCTACTGGAGACATTTGGGTGGGCGCCGACGCGTGTGGCGTGTGCAGTTCATTGCCTGCGGAAATTGATTAAGGTTATATCTCGGTTTTAATGGGATAGCATTCAAACCAGCATCTGGAATAAAATTTGTCGTCGGCCACAAAATTCGCTTAGCGGCTGAAGGGAAGAGACATGCGACACCTGACGTGGCGTCACCAGACCGGCATTGACGTCACATTCGTGAAGGCATCAACAGCTTCTAGTGCTATCGCACTACCAGCACACAAGGTCATTAGGTGTTCCTGCGGAATTTTTTTCTTGACGGGGGTGCGAACTTAATTTTGGTGTCGGCGTCATACTAATACTTGTCGCTTTTGAAGAGAGCACGTCACATGACTCAAACATGAAAAGGACATATAATTTTCTTTATTTACTTAGACTTACAGTACGAACACAAGCGAATGAAGAGCAAGAGGCTTTTGGAAGAAATAAATCACTTAATTATGAAGCCGACGACACACATGCCCTAAAGAATGATTGTACGGTTGCAAGAGGAACATAGGGATGCAACTCTAGTAGACACCGTGGTTTCCCACAGAAGCACCCAATGTGGGCCACCTAGGTCACGTGACCTTGTGGTGTCATCACAACCTGCTCACCTGACTGTGGGCAAACTGACCACCGTTTCATATGGCAGTTAAATTGATTGGTCTCCGGGGGTGTCCCGGGAAGAGCAACCTGGGTCTCACAAGCCCCACCGGTGGCAGCACCTGCCATCGCAGGTAAGTGGCGCACACCTTAACCGCTGCCCCACTGCGCAAGAAGTGGTATGAGGACTCCCAGAGACTATGAATGTAATGTAGAGAATGACCAATTCTGCACGTACGGGCATTAACCAACTAAAGCTATTGCGTCATACCCTTAAGGCGGAGGTTGAGTGTCTCCTCCAACTTTTTTTTTTCTTTTATGTGAGCCTCTTTGTGCTAGGGCCTCAATGAGGCCAGTAACAAGCGCAGCTTTCCTGTCTGTGTTCCGCGGGCTGCGCTTCATATTGCCCTCCGTTCCACGCATCAGGTGCAACGCTGTGAAAGGTACGAAAGTAGTACGCACTAAAGATTAAAGGGAGGCGTGTTACTCCGCGCTTGCTTTCTGTCCGGGTGATCCAGGGCACGAGAAAGCGGAAGCGTGTCTTCTCAGTAAGAGTGCATTTAATAAAGCTCATGACAAGTGTATCACGTAATAATCCTGCGGGCAAAAAGAATAACCGCACAACTTTTTGGTCATGGATAAGAAGCGCAGACAAGGGCGCCAGCTTTGACAGCGTTGCACTTGATTTATGAAATGAAGTACAAAGCGAAACATGTTACATTACAATTTAACTTAAAAGCTAAGCCGCGGCCCAGCTTAGCCAAGATTTCTTTTATTTTCTTAAAAGTGCCACCGCAGTGGCCCAATCGTTTTAGTGCTTGGCTGCTGACCCGAAAGGCGCGTGTTCGATCCCGGCCACAGCGGTCGAGTTTCGATGGAGCCGAAATTGTAGAGGTCCGTGCACTATGCGATGTCAGTGCGCGTTTGAGAACCCCGGGAGCTCGAAATTTCCAGAGCCCTTCACTACGGCGCCCCTCATAGCCTGAGTCACTATAGGACGTTAAACCCTCATAAACCCATTTTCTTAAGACCCGTAAGAATCGTACTTCTCTGGAGCAACATTCGATACAAGATAACAAAAACTGGTTCGTCATTGTATTTGAATAGGAGCGTAAGATGGACAGATGCTTGCCTTCAGTGAGTCGGTCAGCGATGGTCAGGTGCCCGAATAACAGCCCTAAAGCCTGCAAGGAAAAAAGGGAAAGGGTGTCTGTCTGTCAAACAAAAGAATGCAGAATCAGCACTCTTACTTTGGTTCTTTAAAGCAATGCTGTGTGTTTGTCGCTTTGAATGCACACTCTATGAAATAAGCCCAAGGGATGACCACTTTTCCACTAGATTCGCGTTTTTCGCGTGGTTGTTCTGCGCACACGCGCTTTTACTTTTCGATTCCCACTGGCTCAAAACAAACCGGCAGCGATAGGCGTTAGCGAAAGGTGACGGCAGCTGCCAAGCGCACACTTGTGTGTGTGTGCTTGAGAGCTGCACAGCAGCACCGTGACTGCGCCGCCCATGTGAGCGTGTTTTCAACAAGTTTTGTGGGAAGCAGACGAATTTTCGCGCACTCCCCAAATGGCAATACATTGCGTAAAGGCGGAGGGCATTATGTATTGCATGATGCATACCGATGCACTGTATGCCGCTTATGGATCAACACGTTTCCTTTGGAAGGGAACTCTACCCCGTACAAGGGACAGAATTTGTTGGTCTTTGGTTTTTGAGGAAAGGAAACGGCGCAGTAATTTCCTCACATCTCGGTGGACTCTCGATTCGTGACGTAAGAGAAGGGATAATGGAGGGGCTGAGAGAAGGAACGAAGAGGTGTCGTAGATCGAAATTATTCCGGAGCCATCCAGGCTCCGGAATAATTTCGACCACCTGGGGATCTATAACGTGCAGACATGGCACAACAGACCGGTGCCGGAGCTTTTCGGTCCATCGAAACGCGGCGGCTCTAACGCAGTTTTTTTTTAATGCAATAGCGTTGAGGGCCCCGTGTCGCAGAAAAGCCGGTGTAGTCGTCGGCGTCGGTGGCGTTGGCCGTGAGCGAAAAATCCTAGGAGCATTAACAAATAAAACCGAGTAGGAAACCGAGTTCGGGAATCGAACCAGGGCCTCCGGAGTGTGAGACGAGCACGCTAGCCACTCCACCAGGCCAGCTTTTTTTTGTCTTAATTGCCTGTTTTGACAGTTTACAACAGATTACAAACATATGTTCTGCGCTGCACTCTCAAACATCCAGAGCGGACATGCGTTTCAGTCACGTGAGAAAATCAAAACTGTTTCAAAGAACACAACTCTCCAATCAACTCGATAACTTCATCTTCAAAGCATAGCTCCTTGTACACTTGACGCAGCTTAAATATATGTTTTCTCTGAAGTAATCTCGGACAGACCGCGCATCTTCATCGCAGTGTCGTAAAGCCATCCTGCTTCGGCAAATGCTGTGCAGGCCAAGAAGGAAAAATGGCATCGTATTTATAAAGATCCACCTCAACGTGCAGGAATCGTATCCCATACGGCGTCAAGGGCAAGTCTTTCTTTATTGCACGCTGGAGCACGTCCCAAAAGAGCAGCGCTTCCCGGCAATCAATAAAGACGTGTTCTATTGACTTTGGTTTGTGACGCAATAAGCAGGCAACAAGCATCCTATGGTAAAAAGAATCCCTTCTCCTCGATCCATGTTTTAACCGGCAAAGTACCAGTTGCAACTTGAAGAAAAACGTGTTCACACCCGTTAGCACCACCATTTTCCTTACTCGGGTTCGATCCCGGCCGCGGCGGTCGAATTTCGATGGAGGCGAAGTTCTAGAGGCCCGTGTACTGGGCGATGTCAGTGCACGTTAAAGAACCCCAGGTGGTCGAAATTTCCGGAGTCCTTCACTACGGCGTCTCTCATAGCCTGAGTCGCTTTGGGACGTTAAACCCCCATAAACCATAAACCAAACCAAACCATTTTCCTTACTCCTTTTAAAGCATTTCCTCCTTGGCCTCTACTACATATTGACTTGGGGAAGACACCGCCAAGCAAATCTTTTAGCAATTTCTTACGAGTGACATTTGAAAGGTATTCCAAACTGAACCGAGCATTTAGAAACCGGAAAGCAAAGATTACTTCTTTCAAAAATCCACTTGCACTGTGTCGCATCCCGTCTACAGTGGAAATAACATGGTTTGGCAAATCCGAAGAAAGCCTCACTTGAATAAAAGTCCGCAGAAAAGGGTCGTGTTGATATCGAAGAAACATAAATCTTGACACCACCTGCCTCAGGTACAATTGTGGCAAGGAAAGACCCCCTTTTTCTCAAACGCAGAAATAAATTATCACGTTTAGTCCTCTTCCATGAGGACTGCCAAACAAAAACTGCGAAGAGACGATGAAACTTTTGAATGCTAAGTCGAGAGCAGGAAATGACCTGCAACAAACAGCACATTTTTGAAAACAGGTGTTTGCGCGCGCGATTATAGACAGTTCCTTTCCCGACGATTTCTGTGTACGCGTGGACAGTTCTTGAGTTTTCTCCTTCCATAAGTCATCGTTATCTCGATATTAGTCGAGAGGAACACCTAGGTATTTGGAAGGGACATGTGACCATTTTACACTTGCATGAAACAAAGGCGCTGATGTCAATTTCCCATGCCAAACGCCCGCACATTTGTCCAGATTAACAACGATATTGATTACATCACAAAACCTGCGAACAACCGACATGGCATGTTCTATGCTGCTGTGGTCGCTACAAAAAATTGCCACATCATCGGCATAAGCCAATACTTTAATTTCGCATGTTCAAAACCACGAATACAGCTGTTATTTATTACATTCCGACAAACTGGCTCTAGGTACAGAGCAAAAAGTAACGGTGACAATGGGCAGCCTTGCTGCACAGATGCTCTCCCGGCAGTTCTGTCTGTGAGCTCTCCGTTAACAACCAGATTTGTGGTATAGTTACTATAAGCCATTTTAACCCCTTTTAAATTTACTTCCCCAACACAGACATGTTCGAGGAAACCAGCTCAATGGTTTGGAAAAAACAAAGGCGCGTCTAGTCAATACGGTGTTGTCTTAGAAGGGTGCTTTAGAGACATGTACTGTGGTGTATATTAGTAATTATGAGCATGGAAATTAGAGAAGTCGCAGTTAAGCGAGTAGCAAACTACGTTTCCGCTACTTTTCCTCTTCTCTTGGCGCGCACGTAGCGCCGTCAGGCGGCGCCCACTAAAACCACTCCTTTGTTGTTCATGTTGTACCTGCAAGGATTGGAGACCAAGCTAGAGAGGAGCAGACTAGACTTCAACCTTTCTTTTTTCAAGCAAGGGGAATGGATTAAACAGTCATTACCGGGACTAATATACGCGGATGATATAGTGCTAATGGCTGACAACAAGGAAGGTTTGCAGAAGTTGATAGACATATGTGGTACAGAGGGAGGTATATTAGGTTTCAAATTTAGTAGGGAAAAATCGGCAGTCATTATCTTTAATGATGAGGTCGGCGAGCATAGAATACAGGAGTTCACGCTAGAAGTAGTGAGTACAAGTATCTTGGGGTGTGGATAAATAACGGTGCTGAGTATCTGACAGAGCATGAAAAATAGGTAGTGAATAAAGCTAGTAGGAATGCAGCTGTCATGAAAAATAGGACACTGTGGAATTACAATAGGTATGAAGTGGTAAGAGGGATCTGGAAAGGAGTGATGGTTCCTAGCCTGACTTTCGGTATTGCGTTTCTGTGCATTAGACCGGATATTCAAGCAAGGTTAGAAATCAAACAACGCAGCGCAGGGAGGCTAGCTTTGGGAGCACATGGCAATACACCAAATCAGGGGGTACAGGGTGATATGGGATGGGCGTCGTTCGAGAGCAGAGAAGCTAGCAGTAAAGATAGCATTTGAGGAGCGATTGAGAAAAATGGGGGAAAAGCAGTGCGCTAGGAAAGTTTTCAGATACCTGTACATAAGGAATGTTGACACAAAATGGAGAAAGCGAACTAGAAAATTGACAAGCAAATATCTGGAGAGCAGTAGGGGCGCAAATCAGCAATTATCGGTTAAGAAAAAGATTAAGGAAACAAAGAGAGCTCTGTGGAAAACAGGGATGCTGACGAAATCAGCACTGGGAACATACAGGATATTTAAGCAGGAAATTCCCAAAGAAAATATCTATGATAATTGTAGGGGAAGCTCTTTGTTGTTTGAGGCCAGGACGGGAGTTTTGCGGACTAAGACATATAGAGTCAGGTACCACGAGATAGACACGTTGCGCGTTGCGTGCAGAGAGGAGGAGGAAACGGCTGAACACTTGATATTTTTCTGTAAAGGGCTTCACCCTACAGTGGAAAGCAACGGGGCTGACTTATCCAAGGCATTGGGGTTTAAGGACAGTGAAGGGAAAGTAGATTTTAAGCGGGTCGAAGTAACCAAGCGTAGGTTATCTGATTGGTGGCTAAAAGCAAGACAGGAGTAAAATTTCATAAGTCATGGCTAGGTGGCTTGAGCCACCACCCGATTTAAAGGGTTCAGCCGTATCCATCCATGCAACCATCCCTCCGCCTCCTCCTCGCAATGTACGCCACTGCCCCAACAGATAAACGGATAACGCGCGACGGCAGCGCCTCCCGCTCGTCTCGTTCGGGCGCAGTGGGGTCGTGCGGGCACGCAGGAATCACGCGGTGAGCGGCGAACAACGCAGCGCACATTCAAAGCGCGTTCACCACGAAGCTTGCGGCTATGCTTGCGCGGAAGCTATGCTGGCGTTCGTGGCATCGGGTTTGTCGAGAACGATGTGCCGACGAACTACGACTGCAACTTGAGTCCCGCGCGTTTCGGCGGTATGAGGACTCCCAGGGACCTATGAATGTAGAGAATCACCTTCTGCATGTATGGGAATTAACCCATTATGCTATCGCGTGATACCCTCAAGGCGGAGCTTGAGTGCCCCCTCCAATTTTTTAGTCGTTTCTTTCCAGTGGTTTACTCAAGTAAGAGCTCCCGCGAGCAACAAATGCAGTGCTGTGGAGTTAGCCGTTATATTGTGAAACAGGAAATTTTATTGTACAGCCCATGCGTAGGCAGGACATTCGTCATTAAACAGTGAAAACAAGAACGACAACAGAATACAATAACACAAACGCGATTTAATGATGAATGCTTATTAACTTAAAAATTATTGGGCGGACGAGATTAAAAATGTTGTAGAGATAATGTATATAGCCTCAGCTGGCACTGGACCTGGTTAACTGTAGAGATATGGGAGAAGTCTTTGCTCTGCAGTGGCCGTAGTGAGGTAGCTGACGATGACTACCAACTTCCCAAACTTGTCACGTTAGCATGAAGGCATGTATATATAATGGAGGAAGGGTTGCAAGCCCAAAAAACAATCATGCGAAGAGAATGAAGAGGGCAGGCAGCACAACTACCCCCCCCCCCCCCCCCGCCACCTGCCTGCTCTAAAGCACGTTATAGACGGACTACTATGAGACAGGTTTGGCGGAGGATCCCATAGTTATGCCGCTTTTAACGACCCATGTAATCATGGATACTCAGCGACGTGTGGCCACAGTTAGTGCGCCCGTTTGGCCGTCTCGGAGGCCAAGCTTCAAGTGGAAAAAAACGTTGAGCTCAAATGGTTATTTATTGTGAACTCGAGAAAAAGGCATAAAAGTATCTCAAGCACGCGAATGAGCGGCCCGTTCCTGACGCTTTTGTACTCTTTTGAGCGCATTTCGGTAACTAAAAGACCACTCGAGCGGGCTGAGTATCTTGTTCTGAGTGCTGTTAAATTTATTTATTCATTCGAGTATCCAATTTAGAGCTGTGACGCGCAATCGCGTGCCTCTACATAGCCGTCGCCCTGAATCCATTTTGTGCGTGCCGATATAAGGAAATTTTTTAACGGCTAACCTAATTACTAATTTATCACTTTTGCCAGAGCAACGCAAATGTAATTAAGTTAAATTAAAACTTAAGGTTGCACAGGAGCTTGGCGAAAGTGGCTCGGAAACTGATCTTTGTTTCGTAAGAAAAACAAGGGCCTCGTACACGTATGAACCTGTACCAAGCAAACCAAGTCGCGGTCTCAAGTGCTGGCGTCTTTTTTTTACTTGCATAAATAAACACCGTGATCTACCCCTCCTAACCATCATCCCCTGGCGTGCGGATGCAGATTTCGCATAATAAGTGAGCTTTCACCAGAGCTACTGGCACAGGTGCACAATGACCTTCAGTGGGGTTGAAAAAGAATAGTTTGACGTACCACTTCTTGTCTTGGCTTTTACTCTGCGACTCGTGTGCACTACGCGCATAGTTGAAAACTTGGCCTGTAATTTGGTTGTTATAGCTTCTTTGAAGGCCCACTTGAGCGGTGGCCTCACTTTTGAACCGTACACTATGATGAATTTGTCTTGAAGTACGGACACCATGAAAAAAAAAAACTAATTTCCTTTTGTAGCAGTTGGCAGCCCTTACGTGGGTGCTGATCGTAATTTATATCATCCCTTTTCTTTCTTTCCGCTCCGCAATAAGATTCTCCTGATTCAATAGAAAGAATGAGTCTGTTTTCCCCAGGCTCAATACGCGACTTTCACTTTCCGAAAAAACAAAAAAAAACAACACATTTTGTTTCTTTTATCAAGTTTCCGGACGACGAAGCAACCGCAAAAAAACTGAAGGAAGTAGCTGTCAACAGCTCTACTTTACTCATGATCTGAGCTCCTTCAGCCCCCCATTCAACTAGTACCAGGTCATTCCAAGTGTACTACACCGGGACTAGAAGAATTTTCTCACATGGAATGCCTAATAAAAAATTACTGGTCAGGTTGCAGGCACATAGAGCGATAAAGCAAAATGCGAGAAAGAACCACAGAAGAAAAACGATTACATATATAAAACAAAATTATTGATGCGTAAAACCGTAGACTGCGTAGCACGACATGAAACACGCTGCTGCATTATCGAGAAAGAAAACGACCGCAAAAGAAGTTTCGGCACTGCACAACATTATAGCGAGAGAAATTGTACAATTTTTTTCGCTGCAGGAGCAGCGAAAGCAGAAAGAATGCCGGTGAAGCTGACATGTATTGCAGGTGGATGGCATTTCAGTCTAGATTCAGATATTGCGGCGTAGTACCAAAAGTTACTTTGGTTAAAGTAACAAAGCATCGCACGAGGATGTAAGGCACAGAGAGCGAAAAGGTAATGATGTGATAAAATAAAGAAACAGCGTTCAACTCACCACGCACGGAGCCAGAAGAGGGGACATCCTGGACGCTGCCATGGCGTTCCAGTTCCTAACTTTCTGAGCACCGCCGACTGACGGCTGCTTGGATGGAGGGGAAGAGGGCAATGGGAGGGAAAGGTGAGAGAAGAGAGAGAAGAAAGGAGAAGCAAGAAGGATGCTTGTTAAACTGTCTCTCTGCCCACCCCTACGTGTTTCGGTGAGGCGACAGAAGACGATATCGGAGCGGCGTCCCAGGGAGTGGGAGGGTAATGGGTGACTTTTTTTTTGCCCTCTTTCTATCAACACTGGGAGCACTCGGTCAAGTCTCGAGAAAGAAGAGAGGCCACCAAGGACATCTTTCTCTCCTGCGTACCCTCGACTCACGCTCCTTCCAGCCACTCTCCTGCTCTCAGATGCTTTCCCTCTCGAAAGCGCTAATCTGCGTAGTCTGCGGAATATGTTGGTTCGAGTACAACACCCGCGCTATCGCGAAGAGCGACTTCACGCCATATCACTGAGAACGAAGGGGGCAAGCCCGCAGATTCGACACGCATGGCGCCCCGGATGTTATAGCCTGTCAGCCTCCGTCAGTAACTGCTTCCATGTGAGCTGAATGCGGAGGTTATGTGTACAGAAATGGGTAAGACGCAGACAAGCACGCAACGAGAATGGCACCAGAGTGAGATTAACACAGACAACTTCCGGCATTTTGCCTTAAAGGGGCTCTGAAAGGAGCTCCAATAAAGTTGCGGTATGCCTGGGAGGTTTAAGCACACCGCTTCACGAATAGTGCCCAGGAAGAATTTTTTAATGCGCTTTGTAGGAACAGAGTTATCTGTAGTCAAAATATGAATTCTAGCCTCTTAGCACCTTTCCCTCTCCTCTCGTCACTTTTTGCACGTTGGAAGGTAGGCGCTCCCCCGGGGGAGAGCTTCATGACACGCCGGAGCAACGCGGCTTATTGGCTGCGGCCATGGTAGCTGCCTGACGTCTGAAAGAATCTAACCAATAGCCAGCTCTCAACATGTATACGTGGATACGAGCATGAAAAAGTCGCCGGGAAGGGCTCGCCAACTTTCGCGCGTGATTGTTGGTTCTCTAATGCTTGTATAAGTGTATTATTTGGCTCAGGTGTTCATGACAACACAATGCAGTGATTGAGCGAGTCGATGTCCTCTCTTCGGAAGGTGTTTCAGAGTCCCTTTAACACAGAAAAAAAAAGAATCCATGGTGCCAGAACTGTGCATACGCGGGCTTGGTCCTTTTTCTGCGGGTCCTGCGTGGCCGAAGTGAAGCCGTCGCCTGCTTTGATCTTATTTAGATTGTTTCAATGTGTCTTATGCTTTTCGCTTTCAGTGGCCACGGCAGGTCGTTGTATTGAACATTAGAGTGTTTTAGCAAAGCCGGACAACATTACCGGAAATACTGTAACGCGTCGCCTTTGCTGACGTTGCTGCCGTTGCCAGGTTTGCACAGCCACATTTGTCGCTCAGTCGCAGTTACCGTGCTTGCTGTTTGGTCGTGCTAAAATTATATTGAAAAGATTAGTGTAGCATGGACTGCCACAAAATGCCTGCGCCCGCATGTGCAACACCTCCCCTTAGCGTCAGACTGCTTGCTCTGGTACGTTCGCCCTATAGTTTGAAATATAGCGCTGTAGACGAACCTAGAGCAGTATATCTCAAAGTTGGATTGCATTGTTTTGCACATGGTTCCTTCCTTCATTATCGCACTGTTTCCTGCACGACCAAGTTTCCAACGCTTGTTTTCGACGTTATCACTTATCTGCACTTGAGTAATTATTGTGTGCCGGTGCTTCGCCCAGCGCTTCTCTCACTAATTGCGCAAGTTTGGCGATTAGTGTTGTCTACCTTTGCGCTGCATCGGCTCAGAAGATAAGTTCGTGTCGAGAGAGCACAAATGATCAGCTATGCTCCCCTTTCAGCGGCCGCGGCACGGCACTTGTATTGAAAATTAGAGAGTTTTAGCAAAGCCGGACAACCATACCGGCATGTAATGCGAAGGCAAGATAACCGCTCGTCCTTAAGGTTAACGGAGTGGATTCTAAGAGAAGGCAAGCGTAGCAGGGGGCGGCAGAAGGTGAAGTGGGCGGATGAGATCAGGAAGTTTTCAGGCATAGGGTGGGAGCAGCTGGCAAAGGACAGGGTTAATTGGAGAGACATGGGAGAGGCCTTGGCCCTGCAGTGGGTGTAGTCAGGCTGATGGTGATGATGCTCCCCTTATTCGCAGAACTATGGGAAGCTTTTTTCTCGTCTTTTCCGGTGCGTGTGCTCTCGGGCTACGGTACCTGCAATAGAACATAAAAGTGTAATAATGCGTCTTTTATCCTGATTGTACACTGAAAACATCCCTTCAATTGACATTAGATGATAACAGTGAGTGTCATGAATGCAGCTGCCACTCCACGATCCCACCAGACCGCTTCCATTGGATCCCATATTGTCCCATTGTTCGCTCTAATTTTGCAACGAAGCACCGATAACATTGTTCACATTAATCCTGCTTTCGTTGGTCCAAATTGTGCTCCACAAACTTGTGCAGAGCTGTCAAAATGCGTGCGCTGGCATGCATTTGCAACATTTTTCCGTTCTATGGACGCGACAGAGGCATGAAAAATTAATCATGAAAGAGTATGCTTGCTGGGATATGTTGCCGCGCTTAATTTAAACATCGGAGCTGGGTGCGACTTAGTCCTAGAGCGTGCAAGTATACGCTGAAGTTCACAGTTTCGCTGTGCGTCAAGATTACTCTGTTCTCTGGGCATTCCTTTCACAGTTTTCGGTAACAGCTGGTCGCCCTCCCTCGCGATTCGACATTTATCAAAGAGTAGCTTTAATTTCGAGTCGAAGGGCACGGTGAGCCGCTACAGTATAGGTGGTTACCTTCGGAAACTGCTATTATTAATAATATTTCCATCGCAGGTCCCAATCGGGATGATCATTTTTGATTTCTTAGGTTTCCTTCTTGTTAGCTGGTTTTTCTCTTTTGCTGTGTTTTTTTTTTTCTTAAACAATCCATGTGCTTCCCACTCCTGCTCAAGGACTTATCTGAAGGCTACCAGTATACATGAAATAAATAAATATACAATGTTTAAATGGCTTGTCTCTGCTTTATCTTCATGAAACGGGAACTTAAGTTCAACCAGTATGTCATGCTGCTTCGCCATCAGCTGGGTTACTTGCAAAAACACACAAAAACAGGCCATTTTTCTTTTACGCGGCATCTGGAAAAGGTCATCTCCCTCCGGCACGGACAACTTGCTTGGGAAAATATGCAGGTATTGTTAAGTCCGTTGCGAGCCATCAGGTAACTCGCGTCTTGAAATGCGAGAGAGAGGAGTCCGACAAGTGACAACTATATAGCATTGAGGAACAATGCCGTTCCGACGCGATTTCCGATCCTTCACAGAAATCCAAAGCCTCTTGAAAACGGCGATCTTCAAAGGGTACAGAGTTCTCACGAGCAGAGAGCCCTTGCCGGAGCCAGCGGCTGTTGTCATGAGCGTGTCCACAAGCTGGCCACAGCGTATACAAAAGGCTCGTGCATATAGACACCATACTATTAGGCGCATTTTTCGATTTCGGGCATTAAGGCGCCCGTGTGCTGTACGATGTCAGTGCACGGTAAAGATCCCCAGGTGGTCGAAATTATTCCGGAGCCCTCCACTACGGCACCTCTTTCTTCCTTTCTTCTTTCATTCCTTCCTTTATTCCTTCCCTTACGGCGCGGTTCAGGTGTCCAACGGTATATGAGACAGATACTAAGCCATTTCCTTTCCCCCAAAACCAATTATTATTATTATTATCATCATCATCATCATCATACGTGCTTAGTACGTATGTTCCTGAACCCTGCTTTGGGGCAGGCGGTTCACCTGCCATCCGATCGTGGCCAACCTGCCAGTGTAGAACTGGATGAAGGCCTGGGTGAAGGGCACACATTGGTGAAGGCCTTCCAGGTAAATGCCTTCAGGGTAAAGGCTTTTAGGCCAAATGCGTTTTTGGTAAATGTCTTCAAGGTGAAGGCCTTCATGGTAAATGCTTTCTGGGTAAAATCCTACAGGTTAAAAGCCTTTATGCATGAGGATGTGAAGGCGTTGTCGCCATATAGTCGCTGCGCTTAACAAGCTAGCTTGCTTGAGCGGTTGAGGAGCAAGTATGTCAAAGCATCGCCAGAAACTTGGGTGCCAGGTTTACTGTTCCAAAAGAAATCACGTTAATAAATTAAGCAACTTCCCTTCAGTCAGTAGTTAAGTGCGAACGTTGAACGCAATTTTTCGTTAAATCGCGGAAAAACTACGTCTCTAGTCTTAACAGAAATAGCCGCTCCACAATGCGACTGTGCCTCCCAAGCGCACGGTGTAATTTTCATAACCGTAGCCTTTTGAGCCTCGGAAAGGGCTCGCCTAGTCTTTATTTAGTGACTCTAGGCTCGCCAACAGAGCAGCGGACGGAGAGGGAGGCGATATTCTGGTAGCAACATGGTGACTCATAACAAGTGGCTCAAGTGCCGTAGGCTTTCCGCAACGCCTTAATGAATTTATGGCTCGGCTCGTTCACTTTTATTTCGTGACCGACATCCGCTTTCTTACGCAAACAAAGTACCAAAAAAATTTACAGCGCATTGGGAGCGCAAATGAAAAGCCAAAACGTCTCGTCTCACCAATGGTTCTGTACCTCTCAGTAGGTCAACAGTTTGAGTTAACAAGTCCTTTATTTACACTTTAAGAGTTTTTAAATTCAAGCGCTTGATGCAGCATAGTTTTCGTCGTCGTAATTCTGCTACAACTGGAGTTTGATAAGAACATCTGAATGAGGCGAACGAATCCCGTGGAATGACGTATTAATGAACGCTCTATAAAGAGGCGCCTTGAAGAATAATTTCTTGCGAGTAGAAGCACAAGCTAGAAAACCGGAGCGTTAAAGGATGAGGCAGCTCAGTGAAGAATTCGGTATCTTCAGGAAGCGTTTCAAATGAACAGTAGATAGTTCGGTATTCATAAAGGATGATCTCAAAGAGGTGGGAAGACTGGGAGGTCCTGCTCACGTCTGCAGACCCGACATTGCAGCTTGCTGCGGTGACTCAGGCTGCCGACGTCATGTCCCGACATGACCAACATGGTACAGTGTGAGACCGCGCAATGGCTCTGCAGGAACCCAGCAGGGTCTAAAACTCACTTGCAGCAATAAGGTTTTACCGTCTGTCTGTCAAAGAATTCGATAAATGAAATTAGACAGAAAACATCCGCATTGCTAATTTAAAATTAAAAAGTGAACACTTTTTTTCGTGGAATGTAGAGAGGCTACACAGGCCGCACTTCCTACTGCACTCCAGGGAAGAGAGAATTGGGAAAAAAGTTGAAGTAGGGAGGAAGTGATGAAGTAAATGCTGCACGAATCACACTGGATCCCCAGCAACGTATTATTCTAGGGGCACATTGATGCACTCGTGAACAGCGGTGCGGATGGTGCTATACCTCTATGTGCAGGGCCAAGTTGCCAGTTGATACTGGCCGGGCTGAACCAACTTCACCTGCCTGAAAGTAATGCGGACAGAGTTTGCAACAGGAACGCGAAGCAGGCAGCGTATTTTTGAGGTGAGCCACCGGTATTTCGTTTAATCAAATTCCGGTGCCTCCTTATCTCAACATGAACATAAAAAGTAGTCAAGTTCATGGCTAGATCCATTCCACAATTTAACCCCACCTTTTCCTCTATTTTCTGTACTTTCCGTTAACGCTTTCTCACCCGGAAACTCGTCAGAACTAAAAGAAAGGTGCCGTTTAATCAAGAGGGAGCAGGAATCATCAATGGTCTCGTTTAAGTCCACTTTATGAAAGAGGCCTCTCAGATTGTTAATTATTTCAGCGTAGCGCCATCCACGACTGCTCTAAACCAGAGAATTTCCCATTGTCATGTACTCATCTATTGTGACCCTGGGTCAAGTCTCTGCCCCTTTAATATACAATCCATCACTCTAACCAACAAGCTGTAACCAATTGTGCAGATTATGTGCCCTATCCATATTCATTTATTCATTTCAACGGCGGTTTGATTGCCTTCGATTTTCTTTTTCAACAGCCAACACGTTCTTTTCCGTCGCTTGCTTGCTTATCCCGAGTGACTTTTCATTACTTATTTACATGCATATGTACAGTCTTTGCCAAAAGTAATCGGACAACGGCGGTTTGTTTCTTATTCGCGTAACGAAGCACTTACGGCAGCTCATCTCTAAATCTGTGTAAAGTGAACCCTTGTCCTCACATTTTGAACCCTTTTGGTTTTTAGGGCTGCCGTGAAGGCCCCGTTACACGGTTGAGATGCCAAAAACCTGTTGCTCGGTTACTTTTGTCAAATGGGATACATGCGCTGAGGTTGGTGGCTGACAGCGTCGCCGGTTACTGTACCACCAAGCATCTAAATTTTGGTCGCATGGTGTACCAACAGGAGTTTGTGCCTGCGCTCTTTTTGCTCGCGTCTGGCTTGCCCTGTGGGAAGAAGTCATGTAAATGAAAACTGGAAGACAAGCAGCCTTGCAGCCTTCGTGGTTGTCAGGCGGCTTTCCACTGTCCGAGAAGTGTGTCGAAGAAGTGTGTTTGGGCCTGGACTCAGTCATTATCTACTCGCCGTCCTGGAGATAGCGCTTGTTATCGCAGTCGGTCACGGCCTACTGTTATCATCGACTATAGGCTATTGCTTTCCGCAGGTCTCGAGACACCCTGTGCTGAGCTTAACAACTATCTATCTTGTTCCTCCATCTGGTTTTCTTTTCAGCTTACCTTTGTTTGTTCACCCCGCAAAAAAAAAAAAGAGAAATCTTGTTATGCACAGCCAAGTTGCCCCGAAAACTTTAACCATTGGGTAAAGTAAGCCCAACTTACGGAAAATCAGCTACCTTTTCACGCGTACTTCCACGAAAAGGTTTTGATGGCATCGCAAAGTGACCCCCAAATCGCTGCCATATGGGTTGTCGATGACATCCCATTCAAAATCGCTAAAAGCAGACGGCGAACTAAAAGACAAATCGAAACAGCTCATTTTTCCCGAGTATGGGAAGCAGTATATGGCCTTTTCAGCATTTAAAAGACACACATTGTTTTCGAGAATAAATATTTCATTATTTGGCCCCCAGAATAACAGCGTTCCCTTTCCCAAAAATGGGAGCGAGCGTTAAAATCTCCGACTACAAGATATGGCTCTGGAAGTTCACCGATCAATTCTCGTAGATGACGAACTGTTAATATGAAATGTGGAGGAATATATACAGAACAGGTTGTTATGGCTTTGTAGCTGACGATGCGGACCGGAACCGCCTTAAGCTTTGTTTTGAGCCTGATTTCTTTAGCAGAAATGCCGTTTTGAACGACAATTGCGACGCCTCCCGAGAGACTATTTGCCTGCTCGCGGTCGCGTCTAAAAGTTTTATAATCTTTCAGGATATTCACATGTTGTGGACCCCGACTGGCTTCCTGAAGACATGAAGCTACAAGCAACATTTACTCTAGAATATGTGTTATGTCACTGTATAATTCCTCAGCAGTCCTCTACAGTTCCATTGAACCAAAAAAGTAATCTTAAAGTTTTTAGGGCGCTCGGCTACTGATCCGGAGTTCCCGGGTTCGAACCCGACCGCGGCGGCTGCGTTTTTATGGAGGCAAAACGCTAAGGCGCCCGTGTGCTGTGCGATGTCAGTGCACGTTACTGATCCCCAGGTGGTCGAAATTATTTCCGGAGCCCTCCCTTAGGGCACCTCTTTCTTCCTTTCTTCTTTCACTCTCTCCTTTATCCCTTCCCTTACGGCGCGGTTCAGGTGTCCAACGATATATGAGACAGATACTGCGCCATTTCCTTTCCCCAAAGACCAATTACTAATATTATTATTATTAAATTTTTTGGGCAGAAATTAGTTTAGTTTATGGGGATTTAACGACCCAAAGTGACTCAGGCTATGAGGGGCGCTGTAGTGGAGGGCTCCGGAAATTTCGACACCTGGGGTTCTTTAACGTGCACTGACATCGCACAGCACACGGGCCTTTAGAATTTCGCCTCCATCGAAATTCGACCGCCGCGGCAGGGATCGAACCCGCGTCTTTCGAGCCAGAAGCCGAGTTTTGGGCAGGAATAAAATGAAGTTTCTTATGGACTGGGCCCATTATCAAGACACTGTCTTTTTTTCGCTCAAGAGATGTGTTCTGCTCTGCAACGCGGGCGGACTGACGGTTGCATTGAACACTTCGCTAGATGTGCTGGAGGACCGCGGAGAAGACGAGGGTGTTTTCAGGCCTCCCAGGCGAGAGGAAGTCCTGTGGGATGCCGACCCATGGACCCAGAGTCCGTCCTTAGGGGATTGCAGAGGAGCCTTCGCTGTCCCTGCCTAGGGCGTGGATGCCCCTGCCATAGGCTCGGTGAAAGTGACTGACTGACAGATGTTTCTGAGAGGAAGAAGGAAAAGGAAAGAGCATGGGCCTGCCTACTGGCTCAAGCCGAGCCACACTCGCTGCCGCGTGCTGAAAGTAGGAGGGATAAAGGATAGGAGAGCAAAGAGTGAAAGAAAAGGCGCGCCGCGCTAATACGCCCAGGGCCGATTCCGGAGGCAGTGCGATACCGGGCCGACCCATGACAGAGTGCTTCAAGCCAAGCACTCCGCCACATTCCAAGAATAAGTTTAATATCTTAGGTCCAAGGACCCGCTGCAGATATATCAGGTATCATGTATGAGCCACCACCACCACATTCGGTGAAAGTGGCCTCGGCAGGTGCAGTAGTGCTGTGCGCCCCTGCGCACCACATCAGCTAAGTTGGATTTTGCGGTGAAGGAGAATGTATTCGTGAGTTAAAATCACTCTCTCGCTTCTTTGAACGAAATGTTTTCTTTAGTTTTTAGTGTGATAATTTCTCCTCCTTCCAGGATGGACACGCCCTGGAGTATGCAGCGTAATCACGTTCATTGTTCGCACAGCCATGGCGCAGCATCACATTCATCAGAATAATGATCCTTCGAAGCGCATTTGCCGCAAGATTTGCTGCCCCGGCAACTCTGTGAGCCGTAGCCAAAGTTCTGACAATTTAAACATTGCCGGGGATTGGGTATGTAGTGTCTGACGCCAACTTTCAGGTATCCAACTTCGATAGTTTCAGGCAAGGTGTAGGACCCTGTTGGAAGGTGTCGGAAGGTAAGCACCCTGCTTTAGTATATATTGCTTTGTTATGTTTTTGGTTTTTGAACCTGCGAACTTCGATTAAACTTTGGCTTGTGAGCTCTTCAAGAATTTCTGTGGCTGTTAGATGGATAAAGTCAGTTTCGGAGATTTCACCTCGGACAGTGTTCACAGATCGGTGGGGAGTCATGGAGACAAGGATGCCCCCTATAGACGCAGTGTTTGAGACTTTCGAGCACTAGATGTTGTCACGCAGTTCTAGAAGTAAGTAGCCGCTGGCTATCGCTACATTACAGTAGTATTTCGAGCCTTCAGCGTGGCGGCGCCGCCACGCTGTCACGTGGTTGGTCACGTGGTGCGGAGCAGCTGCCGGCGGCGTGGCGCCGTGGCTGATCGCATGGTTCGTCATGTGGTTGGTCACGTGACCAAGTTCCACTCGGCCAGCTGCAGCTATCGCGTCACTTTAGGTTTAACCGGAGCTAAACCACCGACAATTTTTTCATACCTTATAGCCAGGGCCCCAGGTATCAGTTAGGCTCTTCGACACAAGGAATGGTGGTTTTATTCTTGCTTGTTTTTCTTCGCTTTCACTATGAACCACATGAAACTTTGAGAATGTTGCTTTCTTTTTTGCAAAAAAAAAAAAATCTCCTGCCTCGTTCCTCACTCTTTTCAGAGAGCGATCATGTTTGGTATCATGTTTGGAAAGGAGGGTGTATGTATTCGGTCACGGCGCCAGCCGCCCACCGTGGAGCCCAACAATAGGGGACGGGACAGGAACTTGCAAGGAAGTCCTGCCCACGCCCTCTATACACCCTAACTATAACCATATATGACACAACTCAGGGTAGTTGGCCACACAGGGTTAACCCTCGCCGCCAGGAATAAAGAAAGAACCAAAAATTTAACAGGAGACAGGAGTGTTGTAAGATAAAGATAGCAAGGTGAAAGACGGAGGCGAGGACATGAAAAAGACGACTGTCGATTTCCCCCTCTCAGGTCAGGCCGGAGGTGTCGTCTACGGGAAGCTGGGGCCAAAGTGGCGAGTTGCCTCCGCAGAGGGACCTGAAAGGTCTAAACATTTAGGATCGGCTCAACCACCAGGATCCCCTTTTCCCCAGACACGGCTTAGCCACGCCCGACTGAGCGCGGGTGCTCGGGTCCGTGGTGACGCACTGCTCACCAACATCCTCGTGCGGGGATGTCCCTGCGGATGCTCAGGAACCCGTGGTGTCGCAACACACCAACAACTGGAAACAGCACCGAAATGCTCACCTAATATGTTTGCCCCTTCTTCTAATGTTTACTAGGAGTGTAAAAGTGTAGAGAGAATAGTCGGCACTGAAATTCCGGACCTCATCCCACAATTTCCAGGATGGTAGCGGACTGTTTATTGCAGAGACATATTTCTTCCAGGACGTTTTTCTGGCATTTCTACAAATACGTCGCGCATTGGCCCTCACTCTTTTAAATATTACCAGGTTCTCCGATGTAGGGTACTTTAAAAATATGCCCCATGCTTTCATTTGAATACCAGGTTCTCCGCTGTCGGGTACTTTCGAAATATTCCCCATGCTTTTTGTTCTTTTTTTCTTCTTGTCTGCGCTCCTTTGTGCACCAAACCTTGTGATTTTTCTTATTCCTCCTGATGTTTGTGTAATCGCTATCTTTGCAGCAGCAGCTATGCAGGTGGTAAATTTTTCAATTATTATATCTATGCGTAGTCCATCATCGAATTATTTACGTTATGTGGCATTTCCGGCAAACAGTCACCAGTCAGCTAGTTGGAGTTTCAAGCGCTGAGGTCGTTTTGGAATAATTTGGATTGAGGATGATTATTTTAAAACTGTGGGTAAGCGGTCACTTCGTCGAGGATCATTTAAAACATCCCAAATAAAATAATTAAAAACTTACGAAGGTTAGATCAAGGTGGCTCATTTTTCATGAGCTGGGACCGCAATATGCGGTTTTTCCTGAATTTATTAGGCATATGTTGCTTGTAAGTATAAGGTCTTCAATTATTTGGCCTCTGGTGTCTGTAGGCTCACTGCCCCATAAGGGGGAGTGCACATTAAGATCCCCAACTACCACAAATGGTTCATGTAAATGTTGGAAAAGGCTTTCCGAATCTTGGGTAGTAACTGTGAGATGTGGTGGTATATATACAGAGCGTATTGTTATTGTTTTGTGTGTAACTACACTCACTGCTATCACCTCAAAGTTTATTTTCAATAATATTTCCCGTGCAGGGGTTCCGCTTTGCGTTATGATCTCGGCGCCACCTGAGAGCACGTTCGTCTGTTATCTCGTCGGAAATTTTGGAGTTTTTTTAATATATTTCTGTATTCTGGCCCTAGGTTTGCCTCCTGAAGATACAAAGCTATAGGCGATTTTAGCATGTCTGTAATGTCCGTGTAGTTTCTCATTATCCCTCTACAGTTCCGGTTAACCAGAAATACCATGTTTTAATATGTTGGGTGTGGGGGGAGGTTAGTTTTAATGAGGCATTATTCTTTGCTTTCCTTTTTTCTCCAGCGCCTCTCTTGAGGCGCTGGAATCCCGTGAAGCCACTGGCGTAATAGTGGTAGGCCTCTCCTTGTTGAAAGAGACCTTGTGGGCTCCCGATTCGAGGGTCGACGGGCCCTCTTTCGAAGTTGGCGGGCAGCTCTCACTACCACCGCCTGGAGGGTGGATTGCCCTGCCGGGGCCCCGATCGGTGAGGCCTGCGCAGGCGCTCAAGACCCATGTGGTGCACCACCCCATCGCACCGCATCGGCGAAGTTCATGCTTGGATCGAGAAAAAACTTGCTGGCTGTGACGCGTCATCTTAAGTCCTTGAATGTGATCTTTTCATTTGTTTTGACAGTGATTATTTCCTTTTCTATTTTCCATTGTGAGCATGATCGTGAGTAGCCTGGGTGATCCCCGCAACAGTTCGTACAATGAATTGGAGCAGTGCATTAGTCCGAGACCAGATCGTTTCAGGAGCATTTTGCGCAGTTTTCTTGACCACGGCATCTCTGCGAGCCATGGCCATATCGTTGACACCTGAAGCAGCGGTGGTGCTTGGGGATCTACGTACTGACAAATATTTTGGTATCGCCTACGTCTATTGAGTCAGGCGGTGTGCAGGAGACAAGGGTGAGGACTATGGGCTTTGTTGGACGTTCTTTGTTGTCTTTTCGGATTTTTGTAATGTGTGCGTTGTTTATGTTCTTTTCCTTGAGCCCTTCCAATATTTATTCTGTCAGATAGATGAGGTCATTGTCATAATATTACGGCAAGCCAAGTATTAAGGGGCAGTGAGATGGAACAGTGACTAGTGTTTTTTCCAAATGAGACAATGTTTGAGAGTTTGGGTAATTGGGTATTGACGGGGATTTCTGGTAGAGAGTCGTCACTAGCTAACTTCGTCGCCTTGTAGCCAAGACTCAAAGCGTCTGTGTGAGCCTTTCGGCGAGGAAGGTGAGAGCATTCTAGCTGTTTTTTTTTCTTTTCATTCACTGTGCACTATGCGGAATTTAGCAAATGGTTCTTTCTTATAGTTAAGAAATTCTAATGTCACTTTGGTCCGCCTTTCTTTCTTTTTTTTTCGAGGATGGCGATCATTTTGTGATGGGGCATGAGCCATAGAATATGTTCGTTGTTCGGCCGCGGTGCCAGCCACCCACCAAAGAGCCGAACAAGGGACTTGGACAGGAGGTTGGAAGCAAGTCCTGCAACCGCCAGCTGCACTCCTCCACTGTAACCCAATACGACTCAAACAAGGTTAACAGTTGCCGCCTGGGAAAACGAAAAAGTCAGTAAGAGAGGAGAAGACAAGACAGTTGTGAGAAACAAGATAGGAAAGTGAAAGATGAAGGGGAGGATAGGAAAAGGCGACTGACGATTTCCCCCGGTCGGGTCAGGCCGGAGGTGCCGCCTACAGGAAGCTGGGGCCAAAGTGGTATGTTGCATCCGCCGAGGGATCTTAAAGGTCCTAACGCTCGGCATCGGCTCGACCACCAGGATCCCCTTTCCTCCGGACACGGCGATGCCACGCACGGCTAAGCGCGGGTGCTCGGGTCCGTGGTGACGCACTGTTCACCATCATCCCCCTGCGGGGATGTCCCTGCGGATGCTCGGGAACCCGTGGTGTCGCAACTCACCAATATCTGCATGTTCCAGGCGCCCCTACGGGGCGTGTACTAAGGTAGCAACGGATCTAGTCTCCGGGCAACATCTGCAAGTGCTTCTAGTATATTTATTAAGGCGAAAACTTTTAATGGCTCATGCTCGCGTCCGTCCCTTACGCTCTTCAAATTGATAAGAAAAAAATCTTTGTTCACGATGGGATTCGAACCACTATCCTTCCGTCCCGCAGCCCAACCTGCTAACGACTACGCTACTTCCTGCCAACGCATGTAGGACGCTGGAGAGAGTTTGCAGAAAGGCGTCGAATCAGACGGATGCCTCCCAAACGCCCTCCAGAGTCTCCAGCGTTTAAGATTCACAAACCATTGTGTACTTACTTAACATCTTAACCACACATCAGTGACACAAGCATCAACACCGCGCTAAAGGCTTTCGCCTCAGCGCACTTAAGGTCAACAAAGTGCCCCCCCTCCCTGAATTTTTTTTTCCTTGGCATTTTTCTTCGAAGCGGAGGAGGAGCGGTGTGACAACTTAAGGTTTGTTTGTAAAGAGTGTTCTGGATGGGTATTTAGTAACTATGGGGTAGCACAGATGCCTCGGTAGCCACCTTAATTCCACTACATATGCACAGGTAAGCATTTTCTCCTGTCGGTGAGAGGAGGTTTGTTTCCTTCTATGTGAAGACAACTAACGGGGGCTGTTCTATACGCACCAGTTGAAAAGCGCTAACCAAGATTGTGTATTGGATTCAGCCTTTTAAGGTATGATGGCCTCCAAGACCCATATGCACCCATAGTGTAAGGAAGAGCGTACTACTGAACGATAGATGCGAAATAGGCGCATCTTATCGATAAACCAATTATAATTTTATCGGAACGCCAGCGTTTTCTTGAGTGTACTTTGAGTATATTCAGAATGGCGTTCTTTAATTTTAGGGTGCTTATATGCGGTAGGAATGTGAGCTTTTTGTCCAACGTTCGGCCTAAAAATTTTTGCTCTTCTTTTACTGGAAGTACAGTTTCATCCAAGTAGAGGGTTGGAAAAAATCTGGAGTCCTCTTTGGAAGAACAGCAACTGTCTTTTGTGTGCAAAACCGAAATTTATTTCTGCCTACCCAAATTGCTAATTTGTTTATTGTGAGTTGTATTTGTCTCTCACAAGTTGATCAGATAGATAATGTGCATGCAATTTGAAGGTCATCGACGTAGACTGAATACATAATGTACTGTGGAATTACGCTGCCTAAGGAATTATTTTTATTGTGAACAATGTAGTAATTAAAATGCATCCCTGTGGCACACTATTCTCCTGAGTGAAATTCATTGAGAGGATAGCACCGGGACGAACCTGAAATGAACAACTGGACACAATGTCATTCAAACAGTTCAGCATCCCCGCGGATGCCCAGCTCCGCCACTTCACGAAGAATCCCTAATCTCCAGGTTGTGTCACATGAATTCTCGACATCGAAAAAGACCGCAAGACAGTGCTGTCTGCGTATAAATGCTTCTCGGGCTGTGTCTTTTTAGGCGGCAGAGATGGTAAACAGTGGAGCATGCTTTTTTAAAACCACATTTGGTTTCCATCAAGAAGCTCACAGCATTCTAGAATAAATATGAACCTAATATTGAGAACACTTTCGAAAGATTTTGCAAGGCAGCCTCTGAGGGTTGTAGGTCTGAAACTATCAGGGGTGGTTGGTGGCTTTCCTGGTTTCAGAAATGGAACAATAATGGATTTTTTTTTCATGCCGCTGGTATTTTCCTAGTACCCATATTTAAAAAAAATTAAAAGAACTTCTACAGAGGGTTCGATAGATGGGACAGCATTTCATAATGAATTTCATCGGCGCCTGGTGCAGTTTGTTCACCTATAGACAGTATTGTCTGAATTTCTTGAAGTGTAATCAAATTACTGAAAGTTACGTGTATGCTGCCTGCCGTAGGTAGCTTTTGTTTTTCGGTTGTGTTTTTGTATTTTTACGAATGACTGTGTGTAGTATGAGGAACTAGAAACTAGAAATATGTTTACCCAAAGTGTCTGCTCGTCCTTTAATACTTCTCTGTATACCAGGGTCTGTAAGAAGAGGAAGTCTGAATGGGGAGTAGCTGCCATTTATCTAACCTGCTCCCACATTTTGTGTGTGTGTGTGTGTTACTGTGCTATTTATAAAAGACAGATAACTTTTCCAAGAAGTTTTTTTCGGCACTTTGACGTATATATCGGGCTTTAGCTCTTGCCTTTTTGAAGATTATGAGAATCTCGTGAGTTGGATACCTATAGGAGAAATACCCCAGGCTTTATTTTGTTTTTTCGCTTAACTGCATTCTTGTGTCGGAGAGAGAAAGCACCATACGCTCCACTGAATGTCGCGTGGTACGATGAACGGATGTTCAATGCCTCCGCTAGTGCCGCCTGCCCCATCGGCTGATTAGCCTCACCTAATAGCTGATCAAATATTAATAAAGTATTGCCATCGCCTTGACTAGATTTGCAAAAGAAAATTTTCGGAGAACTCCTAAACGCATACTATTTTGGACCGAGATGGTCTGTAATATCTCCGGTTCAAGTTGAGATATTCAGAATACAGTTTTGAAAATGAGAAGTCAATTTCAATGGAAAATACCGTGGTTTCAATGGGCCGCATTTTATCGCCTTTCAGGCCGCGTGATCACATTGTTCCGGAGGACGCCCTTATTGCGTTTAGAATCGAAGCCCTTGGAGTGGCTACTGGAGACCGGATGCTGGGAACACGTGCGAGTCTTCGCGTCCGGCCGAAAAAACAAGTTTTCCTGTTTGCACTGACTGCTGACTACTGATCCGGAGTACCCGGGTTCGAACCTGACCGCGGCGGCAATGTTTCGATGCAGGCGAAACGCAAAGGCGCCCGTGTGCTGTGCGATGTCAGTGCACGTTAAAGATCCCCAGGTGGTCGAAATTATTCCGGAGCCCTCCACTACGCCACCTCTTTCTTCCTTTCTTCTTTCACTCCCTCCTTTATCTCTTCCTTTACGGCGCAGTTCAGGTGTCCGCCAATATGTGAGACAGATACTGCGCTGTTTCCTTTCCTCAAAAAACCAATTTTCAATTTCCGATGTCTCGAAAAGAAGCGGCTTTTCATTCTTTAGAAAGCAGCGCTCTAGTATTTCTCATACACCTCCACATCTTCATCCATTTTCCCCAGTACAGGTTAGCAAACCGGTATCCTCTCCAGGGTAACCTCCCCGCCTTTCCTTTTCGCTCTCTTATTGGTGGATGCTTGAACCTATTGGGACGAAGGTTGGTTCTCTACGGTACCGGTAAGAACAGTGCTTTTAATTCCTAAACCTGCAGTACTCGCTTAGCAACAACTTCGGTGCTTACATTCCTCTCTGCTTTCTAGAACAGACGAATCCGTCTGGGTGTACCTTTCACTTCTAGATCAGCAACAGGTCAGCAACACGCCTGTTTAGAGCGCTGGAGCGTTCTGCTGCGGAACAAACTGAAATCATCACTCAGCTCACCTATCACTGACACAGTGCAATTGTCAGGGCAAATTATGTGTCTATGCTGCTTCGTTCCACCGCAAGTAATGTCTTTATAACCATATACCTGCCTAAAAATTTCACTTCCTTTCAATGTCATCCCCCCTCAAATATGCATGACTGCGTGTTGCCTGTTATAGTTTGCACATGTCCCTCCGCGATTGGCGCAAGAAATCTCCGGGGGTAAATACGGTCGCTACAGTGTCTTGTCTTCGTAGGTGGGTTCAAAGCTTTTTCCGCGCTAACAAAAGCACTAGTATTGCAGAACCCGCCAATTCAGTGGTGCGAGTTGCAGAATTGACCGCGACTGTAATTACACTTACCGTTCTTGCTGCCGCATACCAAGCTTTGGGAAGGCTTCGTCCATGCATGCGAGCTGAGTTCGCCCTTTGACGCGGCGCCGCCGACACACCGCACTTCGATGACAAGCTAGCACCGGTCACACTTTGGCAGGAGTTCTGTCTTGCACGATTATAGAGGTGATGTCTGGTGTTTAGCGATGGACAGGTGAACAGCTGGCGCGGACACGGCGTTGTGAGGCGCTGGCAATCGCTGGTCCCTTCGATTTTGTGTCAGGCTATAAACTTTACGGCTATCCCAAGGCCCCAGTTGATACAGGATTAAAGCTGACGGTAGAGTTCGACGAGGGAAGCAGGAAGGGTTTCATTAGTCCATTAGCACAAGGTCTATTTCCAACGACGTCACGAATATTTAAGAAAATTACACCCGAGCCCCACTAAAATGACGAAGCCGTGCTGCCGCCGCATCGCTACTGCCCGGTAGGCTTAGGCCAAGTCCCGCCAGCTCTCGTCCGTCGTGCCGGGAAGAAGCGGGTGGTCTTATCTTCGATCTTGGTTCGTCTGTCTTCAAACTGAAGGTGCGCTTTTGTTTGTTTGTTTTTTATGTGGCGCAACGCATCGTTTTCCCTAGATTTTATGCTCAAGCCCTATCGCGCTCGACTGCATGGCTTCTTTCAGACAGGGGCATGCAAGTGTCACGTCATCTGTTCATCCCGATAGGAGAGAGAGCAAGAGATAATGCTTGGCTGTCGCCGCAAACGCGTTCGTGAGTCCTGGAACGTGGCCGTAATATTGCGACAGTGGAAACAGTAAAAGGAATCACGCTCTGAATATCTGTTACGAATCGGCTCTTGCCGGGCTCAGAATTCTCCTTTTCCCCTGACCAAGGAACAACAAAACGAGGGGCTGACACGTTTCCTGGTTATGAGAGTCGCCGTCCACAGCAAGCACCTTTGCTGGCGCCACAAACCCCGTGCACATGTTGGTTCAGGAGTTGGTTCAGGAGCCCTAAAAAATACCCTCCCGAGGTCGTGCCAACACCAGGAAAGCAGAACAGTTTGCAAGATGGTGGAAACAGCGAAACTGACGCAGGGCAACAAGGAGGCGCACACACAACCGCTTGTCCTGCGTCAGTTTCGCTCCTTCCACCATCTGTGCATTATGAACCAACTAGCCCAGCAATTCACCCTGCAGAATAGTTTCCACGCTCCGATGGAGCGGTTGAAGTCAGCTGGCTTTCCGGAATCTCTTTATGTTCAGCGTTGTCGAGCAGTTACTAAGAGGGTGCCGGAACTCTAGGGGTCACAAAAATTTGAAACCAAGAAAGGCAAAAACATTGCGGTCGTTCCATATGTCGCGCGCGGGGGCACATGTTATGTTTAGCGCACCTAGAAACTGCCGCGTCTGTACAGAACAGTGAACTCCTCAGGACCTCGAAGGGTAGTATGCGGCAAGAGGCATGAACAGCGTTTTGTCACCTGCCACACCCGCGTAGTCTGCGAGGTGCCTTTTTCTTGCGGGGCCTCGTTTGCTGATTAGACGGGGCGATGCATCATGATCGCCTCAGGGAAGATGCATCGTCCGATCGTATTGTTCCCAAAAGCAACCTAGCGTTGCGTTATAAATGGTGCGAAAATTGCGTTCCGGTTTTTGAACAGTGTTATATCCTGAAATTTATTTATTTATTTATTTATTTATTTATTTATTTACTTACTTACTTACTTCGGAATACTGTCAATCCCTTCTTGGGTTTTCACAGGTGGTGTTACTGGGAACAGGGATGTTTACAGGGATGTTACTGCGAACAACGCACGAGGGAAATCTATGAAGCCCTTACAATGATGACAATTTTCATCGTGCGCAGAGGGGATTCTTGCGCAAGCAAACCTTCTGTTTCAGTGACCCGCCACGAGTTGGCATATCTTAATTGATGATTGACGAGCCCAGCGCTTTGGCTGTTGGCGTTGTTGCTTCTCCTTCTCTGTTTCCCGCGCATCTGTCGTTCAATGTATTTATACGCTCACGGATTAAATACAATCAGTTGCTAGTCAGCGCTCGTGTGTGTCCGCTGCTTCTTCATCGTGTCGTCTTTTCGCGCTGTTTTTTCTTCTAAGACGTTCAGTCACCAACTCCCCCAGCAACACACTTTGATGCACTCCCCAACTATTTCTACTACGAAGCATTTAGAAAAAACTGTAGTCGAGCGGTGAATCGAACGACGTAGCTTTCAGTCGGGAGCCAGATGCTTACCTCTTGGCATGGTGCGAACGTTATTGCAACTAAACACATGTACAGGGCGTATCACGTAACTTAAGCTAAAGTTTAAAAGAGAGAGAGAGAGAAAGAGAGATGGTACTCCCGCAGATTTGAATAACCAACGGCATATTATTTGCCGTCGTGTGGCGCACCTCAGAGTGTAGATCTATTACATACGGACTCATTAGGTAACTACTCAGAATAATCATTCGAGTTTTGTAACATCCATTTTTGGCCCAGGAGCTCTTGGTTTTATTGCGAAAAGGGGGACAGAAACGACCGAATCAATTTTTTGTACTAACGGTTGCGTATTTAGCGCTTCTTCTTTCACCGCATTTAAATTAAGCCCACGAAATATCGTGACTGTGCTTTTGCCCTGCCATATTGTTGCGCTCCCAACCGAGTTTTCGACGAAGTAAGCATGTACGAGGCATGGTAGAGGCAAAGTGAGCGGCCACCGCCTGCTTCGAAGGGCTGCACAATGATAAAGAGTGAGTGAGTGAAAAAACGTTTATTCATCGGCAATAAGAGTGGGATTAGTCGGTAGTCAGTTGTGCCAGATGGCAGTCAGTTAATGACTGCTGGCGACCTTTGCAGCTCGCTCGGTAGCCTTCACTTGCGTAGTCGGGTCCGAGCCGAGCAGCACATCTTCCCATGCTTTGAGTGAGGGAGAAGCCGCGAGATCTGAAGGAGGGGATCCTCAGAGCAGTCCCATATAAAAAGTGATCTAGGGTAGCTAGGCCACCGCAGTGTTCAAATCGGGTAACATGTGCACATATACCTTCATGCATAAATACGAGTAGGTCTGGATACTGCACCAGAATATTTCTTGAGGATTACCCGCCGCGGTGGCTCAGTGGTTAGGGCGCTCGACTACTGATCCGGAGTTCCCGGGTTCGAACCCGACCGTGGCGGCTGCGTTTTTATGGAGGAAAAACGCTAAGAGCGCCCTTGTGCTGTGCGATGTCAGTGCACGTTAAAGATCCCCAGGTGGTCGAAATTATTCCGGAGCCCTCCACTACGGCACCTCCTTCTTCCTTTCTTCCTTTCACTCCCTCCCTTTACCCTTCCCTTACGGCGCGGTTCAGGTGTCCAACGATATATGAGACAGATACTGCGCCATTTCCTTTCCCCCAAATACCAATTAAAAAAAATTATTCTTGAGGGACGTGTGCGGTGGCGGCATGCTTATCCTCGCGCGGCGGTAGTACTGGGTGCTGTCATTAAAAGAGGTCAGGCCCTCTTTCTCTGCATCAAAGTCCGAGACAACCATGCTCGGCCTACGAAACCTCGAGCGTGACTGTGGGCAGTTTCTTACCCGGGATTACCTTTGTTCCATATTCGGCTACGTCTACGTATAGCACTCTTCGTTGATCTTTGTATTTGGCGTGTAGGGCTCTAGCCCTTTGCCTATTTCTTCCTTTTTGTGTAGTTCGGGTAGCATGTTTTTAGGCAGGGGTTTGAACGCGACCAGTTTTCGCATGTGCAGGGGTATGGATCTGGGGTCGTCCGCCCATTGATTCGGCGTTGATGCCCAAGTTGGCCAGTACGTGTTTGCACGCCTTGGTGTTCGAGAGTCTGTGCAACTGCATTGTGATGTGTGCATCCGTGAGCTCATCTACGGTGTTGTGGATTCCTAGGGCAAGGCGTCTGACAGTGAAGGTGTTCCTGGGTATAGTCCCAGGGCCGTATTGCATGCCTAGCGGACGAGGTATAAGTATGGTAGGGTATACGTGAATCTGCTGAGGACAAAGGCCTGAACGTCATAAGTCACGTTCTTTCATACCTCGCCTTCTGTTAGCAATCCGTTTGATGAGTCATGTGGTTTGGTTGACGGCGATTGTCAATTTTTTTTAAGTGTAACTAGTGCACCGGTTGTCCTGAATGAGCATACCGAGGACGTGTATAGTGTCTACTTCCTTGATGGGCTGCCCCTTACCCGTTACGTTTATGGGTAAGGAAGGAGGCACGTTTTTGCCACGCTTTCAGCCGTTTCTGACACCAGCAGTTCCGACTTTGATTGAGAGCATTCGAGGCCTGCCCTTTGGACGTGCGACTCAATAGTACCTGCCGCTTTGTGAAACACCCATTCTGTGTCGCCTTCGGATCCCTGGTCGACCCAGAGGGTGATGTCATCGGCGTAAAATATGTGCTTCAGCCCCTCCATCGCCGTGAGTTTCGGGTGGAGCATGATAAGGACGAGATTGAAGAAGAACGGCGAAAGAACGGATCCTTGCGGCGTGACTCCGTTGCCCAGAGGGATGGGGTGTAGGATTTGAGTCCCCCCGGAGAGCTCGGCTGTCCGATTGTAGAGAAAAAATTTGACGTAGTCGAATATTCTGGCAGGGTCGCCTCATGCGAGACGTTGTCGAAGGCTCCAAGATTGCCTTCGTCCCTGCTCCGCGGGCCGAATCTAGCACGTCCTTCCACGGCTGGATCATGACGTCATTTGTCGACAGGTGTGCCCTGAAGCCGATCATCTATTAATTTCAGTTACCCCCTTTGCCCCTGTGGGCATTAAGAGGGGAGACGGACTTGACAAAAAATGAAGCCAAATGAGGTTTGACAATGCAGAAATTACGCAATAAAATAATAATAATAGCCAGCAAGGCAAAAAATACACGCGTAAGTAGCAAATTATTTGATGCCAGAAACACAGGGCAAGGCGGAATCAGCAATCTAAAAAAATTGGCGGTGGTTTAGCTCTGGTTAAACCTGGAGTGACGCAATAGCTACAGCTGGCCGAGTGGAATTTGGTCACGTGACCAACCACGTGACGAACCACGTGATCAGCCACGGCGCCGCGCCGTCTGCAGCTGCTCCGCATCACGAGACCAAGCACGTGACAGCGTGGCGGCGCAGCCACGGGGTGGCAGCGCCGCCACCGCCACGTCGAAGGCTCGGAATGCTATACCGTAATGTAGCTATCGCTACAAAAGCAATGACGCTCAAGGTATAGCTACATATAGATACTCGATATTTTGTGTTTCAATAAAGCAAGAAAGGAAGCAGATATGAAGTCGCGTCCAACACACAACGCGATCGCTGGTAGGAAAAAGTACGCAACTTGACTTGCAAGAGCAATTTTTCCTGTAATATGAGAAGTCCGTTTACTACGAACTTTGGATACAAGGAACGCAGCCTGCGTAACCGTCAGGTTCGTTAAAAGCGCGCTCACCTGCATATGCATAATATTCAGACACTGGGGGCCTTGAAAAGATCACCGATTAAACGACTCTAGAGGTAACGCAAAATAGTTTGATGCGCGTGTATGCATCCCCCTTCATTTGGCTCTTGGTGCTTCGGAGCTACTCACTGACGAGATCGCTATTCAAAAATCCGAGAGGGCAAACCCGATTAATCTTCTCTTTTCATGTTTACGAAACCAATTTTTTCAAGCGTTATTGCGATTTGAGCGCCTTGGCAAGCACCTTCTTTACTTGCGCAGCAGGAGTCTACTTGCACAGAGCAATTCGCCTTCTGCGCTCCTGCAGGATTGTGCCTGGGCCGGACTAGAGCCTCGGAATGAGGCCTGTGCAGCGTTCCAATTTAAATGCGTGCTCGTGCGAATAGTGTTAGGTTATGTAACTTGCTCGTCACTTATATTAAGAACTAATGATAAAAAGTGTATTTATTCACTTCTCAGTCAACCAGTGAAGGGGTCTGGGCTAGTTGGTGATCAAACATTTTGAGCACAGAACACCATGTGTCACCTCTTTCTGTGCTCTTTCCGTTCAGTTCAGCACTTAATTTTTGTGAGTTAAGAATGCACATTTGAACCTCGGAATCTACTAGTGTCTACTCAAGTTTTCCTGTTAAAATTTTGAATGTTAATAACAACGTTAGCTCATCTTTCTGCAACTTCTATTGTAAAACATTATTTTAGTTAAGTACACCTCTTGTGACAATTCAGCGGTACCCGGCCATTCAAGATTATATGCCCTCACTGTGCCAGCAGCAGTCTAGCTTAAATCTAATTCACTGAGGTGCAAGCATTGTTACAGATAAAACAAGTGTTGCTTCTAGAATGGAGCTGTGTCCAAATATTTGCACTGTTTCTTGAGTATGTGTTCTGTCATTATTTTTTTCAATTTAGTTATCAATATACGAGTTATGACATATCTTGTGCTAATTTTATTACTGATGTCTCTATTGCACTTCCACCTGGCAGCAAGATGAATGCAGAGGTGCACAAGTGCCTTCATTGCTGGCACCAAAGACCAACCCGGCTTCTTCAAAACTACACTACTGCTCGTGACAGGATTCGTGATACGTATTCTTCTAACCCTTTGAGGGTCGAATTTTTTTTTTCAAAAACTTTCCCAGGTGGTCAAATTACTTTACAGCGAATGTAAAAAAAAATGTGTAACAAATTGTACCAAAAAAAAATCAGGAACAGTATTTTGATGTCAGCACCACTCTGAACTGCAAAATATTCAATTGTATTTCAAAGCGTTATAATTGTCCTCTTCTGAAGAAAAACTGTCTTCCGATTCAGAGTCGGTAAATGGACCAAAATCAGAGTCGGAAGAACCATGACTACAGCGCAACGAACGGGACATAGAAGAAGGACCCAATGGACATTAAAACTCCCACGGACGTCTTGCGGACGTCCGCAGGACATCCAAGAGACTTCCAGCGCCCATTGGTAGGCAGGGACATGACACAGCGCTGACTCATCGCTGTCAGAGTCATCTCTGTCGGTGCCAAGAGAACGGCCAGTGCGTTCGTCCACATCGCCATTTTGCAGTGCATCTGAAGAACTCGAAGGAAACTAAGTAAACAAGGAGAGCGAGAATGCCTCGTGAGCGTCGGTGATAAACAAGCTAAGAACAGCGCCAATAAAGATGGAAATCCACTTCCGCCGCCCCTCAAAGGGAGTGCCGATAAAGTTTCGCGCGCCACTGTTGCGATCACGCGGTGAAACCGAAACCATGAAAGGGCGTTGCTGCAGACCGCGCGACACGCTGAAGCTAGAAATTAGTTCTGTTCATGGTTCTGTTCGTCTCCGCAAGAGGATCAATCAAATTTCAAATGCTATGTGTAAGTCCTAGGGAGGTGGCAGCACCTCCCTATGAGCATGAATCTATCGTCATTATGGTGAGCAGTTTTCCTTCCTTCATGATGGCGACAAATTTCAAACGCAGGGTTGAAACCATTCCCGTACGGAAAAAAAAAAACTTGCGGGACGGAATCCCGCCACCGTACATATGCGGTTTGGTTTATGGTGGTTTAACGTCCCAAAGCTACCTGCCTGACATACATGTGGACTAAACCATGGCCGCCAGCGCTTACAGGCCGGAAAAGGTTATCCCGCCTCATAGATTCAGAATACTTATTCCACACAAAAGTTTTTGTTTGTGTGGTTTATGCGGGTTTAACGTCCCAAAGCGACTCAGGCTGAGGGAGGCCGTAGTGAAGGGCTCCGGAAATTTCGACCACCTGGGATTCTTTAACGTGCACTGACATCGCAAAGTACACGAGCCTCTAGAATTTCGCCTCTATCGAAATTCGACCTCCGCGGCCGGGGTCGAACCCACGCCTTTCGGGTCAGCGGCCGAGCACCATAACCACTGGGCCACCGCGGCGGCACTGCACGTATAGAAAAAACCCTCAAAGGGTTATTACAGCTGTGGCATTGCGGCCAGTTCAGCATTGCTCGATCTCCATCAAAGAGCATAGTATGCTACACTGTGCAGCTGAAGCCCTGGTATTGTCATTGACCTGGCATTCATTCTCTCTCTACGGCCCTGGCACATGCCCTGGCATTATCCTTTTTCACAGTGCAGGGTAGCCAACCAGAACACCATTCTGGTTAGTCGGTTGGCCTCAAATAAAGCTGGCACATACCCACTACGGGGGAGTGGCCAATACATTGGCGGTTAATTCTGGAAACAGGAACGTTTTGATGGGCAAAGGAGTAGAATAGTATATAGGCTGACAGGCTGGAAGATGCAAAGACAGGGGTCCTGTTCCTACGTAACATCCATTCTGGTTAACTACCCTGCCTTCCCTCTTCTTCTTTATCTTTCTTTTTCAGTGTCAATCATTATTTTTAAAGAACATAGCAGGAAAGTAAACTTTTCATATAATGGATGTGAATAATGGCGACGTTGTATATTGTGAACTGTCAATGTAGTTTTTTTTTTTTCCTTCAACTTTGCTCCGTTCGTACTTGCCTTTCAGAAGGAAAGTTATATTCAGTGATGTGAATAATTTCCAACAGCTCACATTCACTCCCATTAGTATTTTAATAATGAAATGAAACCAAAATTAAGCCTTCTTGACAACAACGCGCGCAGAAAACGACGAGGACGAAGACGAGAAAAGACACAGACTAGCGCTAAATTTATATTCGGAACAATGGTCGAAATAAGGCAATGAGGTAGGAAGGATGAAGGTCAACACATGCAGAAGGGCCCGATGTACTAGAAACGATGCTTAA
The DNA here is from genome assembly GCF_052857255.1 of Amblyomma americanum. Lineage (NCBI taxonomy): Eukaryota > Metazoa > Arthropoda > Arachnida > Ixodida > Ixodidae > Amblyomma > Amblyomma americanum. Next base: position 4,919,053 of record NC_135507.1, on the reverse strand, counting down.
TAATGAGGAAATGAAGCGCTGTTATCAAGAATGGATTACCAACTAGCCCACACCCACACCTACCTCATTAAGCACTAGAGGGCTGCACAATGGCAAAATGTAGTTTTCCGGCTGACCTTAAAGTGAGCCAGAGGTTAAATGTGGCTGTAGGCCTTACCATATCTGGTTCACCATGGTGCCGCACCACTTTACCTTTCGATTCACTTAGCCGCCGCGGTGGCCCAGTGGTTATCGTGCCGCGGGGTTCGGATTTCGATGGAGGCGAAATCCTAGAGGCCCGTGGACTGTGCGGTGTCAGTGCAAATTAAAGAGCCCCAGGTGGTCGAAATTTCCGGAGCCCTTAACTGCGGCACCCAAGAGCCCGAGTCGCTTTGGGACGTTAAACCCCCATAAACCTTACGATTCGCTGGTAGAAGACGGTAGAATAAGTCACGTGACAATCGCGTGATGGAAACTGCCGTTGTGACGTCAGTTAGGGTAAATATATAGGCCTCAGCGTTCATTGGGTGCCGAACCACTCGCAATCAACCACGAATTTAACTGCCACCTGCCAGGGTGGGCGCGCTGTCTATCTAGTGTGCCGAACGCGCTCAATGTTAGACGCCAAGCTGAGTCTAGTTGCCGATACACCACTGCTTTCGCTCTCTAACCATGTTCAGCAGCAGTTAAACCACAGCCAATTTTATTGCTGCGGCATACGCTGCAAGCTTCGCAGGAAGCAACACTACATATATAAAACGCCAAGCTTAGTAGCTGTTCAAAGATAAGGGTTTGGAAGGAGATTGTTTTGTCCTACTTGTATGAGTAATGTAGTTTTACAGGGAAAGACAATGTTATAGCCAGATTTTTGCACAGGCATAATGCCGAGTTGTAGCATGAAACCAGTACTGAACCCGTGTAAAGGCTGCCTTTTACTGCAGTGCTCTGTATAATTTCACATCATCAATCCAATAATGTATACGGGTGCAAAAGGTGCTTTGGATGTGATGACTTTGGCCATGTTATTTCATTTTTAGCCGGAGGCTTTTCTTCATTCAGGAGTGGTACCAACCATTCTATAAGGCATGGAATTTACGCCATTTCATGCTTTCTCCAGAAATGTCGGCTGCTGAAAGGTAGAGAAAATGGAATGCACCCAGAAATGCCTCCACGGCACAAACTACCTGCTATTATGGGAAGCGAATTCACGGGCAATAAATGGAGAAAAATCAGAATGCAACGAAAATTACAACAGCCTATCGTGCATGCCGAGATAACCCCGAGCACACTGGCATCTCAAAAAAATTCACACTATGGGAGAGAGAGACAAAAACGTTTAAAAACGTAGCAGGCTCGTGACCAGGCGGTAGGAGACTATGGGATAGGTTCTATGAATAGTAGGGGGAGTTATTAGTAGTGTTCGCAGAGGGAAATACTTTACGGATCCTGAATACTTTCTTCCGTAAACAAGAGAACAGGAAGTGGGCCTGGAAGAGCCCCAATCGTGAGACTAAGAATAGAATAGACTTCATACTATGTGCTCACCCTGGCATCGTGCAGGATGTGAAGGTCGTCGGAAAGGTGCGGTGTAGTGACCACAGAATGGTAAGGTCTCGAATTAGCTTAGATTTGAATACGCAATGGAAGAAACTAATGAGGCAGAAGCCCATTAACGAGTTAGCGGTAAGGAGGAAAGTAGGGGAATTCAGGATTTTGCTGCAGAACAGATATTCAGCTTTAACTGAGGAAGACGATCTTAATGTTCAAACAAGGAATGATAATCTCACTGCTATCACCACGGAGTGCGCAGTATATGTAGGTGGTGGGATGATTCAACAAGATACCGGCAAGCTATCTCAGGAGATGAAACTTCTTTTTTTTTTAATTTACAATACTGTAAGCCTTTCACGGGCCGTTACAGGGTGAAAGGAAAAAAATACACAGAAAATGAGCATGGTTACAAGAAACCCAACTCCAATTTCTTCTGAAAAATGTCAGCTGAATTTGTGTCCCGAAATATGTGTTGGTCCAGTTTAATAAATTCTACTATGGTTTTCGGAAGGAATGAGCACTTAAATACATCAACTTTAGTTGCGTATGGCCCAATGGCAAATGGGTGGTTAGTACGGGAAGATAACCTGCCTGGGGGTCGAATGTACACAGTAGAGTCTAAATTTTCAGTAGAGTCTAATTTTCACGAAGCATATAAACTTGAGACGAGCCATCTTTCTATGCGTGGCTAGTTCTGGAAGTTGAGCTTAGAGGCGTATTGCTGTCACTGTGTTTTGCGGTAAGCAGAGAATATAAATTTTAAAGCCAACCTTTGCACTTTTTAAAGTTTAATCCGATAGTGATAATGCGGGTCCCATATTATGCTTGCATATTCAAACTTTTATCGGACTAATCCCTTACATGCTTCAAGCTTAATGCCTGGTGTTGCATATCCGAGTTTTCGTTTTAGGAAGCCAAGTTTGTGTTGAGCTAAACTGCATATGTGATCAATGTGTTCACCCCAATGTAGTTTCACTAATGGTGACACCTAGATATTTCAATTTGCTACACTTTTGGATTGGGATATTGTTAATACTGAAAGGAAAAACTAGGGGAGATTTCTTGTAACACTCATGATGACAGATTTACCGGGATTAATTTGCACGTCCCATTTCATGCACCAGTTGTACACATTTTTCAAAGACTGATTCAGCAACACATGATCATCAATATTTTTTTACATGACAGAAAAGGAGACAATCACCTGCAAACAGACGCACTTCCACATGATGGTCTATATCATTAATACACAGTAAAAAAAGCACGGAACCAGATACAAGAGAGGTTGTGGAATTTTCACTGGCTATTTGCACAAACTGTCTCCTGTTAGTAAGATAAACCCAAACCCAGTTAATAATCTGCAAATCAACACCATATGCATGCATTTTTTTTTTTAAAGTTTATCATGGCCAATTTGTCAAATGCTTAAGATTAAGAAACACCAAAGAATGAGAGCATCCAGCAATAGACGAAACAGAAATAGCAGAGCTATAAAAGTAAAGAAGTGCAAGGTAGCCGACATAAGGAAGTATAATATGGAGTTTAATACGGCACATAGTAACCGCTGATCCGGATCATGAGGGAAATAACTAGAATAAGAATGGGGTGGAACGCATATGGCAGGTTCTGTCAGATCATGAATGGTAGTTAACCAATATCCCTCAACAGAAAATTATATAACAGCTGTATCTTACCAGTACTCACCTACAGGGCAGAAACGTGGAGGCTAGCGAAAAGGGTTCACCTCAAGGTAAGGACAACGCAGCGAGTTATGGAAAGAAAAACGATAGGTGTAAACTTCAAGATACCGCAAGCCGGCAGAGTGGGCGAGGGAACAAACACGGGTTAATGATATCCTAGTCAAAATCAAGAGGAAGAGAAATGGGCTTAGGCAGGGCGTGTAATGCGACGGCAAGATAACCGCTGGTCCTTGAGGATAACGGAGTGGATTCCAAGAGAAGGCACGCGTAGCAGGGGGTAGCAGAAATGAGATTTTAGAATTTTGCGGGCATATGATGGGCACAGCTGACAAAGGACAGGGTTAATTGGAGACATGGGAGAGGCCTTTGCCCTGCAGTGGGCGTAGTCAGGCTGATGATGATGTATAGAATGTCTGGGTGGGCCCTCATTCCAGGAGCCCATTGGCTTTTGCCGCCGCTCTAGCCTGGTTCACCAGTAAACGCTGGTCGCCTGAATGCAAGCTGGACAGCGCCGCCTCCCATTCATCAGTTGTTGCCCATACCATATGGTATAAAACCGCCACCTCACCGCAGGAAGCGGTGAAGATCGTATGAATTTGAAGTTACAACGTTTGCTTTCTGATTTGCACATTAGCGGCATCGATCTATGTGGTCTCGCTGAAATAGCATGGTAAGAAAGCAATGAATTTGGTCGAGTGGGGCGATCCGACAAGAACCCCGGATTTTGTAATATCACGGCTACACATGGCCACAATTTGTGGCTCATAACAAGTGGCAGCCTTGAAGAGTTTGAGGTAGTGGCTTGGCAAAACCATATTAGACCTGCTACCTGTACAAGTATTCCCACATTACCGCGCAAAGGCCAGGCATGCAGATTGTTTGTAGCAATGCTCGCTGCATTCACTGGAGGCATTTGCCCTGGTGGTGGACAAGGGGCCTGCAAAACCCATTGCCAGTGGACACAACAGCCTCGCTGAAAGTCTAAGGAACTAGATCACAGCAAATTATATCTCCAATTACGGTGTCGTGCAGCATTCACATAGTCCCTTTTAGCCGCTGCTCCCGCATGTGTCCTGTGTCGTGTCGCCTCGCATGGCAGCCCAGAAGTCCGCGTTCAACAGATGGCACCACAGCGCTTTCAAAATGGCGGCACTCAAATTTCTTTCGTGTTCTGGTCAATAAAACTTCAGTACTTTGATCTGAAGGTGTCCATCACACCATTAATTGTTTATGTTAACCTAAACTGCACGTAAAAAAGCAACTTGAAACAAACTATGTTAAGTTTTCAGCCTGCCACTAAAAACCTCAGACGAGTAACGTCCAAGAGAAAAAAAAAAAAGCAACATCCTGAGCACATGCGCGGCAATGAGTGAAAATACTCCAGTTTTATTGAGATGGCTGCTTGCAGGCCCCTCTTTTTCTCTCAAGGGCGCAGGTTAAATACACGGGCCTGCTGCTATATGTACACCGTGGGTTCTCTGGCCTCCCGAGGCTCCCCCATTAGCTGTAAAGGTCATCGTCGTCTTCTTGGAAGTTCGATGCCTGATTTGGATTGCTCCCACTGTTTCCACCTGGCCCAGATGGCTGGCTGGGTGGGAATCTGCAAGAAAACAAGAGCGGCACAGCTCGTTGCAACAGATGCCACACAAGCCCCCAATTCATCTCAACTACTGCCACACTAGCCATGCTGCAAGAACACTGTTGGGGACAAAGGTGTCTAGGTTGTGCAAGTGCCAGCAAAAGATGTATCACTGGAGACGATGCAATACACTTCTTTATAACCATGCCCATTCCTGCTACAAGGAACAGTCATCTCAGTAAGTCCCCAAGAATGCTCTAGCAGCACGCAGCAGAAAGCTGTTGGTAAAATCGAAAAATAAATGAAAGTTGATGACACCTTATTCAGGTGGACGCATACGCCAGAAATGTGCGAGTGTTGACTCATCAGCAGGGCTGCTTCTAGCACCAAGCCCAAGCGAGGATGAGCAGGCACTTCCAGAAAAGCATCCCTGACACATGAAATGGACAAGCCATTCTCACACTAGGTAATGCAGCGATGTATCCAAGCCAGTGGCATTGTGTCCTGGACACTTCTTTCCCCCACAGTACACAGTAGGCATAAGTTACTCTAATGGTGATAAATTTTGGCGCCGAGGGCTTGAAAGTGGTCAGAAAGTTCTTGATATGTGCGTCCCGACTAATATACACTCTTGATTCTGTCAAATTCTAGCATTTGCCTAGAAACAATCATGAGCTTAAGCTACCATATTTACACATACATAAAATGAATGGGGAGTTCGAGATCCCATGAAAATAGAATTTTATACATATACAGTAATCCCTCGTTATAATGAAATCTGTTAACTCAAAATATCGCTTTATTCGAAATTTCTTCCGGTCCCGACCCAAATGCATGCATTTAAGCTGCATTACTTAAAGCGCACGAAGAGCTTGACCCGTTTAGAGCGAAGTGGCGAGCGGAGACATCGCTGCCGCTTGGCAGCGGCGACCCTTTTGCGCGCCGTGTAAAATTAATACCACCGACGAATAAGTCTTATACAGGCACACAACAGACCACAAAAGTACGAAAACGTATGATCGATCACCTGCCTAGTAACGGGTACCAAGCGAGTGCCGAGTGCCCTGAGCTGTTTACAGTGGAGTGAACGGAAGCTGTCAATTTCCATGGTGCAACGTGCCAGAATCATTAACCTGTCGTAATCGCATCACTGGTGTCCCCGGGATAGGATCAACACGAAAATAAAGTTTTCCTGACGCTTTGCAGCGCGATACCCTTGTAGTCTTCCGTGCCCAAGTGGCCACTGCCTTTGAAATGCCCCGAAATACCCGCGTAAAAGCGGCCACTGCCTTCGAGATTCGAAATACCCCAAAGTATGAATGCATGGGCGGCAACCACGGCCTCGTGCAATGCTTGGTCTAGAGCAGGGGTTGCATGCGCCACGCAAGAACTTCAAACAGCCAAAGCTCACTGCCTTTTTTGCACCTGAATAATGTTTTGCTTCACTGAATACATTGTATTTTGATTTCCTCGCAGTGGCGGCACAATTAACGCTCGACTGGTTTAGCTTTTCTCGGGTGGTCGCTTATATCAAATTACCACTTATAACGAATTTTTTCGCTGTCCCGCTGACTGTTATAATGAGAGATTACTTACGTGCATATACATACATATAGGAAATCGTTTTTTGTAAATTTTTACAGAAACCATGTTTCATACTAGTCTGCAAAACTCAATGAGCTGTCACTTAACAGGAAAATTTGTTTCCCAGAGATATTAAGAAAAATTGCTTTTGACAGTTCAATAAAAAGCGACAAATATTTTGCAAGAAATTGGAGAGGGTTGAGCACGAACTATGGTGCATTTGGCGTGAATGGCCCTTGTGCATGTGACATGTTCGGTCGCAAGCACTGCCACATTCAGCTTTCATTGCACCCAACTCTGCTAAGACTAACAACACTGCAGGCGTACTCATCGAACCCACCTGCAGTCAGAGCTCACCTGAAGTTTGTGCCGAAGCCCCGGCTCTGCTGGAGTGTCTGGGCAAACATCTCGTACTTGCGGATGTCATTCTCACTCACGGACCGCCGGGCAAACTTCATGGCTTCCTCAAAGTGGTCCTTGCGTATCTCTGGCACTGGGTCATCCTCCACGACATCCTGTGGCAGCGGGAAAAGAAAGGAAAAATAGGAAATAGAGACGTGGGGTCAACGCCCCCTTTCAAGACTGGGAAGCCCCAACCGGCAGCAGCACGGTGGTAAGGTGGATTTTGTTCCCACTGGGGCGGGCGGGACCACCACTGACTTACAACGGCCTGATCACAGCCACAAAGCCACTGCAAGCACTGGAACAAGCAGAGGTGCACAGCTTGTGCCTCCTGAAGCCTCACGGCATGCAGTTGCATTAAGCGCCGCAGTCCCAAATGGGATTTTAGAAGGGTACAATACAACTAGATACATATCTCTCATTAGTAAAGAACAAACCATGCAAAAGCAACACAAAATACCAATCAAAATGCACTAATACAAAAAAAACGAGTTCGGTGGAAACAATTTTTTTTAAAGCTAGAGCATGCAAAAAAGAAATGGTTTTGAGAAACCAGTAAACCTACACTGTTACTTTCATTGCACTTAACTCTTCAAGGAAAAAGTGCTCAACAGTTATTGCAAATGGAGGTGGGAATAATGAGGGCATTATTCAGAATATGAAGTTTCGCTTTCCAACACACATCTCGCTTTGATAAGTAAAGCAACCCAGAGACAGCAAACAGCAGCGGCACAGTCCCATGCTTTTATGGTAATAAAGGAGGTCTTCCAACGTGAATGAAAGCTCCTGTAGGCAAACTAGTGTACAGACTACTAACACACAAATGGCAATGGCCTGTAAGGGAGAGCATTCAAACAAAGTGAGCGTGGCATTAGCCCTGTCAGCCAATTCAGAAGACAAAACACTTGTTACAAGCTGTACTCTCATCTCGCTACTTGTTGACAATACAGTCAACAAAAATACATGATAACCTGGGGACTGCATAATTGCGACTTCATTAATAAAAATCTTCTCAAAGACCAGGGTACCCCCTCAAAGCTAAAAAGTAACTTTTTGAAGAAACTGAAAAGGCCACCCTATTTTACATCCACTTGTTTTCAACTTTCTGTCGTTTGCCATCCACCTAAATGAAGCCACCCACATTCCTTGAAGGGTTCAGTTTTCAATAGAAAAAAAAAATGTATATTTTCAGTACCTTTCAATGAAGATTACAGGCATTAAACTGGCTTTATATTCAATCAAGTTTTAAACCAATTTCAAATGAGATCCAAATCACTTGAGCTTGCTGAACACAACAAGAGGGGCCCTCACCATGTTGGCATCGGGGTTCTGGGCCCGCTCTTTCTCTCTGCGAATCTCCTGCTCAATGGACTCTCGGATGGCCAGCTTGCAAGCCCGCTGGCAGATCTCTGTGAGATCGGCACCACTGAACCCTGGACTGATGCTGGCTATGAAGTTCAGGTCCACGTCCTGCAAGAGACGACAGCAACGCTCTGAGCGCTCACATTTACACACTGGCTCTGCACACTACGTCACCAGCAGCACATGCTAAATTTTAAGGGGACAGACAGGTTAGGCCCTATCTTTCCCATGTACTGTAAGAACCGGACTATAGGTCGAACCGGAATATAGGTCGGCCCCCTAACTAACCAATTCTAAATACGAAAAAAATCTTTTTCAATGAAAAAAGTACCAAAAGACACCCTTACCCTGAAACAAATGCGACTCAACAGGTTGCACAATGGTGACAGTATTTATTTTCATTTAAATGCTGCTCGCATGTACACCCGGCCAATTTTTTAACAGTATCACGCGCCCATCGACCCGCGAGTTTGTTTCTGGCACACAGAAGTACGGCGCCGTAGAGCGAAGCCCTTCCTCTTTATGAATCGCTGCACCCAGGATGGCAAGCCCTTGAATTGCGCACTCGCGAGTCTAGAGGCACACGCGATCTCTGCTGCATTCAAGCGGATGCATTCTGCAGTCACAGTGAACGATCTTGTGCGCAGTGCAACCTTTCCTTCGAATTCTGGATGCCCTACAGTCCGCCCGTGAAATGTTTTCTTCTGGTTGCTGCAAGTTGTAATACACAGCTTCTGCCTCCGCCAGTACTGAATGCCCTTTTCGGATACTCCAAATTCGCGCCTTGCCGCCAGACTGCTGCGAGCTTCTGCATACTCAATCGCGTTTTTCTTGAAAGCAACGGTGAGGTCGGCTTTCACTCATTTTAAAACAAAATGTGAAAAAGCAGCCTTTTAACGAAATAGCTTTGCAACGATGGAAACGCAAAATGGCGGTGCCTCCATGCCGTGCTGCTGCTGATGGCGATGGAGGCTGCTGACTTAAGCCACCCATTGTTGCAAGACTTCCATAGTTTTTCCGCCAATGACCGGTATACGAGACGGGGGTCGACTTTTCAACATGTTTTTTGAAAGAAAGTACGGCATTTTAGGGCATGTTTTGGTACACTTTTCTCAGCAACCAACAGAGAGCATTTATATGGTCATATCATCACTACTTTATAGCTTTTTTGGCTGAACCAAACTATCTAGCGCAATTACCGCATATACTCACATAATGAATCCACCTTTTTTTTCCAGAATCAGTTTTCCATATCATACCTCTGCCCGTTCTTCTGTCATCAACAAACGCATGCTATCAGACGCGTTCGTGCTGCTGCGGCTTAGCATTGTAGCCGGCGGCACCGGCCAATCGCAGCAAGTTAACGCGAACATGCTGACTTCCGGCCTTGAAGGTCAGGCACGTTTTTACGAGATTAAAATACGCGCGGGACTGTTACGAATGTGTACTGCAAATGTTGAAGCCTTAGTTTTAAAGCACACAATGTCTTGGTGCTCTGCTAAGTTCGCTGAGAGTGCCGCGCCTCTGCACCATTATTCCTAATGCATCATTTGAAAGAGAACTCAACCAAAACTTTTGCATCGATACACTCTTTGCTTTTCGAAACTTCACACAAATGCAACCTAGTGGCAGACAAAAATTTCACTCCAATTCCACTTGTACAAACATGCTTGAGAACAGAAACAGAATTGACCAGCCGTATGAAAGGGGCTGCCAACACAATGTTTGATTCATTTATTCCAGAGCAACATGGCTTTGCAGCATGATTGCATGTTACAGTATGAGGGGTCTAACATACCAATGGTGCACATAGGCCATAAGAGGTGCCCAGCGGAGGGCTCCGGGTAGCCCACCAGAGGTCCTTTTTACTGTGCAATGGCACTGCATGCCACGTTTTTCACACTTTGCCTCCAACTGAAATGCGGCAGGGACTAGTTCCCACGACCTTCAGATCACACTACAAGACTGAGTTTACATTGCAAATTTCTTCTTCAAACTCACGGGTGCCAGCGGAGACTTGCGCAGGTTGGCCTTGAGGATTGCAACCCGTGACTTCTCATCAGGCAGGGGGATGTAGATGAGCTGGTCCAGGCGGCCAGGCCGCAGAATTGCCGGATCAATGATGTCCGGCCGGTTGGTGGCCCCAATGATGAAGACATTCTTCTTGCTGCTCATGCCGTCCATCTCGGTAAGAATTTGGTTGATTACCCTGTCTGCTGCACCACCTGATCGTAAAAAAGAAAGTACAGAATGCAGCCGCGGTGAGCAACACTTCTTGCACCGGCACCATGGCCAACGTGTGCCTTCTCACAGTATTTATTTATTTACTTTTATTTATTTATCACATTACATACAGTGCCTGTTTGGCATTATAGTGTGGGGGAGACAGTTACAACATAATCATATGACATAGTGACAGGAAAAGAAGAAAAAAATGCTCACAGAAAATACATTGCAGCATAAATTTGATACAAACAAACACAAGAATAAAATTACAACAATGCGGCAAACGATTCATTAGATTTTGTTGAAATGACTCCCTGGGGAAACTTATTCCCTTCATCTATTGTTTTTGGAAAAAAATGACATTCTTAGTAAATCAGTTCTGCATTAAATTTCTTTTACTTTGAAAGTGTGGTCCCTTATTGCAGATATGTAGTCTGGAAGAAATAAATAATAGTCACGGTCAATACCTGTTTCAGAATGGTATATATTATGGAAGAATTTCAGCCTAAATATGTATCTGCATCTCTGCAGTGAAACCCATCCTAACGACTTCTGCGCTGCTGACACGCTTTAGTTTCTGCTGTAATTACTTAAAACGGACAGCTAGGTTTAGGACGATATCTCATTTATCTCATCTCATTTTGAATACAGTAGAATCTCGGTAAAAAACTCAAAACTCCGACCGCTTTTGCAGGTAAGAAAATAATGTACCTGTGAAAACACAGAACACTAGTTAAATACACACCGGGATATTTGCATTCTGTGACAGGCAACAAATTCACAGTTAATGCTGTAAATAAAATTACATCTTACAAGGCTACCTTTTTTAGTGAAACATATATGGACACTTTTCCGGAGATTAAGTCATTCCCCATTTATCCCACCATTTAGAAATTCTGTCAAGGTCGCATTACAAAGCATCACGGTCACCAGGATTAGCAACTGTTCGGTACAAAATACAGTCATCTGCAAACAGCCTTAATGTAGACGATACACCAGCAAAAATGTCATTTATTGAAATTACAAAACAAAAGTGGTCATAAAACAGATGCCAGTTTGATGCTGCAAATTTCTTTTCCTCACTCCAACTGCCCATTTCCTCAAAAACAACAAGGCAGTACGGTTCCTATAACCACAAACTTACAGCAACCACCCTGCCCACTGGGTGGTGACTGAATGAGAGAAACAAGTCAATCGACGCTCCGTGAACGCAGTGGCAGTGCTGACTGCAATAAGATTTGCACGTTATATAAATTGAGCCCACCTGGAAACAATGCACCTGGAAAGGAATGCTACTATCCTGAGTGGCTGCATTTTTTTTTTTTACCTCCACTAGATTTACACAACACTGGAAAGTGAGCTTCGATCACATGCTGCAAGTCACACCGAGTGTAACAGTATCTATGAATTTCAGCATTGCATCTATTGCCAAATAGTAGTGGCAACTCCCAGTCCACCACTGTTGGTCACTCACCTGCATCACCCACGTTGCCACCTCTGGCCTTTGCAATTGAGTCCAGCTCGTCAAAGAACAGCACACACGGGGCTGCCGCTCGTGCCTTGTCAAAGACATCTCTCACGTTGGCCTCAGACTCTCCAAACCACATGGTCAGCAGCTCGGGGCCCTTGATCGAGATGAAGTTGGCCTGGCACTCGTTGGCAATGGCCTTGGCCAACAGCGTCTTGCCACAGCCAGGTGGTCCATAGAAAAGCACACCCCTCGACGGGGTCATGCCGAATTTCAGGAACTTTTCAGGATATTCCACAGGGTACTGTGTCGAAAGAGCAAGGGCAGAAAATCATTTCACTGGAAAACGTCAGTCATATTTGTAGGCATGTGCGAATATTCGATAATTTCAAATTTTCGATCGAACAGTAAAGTAGTCAATATAAAATTCAATACAAATGTTTGGTATTAGAAATATTTAAGTATTCGTTTTGAGCAAATAACGTCTCTGGAACTCTAACTGCATGTGGTTTCAGTTCAGCACGCCTCCTCTGGAATGGCACTGCGACGTGCATGGTACAGTCTCACTCACTGCACAATGCGCGTTCACTGCCGTGCTGAACCATCAAAACGCCGCGACGACTTGCTGTCTGCAACAGCACTGAACAAAAGTTGCTGCTGTGATCAGACCGTTGTGCAGGCCGTAATTTACGTTTTTCATTCCTTTTATGCATGCACTGCAAGAACTGCAAGATGCCGCTGTCAGGTTTCTCATTTTTCTGCAGCAAAGAAATAAAAGGGAGAAGCTGAAAAAAATCTTGCTGTGTTTCCCGTCATATATACATTGGGAAACTTGGCAGATGAAGTTTTCAAAGGTTAGCAATTCTGCAAAGCGCACGCATGCCCATTAACGCCTGACATCTGACACCGGTCGGGTTTGGCCAGAGGTGCAGTCTACAGGAAGCTGGGGTCAAAGTGGCGTGTTGCCTCCGCCGAGGGGCCTTAAAGGTCCAAATGCTCAGCATTGGCTCTACCACCAGGGTCCCCTTTTCCTCTGACATGGCTGAGCGACACACAGCTAAGCGTGAATGCTCGGTTCCATGGTGAAGCACTGCTCACCATCCTCCCCCAGCAGGAATGTCCCTGTGGATGCTTGGGAAGCCATCGTGTCGCAACTGACCATCATCTGCATGTTGCAGATGCCCCTGCGGAGCCCAAATGCAAGCAGTAAACTGCTGGCAGCCTTCACAAAGCCCCCAATATGCACAGACCTGGATCATCTCCTGGAGCTCCTTCTTGACGTTGTCCAAGCCACCAATGTCCATCCAGGTCACGTTGGGCACCTCGACAACCGTCTCCCTCAGGGCACTGGGGCTGCACTTGCCCATGGCCCACTGCATAGACCGAGACACCACATAAGAAAATGATGTACAGCAAGCTATGCTCGCGTGACAAATCAGTTAAGGGGGGAAGAAGGTCTTAGAGAAAAATTTAATATTGAACTTAGCAAAATGACAACTTCAGCTATTATGTATTCTAGTGTGCCGATTTCAAATACAGTATTTACGCACATAATTTGCACTTTTTATTCAGAAATTAGAGCTCCAAGAAGGGGGTGCGCAAATTACACGGGGATTCCGCGAGCACGAGTTAAAAAAACTCCACAAGGGTCATAACGCGCAATATAGGTATAGTGTATGTTGCTGCATATACGTCAGCAACCGGACCCGCACACCACGCTGGCCACCCCCCGAAAAGAAGTTCACTCTAAATGGTTTTATCGCAAGCTCCAATCATTCACCTTTCAAATATAACAAGAATGGTGAAAATCGAGCAGCAGCAGTTTGTAGAGTGGTGCAGAAAATGAAACTGAGAAAAACGCAAAAAAACGGAATGAAAAATTTTGAAGCTGTGTAAGCACATTACAGTGCTTAATTTTCCGAAACAAACAGCTTAGAAGGCCCATAGTGAATAGCCTGAATCACATTTTTGCCGCTGCCGCCACTTAGCAAGCTGCAAAAATGAGGCTGAGGGTGCACTCTTTATTGTGAAGCAGTCTGTTGATCGCCAACAAATCTATGACTGCGTCGGTAGCTCCGCAGGCAATGGTGGGTTGGCGTCTACATGCTCGTTCTCTAGCGTCCACATCTTGCACTAGGTTGCAGAAATTGCTGCCAAACTACGATTTTATCATTGGCGTGCTTCGCAATTCCTCGTGATCAGCGCTGGGCAGAAATGTGTCTACTCTGACCCACTGCTGCCAATTTCGCCCGAGCCCGCGAGTTCGAAGGCGAACGCCGAAGCTGGTAAAGAAGCGCTTATCACGACCGCCGAATTGCACTCCTGTGCCTCGGTATTCCCTGTTACGATCACTGCTTGTGAAGTAAAACCATTCTCCGGCTCTCAGTCATCCACAGCAGCCGTGATGTGTACCGCGCTCAGAACGAACGCCGGAACGGCTGCCAAGGTCGCGTCATCCGCCGGTCTGCTGCTGCTGGTTAAAGTCACTGCCCACAGACTAGAGTCATCCGCTTGCTTTCTGTGGCCTTTTGCACGTTTTTTCCTAAACTTATGCACGCTGCGAACTTCCGATACAGTTTCGCGCCACGGTGGTCTTTATCAAAATGGCATCGCAGGACGAGCACAGAGCATTAAAAAAAAATGGCACAGGCCAATGAGGCGCTTGACTTTCGCCACGTGACGTATCCCCCAAAATACAGTCTCCCCGCCGTTATGCACTGTGTTGGCATCAAGCTTTCTGTTGCAGTGGAAGGGTTCGCAGCCGCTGACCTTGATTATAGCGGTGCCTCATTGCTCTTTACAGCACATTTTTTTTTTTCGTTTTTCCACATTTGTGCACAGTAGCGAACTTCCGACAGTCGTTCGGCGTACCTTACGGCAGCTACTTTTAAAAAATGGCGCCGCCCATGCCCATTGCTACTTGCTAGGGAAATCCGTGCCCCAATGAGGCGTGGCCATTTGTCACGTGATGGCTGAAGGCCACTAGCAGGACGTGAAAATGTGTTCGTTTTTGCTTTGTTATGTTTCCTATGGAGGCACAATGGCGGCTGACGTTTGGCGGAAAAGCAAGCCGAAAGAACTCTTTCAAATCGGACCAAGATGGCCGCGCTGTGACTAGCTGTTTTGAAATCAAGGACGATGCAAAATAAGCTATTCCACGGTGCTTCTTGGGAGCGTTTTTCGGTTTTTTTGCCGAATAAATTGTGATTATTTAATAAAATACAGCTCTTTCATCCCTAAATTCTGGCAGGTAGACGTGAAAGAGAAAAATTCAAAGGCCATGAAATTCAAAAATTGATTTTTTTGCGATTTTTCGTCTCCAAGACCTTGGAGGTTATCTAAACATTAGCAGAACAGCGATGATTAACCCTTGAACCCAGCACAAGTGGTAGAGCTACTCAAGTGCTCTCCTGGAGATTTCGCTGCAAGTCAGTTGCAACCTTCCGCGGATGACTCACCCGGAAGTTGTCCATGGTGACAGCCAGGGAGTTGAGCACCTCGGCGTCGATCTGGTCGTCTTCCAAGTCTATGAGGTCCATCTTCTCGCGGATCTGCTGTAGTGCTGCCTCAGAGCAGAGGGCTGCCAGGTCGGAGCCAACAAAACCGTGCGTCTCAGCAGCAATCTTATCCAGGTCCACATTCTCGGCCAGCTTCATGTTCTTGGTGTGAATGCGCAGGATCTCCAGACGGCCCGTTGCATCCGGAATGCCAATATCCACCTCCCGGTCAAAACGCCCTGCAAAATAAACATGGCACCAGACACCTGCCTTAGTGACAAACGTACGAGTGAAGACAACTTCCACGTTCACACAAAACGTGCAAAGCCTGATGGCGATTCACCATCCTCTCTTTAAATATGCATCAACAGATGGTGCCACATGCTTCGCTGCTAATTTTTGGACAGTAGTTTTCACACCAGATGACACTAGTTGCTCACTAGTTTCAAAAATATATTGCAGGAAAAAACTGTTTGCTCTGCGCTTTTTTTCAATATGACCATGGTGTTGTGGGAGGACTGAAGTTTCAGGAGGGCTGATTTCTGGAGCTGAAGGGAACACGGATATTGAAAGCAGCGAATGTGACTTGATCTGCAAGGCGAGGATTTGAACTCTGAGCCTGCCACTTAAGACAAAGCTTGGGCACCAGCTTGGAAATCCGAAAGCTTGAAAGGAAGCATTTGTCAATGTGATGTATTTAGCTGCTTGCACCAGGCGTATATTGTACGAAAAGGTGATCGTAGAAGAATTTGCTACACCTAGAAAAAATTTTGTCTCGTCGAAAAGACCGCTCATGTGGCTGTGTTGGCCCGACGCAAGAGCACCAGAAATTGCCTGCAGCTCCATTGCAAATGTGCCAGAGGCTTGTCAATGGCACCATTTTGACCACAAAATATAGTCGACGACCGAAAATTCGGACGCCTGATTTTTCGGACATGCTTAATTATTCGGACTTTTTCGCGGCACCGCGACATGGCCCATAGAGGCAATGTATAAGAGCGCCTGAAATTTCAGACGCACCGCAACTGACTGCTCGATTTTTCGGACCTCGTTCGCACTCGCCACCAATACCCAAGCCGCTATATAATGTGTACAGTGGAACCTTATAACTTCAAACTGCAGGAGAGATCGAAAACTTCATCAAATAAAACGAAATTCAAGCTTAAAAGGGGCCTCTTGCGATACTGAAATTCTGCGCGAGTCAGCACATTGCGCCCGCGTGGTTTCGAATTCGTATGGTTCTTGAACGTCTTCCGCTGCACAAGCTTTTTTAAAAGCAGTCAGAGTTTGCGGAACTTGTTTATGCAGAGTCTTTCGTTTCGAATACGGAAAGAGGTAGCAGCGAAGCGCGTGGGAGGCATACGGCTTCACGGAGGCGACGAGTGCGGCAGGAAATGGTGGCGCATTTTAAAGCAAGGTCAGCGTACCCGCGGCAAAACGCACCGCAACCCTGACTTTTCTATCGTAAAGCCAAAAATAACTGGCATTTTGATGAGAGGCAAAACGCCCCTCATTATACGCAAGCAACCGCAGAGTGCATATCGCCGAATACGATGCCGATTTTGGCTCTAGTCGCTAGGCCTAATGACGGAGGCCAACGCCGACGGAGTGCTTGCTTCAGCCGTTTCTCGGTTCTTATCGTTTCGTCATCTTCGCGTACTCGTTCTGAGCCCATCGTACTGCGGGCACAATGCAGCTCCCGCAGCACCGTGTTCGCTTTCCTGTTTAGACTTTGTCCCAACCCGTGCGTTTATCGGCGACATGCCGAGGGCAGCACAGCCAGGCCAAGCGCGTGAAAGCGGCCACCGCCCGTCGTCTGTGCATGTGCTGCGCGGCAAAATTTAGTCATTAGGAGCTTTAGAATTTGTGCAACACAACTGACCTCTTCTTCCAGCATAAAAGCAATAAGTTCGTAATTTTTTCGCTGAAATTTGATTTTCCGGACTGCCTGATTTTTCGGTCGTTTTCGCGGTCCCTAGAGGGTCCGAAAAATCGGTCGTCGACTGTACCGCTGAATCGTGGCATAGCAGCAGGCATACCGCTAACGTTTACTGTACTAAGCCCAGGAAAAAACAGCGAAAGCTTTCAGGAGTGTGACAAGAGCCATTTCATACTGCACACACCTGATTGGTTGAAGATTTTTCACAAACATTAATTTTAGATTTGCAATTGCCCTAAGAGCCGCATAAAACAAACTTCCGGCCTGCAACCTTTACAGCAGGAGTTATTGCGAATTATTACCAGCAACCCAGGTTGTGTTGTACCCTTCCAGACGAAACAGTTAAGGTTGGACACTGCTCCTTGTTGCCAAAGAAGATTTTCTATCTTTTCATGTTTGCGATCCGAGGTCTTTCTGCAACTATGCATGAATCTTTTTGGAAAGCGCTGCCTCATTAATGCGTTACAGCATTTCAAAGTCTTGTATCTACAATGCACATGGCCTTTTAAATCAAGTCAAATCACTCCGAAATTTGGTCCTCCACACAAAAATATACGCTCAGCCGGCAGCATTTCGGTTTCATTCCATATTCAGTTGGCAACCATTAACCAGCCCTCAAAGAGATAAAAAAGGAACGAAATTTTGCGAAATGTGTGCTGCTGTTGGTCTCCAAATCATATGACCAAAAAGGCGACTTTTGTTTGGCTGGTAACGTCGACCACATGCAGTTCGACGCCAATTTGAGTTCGTCGCACCATTCCGCAATCATGGTGCCCTACGCCTAAAGGGGAGCTAAAGTTATAGAGCGCAAAATGTGCAAGTACGTAACTTTTTTTTTTTAAATCCCGATAACGAGTTGGGGGTGAACAAATTATATGAGTAAATACGGTATATCATGGAAAGTATGTCTTGTTTAGTGGAAGCTTGGTTAATAAACTTAAGAACTTGTGGAGAAGGTTTTTATTTATAAATGATGATAAGGCTTAAAATGAGCATTCTATGACGATTTGGACTAAAGTTACAGCTGGTCAAACTTGGCAGAGAAGAAGCTCCTTTTGGCAACCAAGACAAAAGATTTATTTTGAAGCTTAAGGAGGGACGCGGCTTTCAACTCGCGGAAAATGGTCAAAAAAGCGATTTTTTGAAATATTTATTTTCTGCTTTTACAAGTCATACTTTGTGTGATTACAAATTTTCATCGTCGAAAACCATCAAGAAGTGCGCCAAATCATTGTTTTGATGATCAAGGGTGGCGGAAAATTTCTTCCAAGTAGCGAAAAAACGCCGCTTTTCAAGCCCCGATCTCTCGGCAACCGCCCAACGTAGCGCGGCCATCTTGGTCTCTATGGAAAGCGCGCTCCTCCGACTTCAAATTTCCCGCTTCAGCGGTCTCCTCAGAGCAGAAACAAACGCATAAAAAGCAAAAGTTTCACGGTCGCGCGGTGATTTCCGATTGGCTCCGCACGTCACGTGACAGCAGCGCGCTGCGCAATTGGTCTCCTTAGCGGGTGCGTCGTCTGCTACGCGTGCCTCTCGACTCTGCGGCTCCGCTGCTCGTCGTGTACGATGGGGTTTAGTCATTTGAGCAGAGAACCTCAGCTCGCCGTGACTGTCTCTTGCGCAGAGCTTAGTTTCGAATACGGATTACGCGGCCGCCATGTTCGTCAGTACGCGCGGAGCATAGTTTCGGAAGCGGCTTTCACTGGCGGTCATGGGTCGGCGACCCCTGAAGTACAAGACGGCGCGTGCCTAAGGCACCCGTAAGCAAAAATCGCCGATGGTGAAGAAGAAGTCGTCTGCTTCAATTACTTCTGATGTGCAGCGCACTGACGAAGTTACGGGCTCGCAGGCGAGTACTTCGTGCGCGGCTACGACTGTTGGTGGCGCCGCTCCAGAGCCGCTGCAGAGCACTTCACATGCGGACGAAACATCGTGTGCGAGCACGGGGGACTGTTCTGAACTTTCTACTTCGCGCTCTGCATCGCCGGAAGCATCAAGCGATGAAGGCACCGCGCGTGTCGCGGGTTCTCTTGGCACTTCACGCGGCGACGCCACGCCGTCCACGAGCACCGGGCGCACCATTCAGGCGCACCTGGAGCCGCGTTTTGTGTCGGAAACATCAAGTGATGAAGGCACCGCGCATGTCGCGGGTCCTCTTGGCACTTCACGCGACGACACCACGCCGTCCACGAGCACCGGGTGCACCATTCAGGCGCACCCGGAACCGCGTTTTGTGTCGGAAACATCAAGTGATGAAGGCACCGCGCATGTCGCGGGTCCTCTTGCCACTTCAAGCGACGACGCCACGCCGTCCACGAGCACCAGGCGCACCATTCAGGTGCACCTGGAGCCGCGTTTTGTGTCGGAAACATCAAGTGATGAAGGCACCGCGCATGTCGTCGGTCCTCTTGGCATAAAAACGCATCTTTGGCTGCAACAGAGACAGCTCTCAATGAAGCGGTTTGCAAGTTCAATGCAGGGACCCGCCGTGCTTACACAGAGTACTGTTCGACACTTGGGCTGCAAACTGGCCAACATGCTCTTCGCAGAGCAGCAGAAAAGGACGCCTTGCGAAAAAGAAAGGAAGCGAAAGCACTTCAATCTCGAGGCAAGGCATCCAAGAAGCCCCGTGTTAAAAAGGACACAGAAGACTACAACCCCGGTGCCTTTTGATGAGTGAAATACAAGGTGCAACTTCGGAAGCCATTTTCTCACAACTTTTTTTTTGTCATTTGCTCTGATTGTTCCGCTGATTTCTTCGCGACCGCTGGGGCTATTTTGATACGGTTTTTTTCGCTGCATTCCTTGAGAAATGTTTCAGGTCGTGACATTCTTGGTTTTCCGGCATCCCGTTTGCTGACTTACTGATTCGACTAGTTGTTCACTGTTTAGGTGCCCATTGTAACGTCTGCTCATAAAATATTAAAACTAAAACCTTTTACATTGTAAATAAAAAAATCTAAGAATGTCACGACCTCATTCATTCATTTTGGAATGCAACACACTTTGAAGAAGTCTTCTATCTTATTTTGTAAGTCGCTCAAGCCTGGTACAAGATGAAAAAGGAGGAAAATTTCTTTAATAAAAAAGTTGTTGAGATATCAGTTTGAACTTTTTATGGTGATATCACAGAAACATTACCAGTAACCCTGCCAATTTTTATCAGAATCCATGAAGAAATAGGAAAGTTAATCCCGAATGCCACGTCCCCTCTTTCGGCCCGAAAAATCTCGAAAAAATCAGTTTTTAGAAAATGTCATTTTCGAAATCAGCAGCCATTTATCTACCTCTCTGTTAAATTTCTCGCCTCTAAGGTCAGTATTTTACTCACAATACCAATTTATATAATCCATGTCGCCCGAATTTGAGCTGAAATCGGCGCCGAAACAGCAGTATTTCGCAAAGCGTAGCTCCCGTTTCATGCGCGGCACCGCAGCCATCTTGGTCTCATTTGAAAAAGCCGCCTTTCGCCTTCAATTTCCCGCCACTACGGCTTCCGTTCGCCCATTGGTTGCCGAGAAAATAGCAAAAAAGAAAAGGTAGTATTCAAAATCCTATTGGCTGCCGCGGATCACGTGACAGCAGGTCGTCATCCGATTGGTGGAGCTGGCTGGCAGCGTCTGCTTGATGCGCCCGAGCGGGGACGCGACTCTTTGTGCCGGACCGTGCAGTGCAAGGAACGCGCAGCGATGCCTGGTTCAGCGCGCAAGGTGCACTCAAGGCATAAATTCGGCAAGAAAAGGAAGAAGTCGCTGGTCGATAACCTCAAGAGACGCCCTGCTGTGCGCCCCGACAATGATGAAACTCCTGCGCTGAACGATCGTGTCGGCGAGGCCGCGCAGGTAGGCCTAACGCGCTCCGCAGCACGGGAAGCTGTAAGCGGCAGCGCCCGCATCCGCCGTGATACAGTGATGCTGGAGCCCTCAGATGTGCTCCAAAATAAGACGAAGACTGAACAAAAACTGCGAGAACTCGCCTCAACTCCAGCAACGGAGCGGAAGTCTCGTTGTTTACGTGACGGCAGCGCGTCGGACTGTCTGCTCGACGAGGCAAGCTTCACGATCGTTTGTTTGGAATCGCTCAACAGTTTGTTGAAACTTGTGAAGTGTAAAACGTGTGGCGGCAATGACTTGAGCTTCGTAAAAGATGAGCGAGAATACGGCCTTGCCG
The DNA here is from genome assembly GCF_052857255.1 of Amblyomma americanum. Classification (NCBI taxonomy): domain Eukaryota; kingdom Metazoa; phylum Arthropoda; class Arachnida; order Ixodida; family Ixodidae; genus Amblyomma; species Amblyomma americanum. The sequence continues at coordinate 4,897,596 of NC_135507.1, read as the reverse complement.
TTAAACTTTCTCTTCAATGTGCGAGCTGTGGAGACGCATCGTCTACATGGAGTTCGCCGCGGGTACGTGGCGATCAGAAGATCAACCCTTTTGTGGTGAATGTGCTCGCTGCTCGTGCAATGCAGAGCACTGGCAACCAGCAGACAGCTCTAAATGACATTTTTTCATCGCTGAACGTTTCGCACCGCGGTCTCCACAATAAAACGTGGCAAGACTATGTGAAAAAAAAGTTGACACCTGCAGCAGCTCGTGCAGCCGAAGAAGTTGCACAAGAGTGTGCGCGGTCGGTTCGAGAACTTTATACAGTTGAACCTCTATGTAACGAACCTCTATGTAACGAATTCCTGGATTTTACGAAATTTTTCAATTCCCCAGCACATCCCCCATTGAAGCCCATGTATAGGCGACCTCCATGTAACGAACTCGTTGCGGCAGTTGACCTTGATGTAACGAATCCGTGGCTCTGATCATCGAGCTGTATCTTGTTATGTTTTGCCCGAAATTTGACCGGGCAGTGCGCAACTTTAATGAATATTGTTTAAGTTTTTATATTAAAAGGTAAAGTAGACCGCGAGCAGAACGCTTGCAATCGCAGCAAACAAGCAGACCTCAGTGATGATGATGATGTTGAGCGCCGCTATCGCCGCTCCGTGGCAAGCGTAGCAACTTTTAAGCTTTCATTTTGTAGCTTGACACTAGGTGGCACTACTATGACAAATTTTTCGTGGTGTTGCGGCGCAGTTATGGTAAGCCTTCTTCGTCAGCGTGTTGACGTGTGTGTGTTGGTGTGTGTTTACGGTGTCGGTTCGTTACGATGAGTTCTGCTGTGAGGAAACGCAAAGTTTTGTTGCTTGAAGATAAGCTCTCGATTTTGAATGCGGTTACCGCCGGCGAAAAAAAGAAGGATGTCGCTGCCCGCTTCAATATACCAGCCAGCTCCCTGTCAACCATTCTTGCTGCAGAACAAAGCATCCGCAGTGCGATGGAGTCGGGCACAAGCGCCCAGAAGAAAAGACTGAAGACGTCGACGTATGCTGATGTGGACAACGCCGTGTTTGCATGGTTTTTGGACAGACGAGCACAAAACGTGCCCATAAGTGGCGCGATTTTGCAGCAGAAAGCCATAGATTTTGCTTGTATCCTGGGCCACGACGACTTCAAAGCGAGTAACAGCTGGCTACAAGGATTTAAAAGCCGGCACGGTGTCGTCGGAAAAGTGGTATCTGGCGAGTCTGCCTCCGCAGACAGCGATGCTGCTGCCTCGTGGGTGGCCAAGAAGCTTCCCGGCATTTTCAGCCACTATGAAGCTGCCGACATTTATAATGCTGATGAGACGGCCCTGTTTTTTTAAATGTTACCGAGCCGCACGTTCTCACTGAAAGGAGAAGACTGCCGCGGTGGAAAGCAAATTAAACTCCGCGTGACGGTTTTGCTTTGCGCCAACACTGATGCCAGCGACAAGCGAATCCTGTTTGTTATTTTCCGCAATGCCCGATCCGGATGTTTTAAAGGAACAGGGCGGATGCCAGTAAAATATGTGGCAAACTCCAAAGCTTGGATGTCGCGGGCAATTTTTTACGACTGGCTGAAGGAGCTCAACCAAGATGTCAAGCGACAAGTTCGCAGCATTTGTTTGCTGCTTGACAACTGCTCCGCGCACCATGTGGAAGGCCTACAGCTTTCTAAGGTCGAGCTGCAGCATTTGCCACCTAACTGCACTTCTCTGGTACAGCCCTTAGACAAATGGGTTATTAACAGCTTTAAATGCTGTTACCGGCGTCGATTGATACAGAAGATGCTCCTGGACATCCGCCTTGAATGGCCAACAAAAGTGGATATCTACCAAGCAATCGAAATGCTTGCTGCGTCGTGGCAAGAGGTCGGATCACAAGTGATCACCAATTGCTTCGCCAAGGCTCAGGTAAATAAGGCCATTCAAGCTACAGTCACTGAAGACGAACCTTCAAGCCCACCCGAGGTCACAGAAGCGTGGGATGAACTACGCATGAACGGTGGGGTGCCCGACGGTGTCGAGCTGTGCAACTTTTTGTTCGTGGACAACGGCGCCGTGGCTACGGAAGAGATGACTGATGCGGCACTTGTCGAAACCGTTAAAGATAGCCTTGAAGGTGACGGTTCGTCAGAGCCTGATACGTTTTGTGCTGTTCCCACCGCGAGGGAACTGATGGACGCGGTGGACGTTCTGCGCCATTTCGTTGGCTCGCAGGACGATGAAGCAGCCATGGATGCCTTAGTTTCCTTGGAGCGCCGAGTAGTGGCTTCGATCGGGCAAAAACAGCAAGCGAAAATTACGCAGTTTTTCTCTATTAAATAAATTCTTTGAATGGCGAGTTCACTTGAATTGATATCTGTCGAATTTTTATTTCGTTTTGGCATAATCCTTACCAGTCTTAACCCAAAACTGCATGTAACGAAAACCTGGATATAACGAAAAATTGCGAACTTTTTTCAATTTCGTTATATCCAGGTTTGACTGTAATGAATTGGACCTTGGAAACCCCGGCAATATTGCAGTATCATACGACGGCACTTGGAGGACACGCGGCCACACATCCCACATTGGTGTGGGAACCGTCATCGAACTGTTTACCGGGCTGGTGCTGGACTATGTTGTATTGTGCAACTTCTGTGCCGGCTGCGAGCGAGGCCCAAAAGGTGACCCATCATACCAGTCCTGGAGGGCTGGGCACCTATGCCAAAAAAACTCAGAAAAAAAGGCTGGAGAGATGGAAGTTGAGGCAGCCCTTATTCTTTTTGAAAGGTCGTTGAAGAAGTGTGGCCTTCGCTATACCACAATGCTTTCGGACGGTGATAGTCGGGCTTTTCTAGCTGTGCAAGAGGCAGATGTGTATGGATACATCAAAGTAAAAAAAGAAGACTGCATAAACCACGTGCAGAAACGTATGGGAACAGCATTGCGGACTTTGTTGTCCAAACACAAAGGTGCCGAAAACCTTGGAGGAAAAGGCAAACTGACAGGCAGCCTCATAACAAAGTTGAGCTCCTATTATGCCTGGGCTTTAAAATCCCATAATGGGGATGTAGAGGCTACGCAGAAGGCTGTGATGGCCACCTACCACCACATTACCTCTACTGATGAGGCATCAAACCATAGCTTCTGCCCATCGGGACTGGACTCTTGGTGCCAGCAAAATGCGGCAGCAGCCCGAGGCGAATCTGCTCCAAAGCATCGGTACAACATTCCACCCCATGTTGCTAAAGCATTGCTCCCAGTCTATGAGCGACTGTCGGATAGGAAGCTCTTAGAGCGGTGCCATAGGGGTAAAACCCAAAACAGTAATGAAAGCCTACACTCTTTGATATGGGCCTTGGCACCCAAAGAGCGCCACGCATCATTGTTTACTGTTGAGGCTGCCGTGGCTGAGGCAGTAATGCGGTTCAACGCAGGCAGCAAAAGAACTTCTGCAGCAATATTACAGGAACTGGGCCTCAATACGAATGCTATGAGCGCAAAAAGAATGCGAGAGAAGGATGAGCGCCGAGAGCAAAATTGCGCTCGAAAGCATTCCATTGCGGAAAATATTCAAGGAGTGCTCAAGAAGCGGCACCTGGATACTACTGGCAATCAAAAGGACTACATTCCTGGTGGCTACTAGCCATTTCCTATTGTAAACATATTACTGCACTTGTAAATATTTATTAAACTGTCCCCTGCTTGTTTTTGGGGCTTTTCTCAAAATGCATATGGTTGACTGCTAGCAGTCTTGAGGCCTTGATATCTCAGCAACCAAGTCACATAGAGCTGAAATTTCAGTTGCAATGGAAAGCCTAATGAATGCTGTGTGAAATGTTGGGAGCAGATTTTTTCATTTTGCCTTAAAAAAATAATTATTTTCGTTAATTTACCATTACTTGGTACACACATTTTTTATACTGAAATTCAGAAGGTTGTAAAATGAGTAATAATTGACATATCAAAAATCTGCTCTCAACATTTCATAATTCACTATTCTGGCTATCTAACCATGCCTTAAAATTAATTTTAGATGAAATCATTATTTTGCTATTTGGGCCTCAAACAATGGGCATTAATTGTTAATTATCATGAAAACTAATTGGCCTACACTTAAAATAAATGCATATTTGAAATCAGCATAAAAATTTGAATAAGTCTATGAATTTTTATTAAGATTGGTCAAAAAACAACAAAAACAGCTTTAAGACCAGTGTCCCCCCTTAATGAGGCGGCAGCTTAAAGTTGGTACTAATATAACCTGTGCATTTATCTTTCTAGCATAGAAATGGCTGATACAGAACTGGAGATGTCGCTCCTCCAAAGTTCTGAATGTGTCAATAATGCAGCTTTGAGATATCGGGGAAAAACACTTGGCATATTTTTGTGGCACTAAGGCTAACAGAAATCACTGAGTTCTGGCTGGTTTCTGGTGTGGAAGCACCATTTCCCACTGACATAATCGCGCTTGCAACAAGAAAATTACAGATAGCGCGGTCTGGAAACTGGCTCTACAAAAATGGCTATCAACTTTCTAATTTGTATTAACTTTTTATGTATTCTGGTAACCTTGCATTAACTTTTACTTTCTATCAACAATTGTAAATACAAAGTTCGTAGAACGTTACTCGTTTGTATGTACTCCTGTCAGTAGAAAGTTGCTAGAAAAACTTGGTGCAGTTTGATGCACCGAGAGGAATAAATGAACAAACTGCATGGTATTTAAGGTGATTAAAACTATCTTGTTCACATAACTGTAACATCTTATCTGAGAAAATGATGAAATCTGTTGCAGCTAGTTAACAATTTCACTGTATCGGAAAGCGTCCAACATAATACGTAGCAAATGCATTTGGAATCAAATCAAGGTATGGAAAAATGTTTCAAAACAGAAGATAATCTATTTTAATAAAGTTTTCTTACCGCTTTCTATGTACTATTATCGACAGAAATATACTAGAAACCAAGAGAGTTTTTATCGTGGATAAATGCCTAAATTAAGGGGAGATGCTACTCGGAAAAACTTTCTTTAATATTTGTAACAGCGTAATGAAATTTTCACCATTTAAAGAGTGAGTTCCTCTTATCAAATCTGCTTTTAGTTTTTTGATAGCTCATTTGGTTGGCTTTCTGCATGATGGAGTAGTGAAAACAATGCACGTTTGTGCACACTTGAGTCATGACAGTGAGCACAAGGGAACACTACAAAATAGCTCAAATTGCTCCCTAAGAATATCAGAATACAATAAAGCATAGAGAAACAGTAACATTTGTCTTTTATTTTAGAAAAATGTTTTGAAACAGTTTTACCATGCTGACAGACATTTTTTTTAAATTATCGTACTGAATATGTTTGAAGAAGGCTCTAAAAGTGGTTTCTTTGTATTTAAAACAAATTAAAGCATAAGCACGCCAAATTTCATTGTGATTGGGCTACATAAAGTGCCCAAATTTTAGTGCAAAAACTAAAAATGTCACAAAACGAAGAACAGAGAAAAACTCATTTGAAAAATGTGATGTTCCAAAATTCTCGGCATGCTTCCGCTCTTTAGAGAGTTGTGCGTGCGAGTGGTTTGGGAAAGGGAGGTAGGTGAAGGCAAGTGTGTCAATGCGTGTTTGTGCATACGTTTTGCGCTTTATGGGTAGTCTGTACCTTTCTTTAGTTGGGCGCGTAGTCAAGGGCAGGTGTTTTCTGGCATGCAACAAGGGTCGTCGAGAGCACCTGCACATTTTGTTAATTTGCAACAACACTTTCGGTGCTCTCCGCTTTTTTTTTTTTCTGGAAAAGAGGCGGAGGGGTCGAGACAATTGGAATACGAAGTACAGTCGCCAACCGATTTTTCGGACTCTAAGGGACCCGAAAAATGGTCCGAATAATCTAATACCCCTGCCACACGGCAAATTTAATGTCATTTCCATCGAATGACATTCGTTCAAAACGACACTAGTTTGCTGCCACACGAGAAAATATAATGACATTCGATGAAAACGACATTAGGTATCGAATGAGTTTGGGGGACTCATTCGCCAGCAAACTCCGAACTAATGTGTTCCCTCGACACCAGAGACTTGGTGAGAATATGCACCGAACATAAATTTCAAACGCGACACAAGCATTATAATATTTCAACGCCCGTATAATTCTGTGGTCGTTCATTTATTTATATAATAATACCGAATAGCACCAGAAAAAATAAAACTGTCACTCTCGCTACCAGCCAACCGGAATGGACGAGCAGGCATGTTTTTTGGCTTTTTTGTGTAGCGTGGCCCAAAGCCAGCCGTAGCCAGCCCATGAGCCAGCGGCAGGCACGTGCGTTGTGTTGCCGGAGTCCGGAGTGCTGGCTGTGTCAATTGCTGCGGTAGTTGTGCGCTCGGAGTTGTTTGTTATTTATTCTTGCTGGATCCGCGATGGCCGAGGGCGGAGCAAAAAACAGAGCGCATTCCGCTGCCGCGAATCTATTGCACAAAGCGACGTAGTGACGTCCGCCATTTGTCTGCCGCCGCTGGCTAACTTTGGCTTGGCTTGGACTCCTGGTGGATAGCAGTGATCAACGCGTTATTGAAACTAGGATTAAAATTTTGAAATCGGTTTCCATTCGCAAAACAATACTTTTCGAAACATATTGAAAATAGATTGAAATGTTTTTATGCTGCACTTTTTCTCCATCGCAATCGCCATCATTTGCAAATGGCATTACTTTTGGCCGTGTAGCAGCACGCAGAATAAATGACATTAAAGTCGAACAAATGTCATTCGATGGGAATGACATTAGATTTGCCGTGTGGCAGGGGTATAACAGTCTGAAAAATCTGTGAAGTACAAAAAATCACTTTATTGAGATGAAATTGGTTTAAAAATGTCACTGATTTTACCTTGCGGAAAATTTCTCTTGCTGGCGACGATTTGCGCCAAGGTTGTGCTTTCACTGTACACGCTAGACAGCAAGGTCACCGGATTTAGTTGGAATACTTCCCACGCTTCTTTGGAGGACCCGGCGGGGCCATGTTGTCCACAACCCGAGTGTGCACCACACCGCTCGTTAAACACACGCAAAGATAAGGCACTTTTCTTTCAAAGCAGCGGAACCGCCGGACGCAATCACAAAACGGCGAACAGATGTAACTTCGTGAAGACTGAGCGCCACTCGGTCAACGCGGTCAGAGAAACCCAAGTGACGAAACGGCGAATGGCGAACGTATGAGACCCGCCGCGGTGGCTCAGTGGTTAGGGCGCTCGGCTACTGATCTGGAAAACCCGGGTTGGAACCCAACAGCGGTGGCCGCGTTTCGATGGAGGCGAAACGCAGAGGCGCCCGCGTGCTGTGCGATGTCAGTGCACGTTAAAGATCCCCACGTGGTCGAAACTATTCCGGAGCCCTCCATTACGGCACCTCTTTCTTCCTTCCCGCTGAGATGTGAGATAGCTCCGACACAATTTCCTTCCCCCCCAACAACCAATTTTCAACGTATGGGACAAGCGATAACTGCCGCGACAACGTCGGCGACAAAAGAAAGTAGGCGGCGGTGACAATCCAACTGCCACCTCGAAGAGATTGCAGAGACCTCTACTGGCAACAATGAGGTACCGAATGTGTGTCAAGCCAAGCCAACTGCAGCATAAATCCACCTCAACCCAAGATGGCGCCTTTTGTGCCGGCGAAAAAGCCGATAAGATGACCGATTTTGGCCCGCAGGCGACTGAAATTAGTCCAAAAAATCGAACTTTCGGATATTGGAAGTCCGAAATATCCGTCGCGGATATGTATGCGCTTCTATGGGGCGACTAACGGTGCCTCATCGAGGTCCGAGATATCCTACAAGTCCGAATTACCCGTCGGCTACTGTAACTAGTAATGTGACACCTCACGTTACCAAAAATGTTAACGTACGTATGTTACCTGTTACAGTTTCGAAATGGTAACGAGTATGTTACTAAGTTACCGAAAAAAGTAACGCGTTACCGGTAACACCGTTGTCCGTAACGGGTTACTGCAGCAAGATGAGATATGGCTCCACAAACTGCAGTGATTTTGCGTGATTTAAAACTTTTCTCGCCCTGCGCACTGACAAATTAAATTCTTTCCGGCAATTTTAGTGCATTTTCAGCAAAACCATTTTGACACAACGTAGATTAGGCGTTGCAGATACCGAAACGCATGGTTTCCAAAAATCGACGTGCACGGATTCACGTCCTTGGAACGCTACAGCGCACAAATTAGGCAGTGTTTCTCAACGAAAATTCGTAAGTAGTTGTGGAGAGACCTTGGGATCACTATCTAGTTTTTTATCAGTTTTCAGAAGACTCTCACACTCCTACCTGCATTTTTCTGGCTGGGAATATTTGGCTTACGCGAGAACATAAAGTTACACTTCCCTCTGATCAGCACCATCCACAAAAAAAAAACGAGCACAAGGAACTGTGCAGGTAAAATGCTCCCTCACCGAAGCGGCGCAGGGCTGCGTCGATGCTGTTGGGTCGGTTCGTTGCAGCCATCACGATGACATGGGCACGCTGCTTCAGCCCATCCATGAGGGTCAGCAGCTGGGAAACGATGCGGCGCTCCACCTCGCCATGAGTCTTCTCCCTCTTGGGTGCAATGGCGTCCAGTTCGTCAATGAAGATGATGGAGGGCGCGTTCTTCTCCGCCTCCTCGAATGCCTTCCGCAGGTTGCTCTCAGACTCACCAGCAAGCTTGCTCATGATCTCGGGTCCTGAGAGAACATACATAGGGTGCTGAATGAAAGCTATTCAGCGAAGTCCTCTCAACCTGGATCCCATCTCAATAAGCAACACTGCATTTAACATCACCTTTCCTTTGACACTTTGGTTCTGAACAACAAGCAGCCCAAATAGCAACAAATAGCTGCTATGATGTCAGAAGACAGTTCAACAGTCCACCAGGTTTGACATTTTATTGAGATAAAAAAATTCACCAGTCAAATCAACTGATGTCCAGCATCAGTCTCCGAATATAATAACGGCGACAACTACACAGCTTGAGTAACAGTACCTCTTGCTGGGTTAGTTGGTGGAACATTGTGTAACAAAAGTAAAAACAGCACTAAATTTTACACAAACTACACAGAAAAACGGACAGGACGGGCGCTGACTCCAACTATGTTTATTGAAAGCCACATGTTGCATATATATAGCCCGAAGAAGGCGAACACATGCGCATTTCTTACATGGTAACAAAAAACAAACACACACACACACACTCAGACAAAAACTACTCATTATCTCGTATTTTTTAGCAATCTATGCTCACTTTCTTGTAGGGAGATAGAAGTGGTGCTGACGTACATGCCACCTCTTTGATAAAAAAGGCTTCTGCCAGTTTGGGAGCTAGTCTATCTTTACTTCTCTAGAATTTTATTCTCCCCAAGTCGTGGTTCACAGTTTTTCTTCATTTTCATCAATGCAAAAGCGGTAATGGGCGGGTAGGTGGGGTACCTGGTCATTGCCAATATACTGGGTAAGAAGAACAAAAATGGTCAAAATGAAGAATAATTGCTGTAGACTTCAAAAATGTCACTTTCAGAAACTTATGGGTCATTTTTGCTTCCTAAGACCAGTGTCCCCCTTAACATGCCCAAGAACATCACCATCCTGCTTTGTCCCTACCAAAATACTTAAATTAAGAACATCAAAATGCCGAAACCCCGACTTTGCGCATGACAGAACACCGAAACATGGCAGCGGTCAACAAAAAAACCACAAGCGTACCGTTAATGAGGAAGAAGAAAGCCCCTGTCTCGTTGGCAACAGCGCGGGCAATTAGAGTCTTTCCTGTGCCGGGCGGCCCATACAGCAGGATTCCGCGAGGTGGCTTGACACCAATCGCCCTGAACAGGCTCGGATGGCGCAGGGGCAGCTCGACCATCTCTTTGATCTGAGCCAGCTGCTTGCGGCAGCCACCAATGTCGTCATAGCCAACCTCATTCAAGGATTCCTCCTCCTCCTGCAACAGACACGGGCAGACATGATGAAGCAGCTCACGCTTCCTCCAGCACAAAACGGTGGCCCACGTTTGCCTAAGAAACCACACTGTCCACATTTTATTCCTTCAACACAAGCAGTAGTGGCGACCGAAGTCACTGCAGGGTGTTCACAGCCTACTCAACAAAAGAGTGCCTGTACAGGTGGCCCAGTACCATGTGAAGAAGTTAACAATGTAAAAATAGATTGCACAATACTTGCAAATAAAGAGCTACAATCCCGCAAGAGCGGGAGGCTCAAATTAAGTTGTGGCGTCTTCACACCTTTCCCTTTCCTCCCGTCCCTTTTTGCACGCTGAAAAATCGGCTCGCTCCTCTGCCAGCCCCACTGCCAACGGCTTCCTGACCTGCAGGAGCTATGCAGCTTACTGGCCACGGCCATGGTAGCTGCCAGAAGTCTGAAAGAATCTAACCAATAGCCACCTCTGAACTGGTATACGCCATGCGCCTATAGGAGCGCCCCTGAAAGCCTCCTAAGGCAGCCATTGGAACTGTAGGCGGGCTTCCCGCTGTCACTACAAGCTTGGCAAGGTTACGCATGCGTCATTAGCTGCCTGTAGGCATCCCATACAACTAATTTTGCGGCGAAAACAAAGGGAATGCAAGGGAATTGAACTGCATGACAGTGGAGCTATAGCTGATGTTATATCTCACAGGGACAATCGTGTTCACTGCAGCCAAGCATCGCCAAGCCTTGCTAGACGAGGAGCTGACAATAGTATGCCGCCTCTATCAACAGGCGTTTACCCAATGAGAACTCTTTCTCATTTGTTCATCAGGTGACATGAACCATTTGACCCCTTTAGGGTGAAAGCACAGATTTATTGTGTGTTGAGGCTCTGGCATCGGACTTGTAATTGACGGAGGTGCTGTGTTATGAAACGGTAGTGATAATAAAGCTGGGAAATTCCTAACAATTTTCTTAGATGGCAACTACGTATTTTTGCTGAACTAAAATTAAATAAGCCTCGATATCACATGTGGCACTATATTCATCGCTTGAAGGAATGCTGACAGATTACATTTTGTAGCTATGTATCGTATTCACACAACTAAGTCTACTCGAATTTAAGTCAACCCCCATATCACATTTTAGAAAAAAAACAAGAAAAGGTCATTTAAGCTCTGCCTTTAGCAAAACACGCGATAGCATTATCCTGTGGCTGCCGCTTATCGCCAGCCACTGTCACCTGCCGGGCAGGCGTGCCCGTAGACGCAATCCAAGACGAAAATATAGCAGTCACTGGACTACTCGTCCACATTTGCGCCATCATCCTTACTAGCGCTGCCATCGTTATCGCTGCTGCGGCCCCACAGCACATCATTATAACGTCGTTGTGCAGCAAAATCCCGCACTCCTCAAATAGCCACATTTCAACATCGCATGAAAGAGCTGAAAATTTTGCCTCGCTGCAGCTGTCACGCCTGTATCACCCGTAGCGAACATTGAACTTGCGCCCCAGCATGCAGTTGTTAGTTTCTTCGGCGTAAAGAATGACAGCCATCTTGAATGTAGCCATGAACGAGCGCCGGTCGCTTACCGGACCCGGAGCACAAATGACTGACGAAGCACTACATTAAAAACTTGCGAGACGCAGCCAGCAGCAGTCAAATGTATCAGGGCCAGAGAGAAACTATGCATGAGCAGCGTTGGCTCTTCTGTCGGCTACCGACGCTCCCCGGCACCACTGCCTTTCTGAGTGGCGGTGCCGACGCGATTGGAAAAGCGGCCCTTCCATCAACTACAGACGCTCCCTTCAGTGCAGCTTTTTCTCTCGAATCACTCACGGTAGGCGCCGCTCATGAAAGTTGCGAAAATCTGTCCGACGCTGAAAATTACCACCTTCGTCCAACTGCACGCCAATGCAGCGGTTCACGGTGCAATGCGACACGGCGCTATCGCCCATTGTTATCGGCGCCAACCGCAGCACATAGTTTTCCTTAGCTCTGCTGCCTATTTCCGCACATTCATTGATGCAGCAGGCTCCCCACTTCAACTTAGCGATTGCTGACGGTGATAAATTTTCAAAATGGCGGCACACGACTGCAAGTGGTGGAAAATTCAAACCAGCCAGTGCCAATTTCGCCACATGACACAAGACAGCCAATCGCGGGGCCGCGCCTGCGTTTTTGTTTTTGGTGCTTTTCTCTGCTTTGAACAGGCTCCACGGCTGCCACGTTGCCGCGAAAGAAAGCCGGCAAGCTGCACTATCAAGTGAGACTAAACAGAGCGCATTAAAGCAGATGGTTTTGAATTGCAGTGGCATAGAAAAAGGGGCGTATTCTGATGCATCGTTGCGAGTTCCTATGCCGTGGCAGCACATTTATCAGACAATTTCTCAAAAACTACGAAAGTCCAGGGCTCCAAACTTCACTTACAGGCGGAAAACAACCTCGCGAATCCAAATATGACAAAATTGAAAAACTGAATTTTTTTCGTAAATTTTCGGCTTGAAAATGCTGTGTACCCTTAACCCAAGGCTGCTACTAATATTTGAATGACAAAAGTGCTCACAAAAGCACCGTTAACAGACAACACATGCACCGGCTATATAAATACAACACATTCCTTCTGCGCAGGTTTTAATTCTCACCTATACCAGAACAAGGAGCACACGGCAGGTGAAGCTATCTGCACTCACAGCAACAAACTGCCTCAGAGGAAATGCATTCTTAAAGCTAACAGTGAAATGCCTTAAAATTTGAAATTTGAAATACGCACCTCGCGTTTGATGGGTTCACCGTCGCAGTGTATAACAGTGTCTGGTGCGACAATGCAGTAGGGCGACGGGTCGGTTTCGACAACTTTGAACTCGACGGCACGCATGCCGCCACGGACAAGGAAAAGGTCCCCCTTGTGGATGGGCCGGTAGGCTTCCAGGAAGTAAGGCTTCAGGTAAACCTCAAACAGGCTCCTGCAAAGACACCACCAATCGCAGTCCCCAAACTTACATGCAACACAGTCGACTCCGAAGTGATCATGTGTCCACCAGCTTGACTACTCCCACTGCAGGACAAAGGTCTCTCCCATAACTCTCCAATTAACCCTGTCCTGTGACAGCTGCAGCCACCTTATCCCCGCAATTTTCATCTCACCCGCCCACCCAACTTTCTATCGCCCCCTGCTACTCCTGCCTTCTCTTAGCATGTAGTAGTGGCATTCAGTTCTGGGCAATTACACCCTTGTTTGGTCCACAAGAGAATCTATGCCCTAGGAGAGTGAGTTAGGGCTAACCAACTGCAGAAATATTGCACGTGTAAGGTTTAATGCAACACCCATTTGTCGTCTACTACACCTCAAGTTACTATGAGCTCACCCTGAGAGACCTTCAACTGTGTCATCAATGGGCAGCACATGGATCCGCTTGCCATACTTGACATCTGGACAGGGCTGGATGCTGGAAGGAGGAGGACAGAATCTTCACGAGACATGCTCAGCACAACTTTCATGACACGTCTGGCAAATGCTGTGTCCTCATAGAGTTCCACGAGAAGAGTTACTCTTACACCCAAAACAATCTATGTGCTGGCACCTTCTAACATTATATGCCTAAAAAATAACTTTATTCAAAAGGCTCTCTGGCTGCACACATTAAAATTTAAAAGAAGTTACTAGTAATGCCTTTGCACTCAACATGTTTCGCAGTACAACTACCGGATTATAATAGGCACTCGTGAAAGCAACAAGAAAAAGAAACCCTTCAAGATTGCATGCTCCAAACCCCCCTCCCCGACACAGCTCATCAACCAGACTCACCTGACCACATCTCCAAGTCGCACACGCAGGTTGTTGCGGATGCAGCGGTTCATGCGGATCTTCTCCGACGGGCAGGTCTCGTCTGAGAGCACGATGCACACTGTCTCGCGCCGCTTCTTGCCCTTAAGTAGCACTGTGTCCCCACGGAAAAGCATCAGCTCATCCATCTTGGCCTGCACAGGAAAAGGGCAGATGTGAGAAAAGGTCCACAGTAGGCACTTCCAGAAATAACACAGCGTGCCAGAGCCATGCTTTCCAAATCGCCTTCCAGGGTGAAGGTGGACTCACTGCATACTGCGTCAAAATGATGCTTGCTCTAGTAGCTTCACTACAGTGTTTACAGTTTAACCTCGATTTAACTTCGGTTTCGTGATACTGAAATTTCGCTACATCGAAATTCGTCTCCTAGCATGCCAAGAATCCGCCAAACGCATGTTGCTGATAACTCAAGGGAAAAACCTTCAACTGCAAGTAAAATGGTCCCTTATTTCTGCCCTTTCTTCGCCAGCAGCAACAGCGTTACATTTACATGTGTCTTGCTTATGCAGCGAGCTACGAACAGCATCGGCACATCTATCGCGCCAACCACCGTAGCATGCCAAGAAGGGGACGACTCTTCACAAGTTTTAGTTTTGTTATCATCATCCTCTTGCAAGTGCCCGGAGCGCACCGCCGACGCGGCAACGCGTTCCACCACTGCCAATACCATGGCCTTGTGGTCACCCACGGCTACCCGTGGCCAGCCATGAAATCTGCCCCCCCCCCCCCCCCCCCCAAGTCTACTTTATATCGGCAAAAGCAAGAAGAGTGTGTGTCCTCCAGTCAACCAACTAATGAAATAAAATCAGGCCCACCTCGCTCCTCGTGCCTTCTGCTGTAAGTGCGAGTATGTCTTTTTGCACATATGCACACCGTCTGAGTGAAACCTAAAGCGGTTGTCAGGTGTAAAGCGTGCAATGGGCTTCTCAGCTGACGGCTGTGCCAACGATACTGACCCACCCAAGACTTTCACCAAGGTTTGGGCATTTGTAAACAAACACAATAAACATAGCGTACAGCCTTTGACCACAGGCAGCACGTCGCATTTGGTGCTGATATTGGGCGAGATAGCGAGCCACAGGATGACCTGGCAGGCTGTCAAGGCTGCGCAAGCACCTGTGCCAGCCTCGCTCGTACTACCCCAAATGATGCGCCCACCACAATGATTGTCGTCGCAGTTGCGTGTGCTTATGCGCTCTGTATGTAAAACTCTCATAATACCTGCGCCCTCCGGTGAGAGTTCGACACAGGCTCTGCTCAACCACTTGTACCCGCGATACACTTTTTCATTGGGTTCCTTTCGAGCGAACAAGAAAATTTCGTTACAATGAAAGTGCAGCAAAACCTAATTTGCTAAAATTACATGGTGCTCTATGGACAGTGAAGTTATGAAAACTAGAACACTTCGTTACATCGACGTTTAACTGTAGTTGTGGCTAGGCAATGTTTTCTGCACTAAACACTGGATGCATGGCTCAATTTTCCACCTGAGTAGTGCTGCCACGATTTGCACATGGCTGACTGAGACTGCATAGGAGACCAAGCATATCTAAGGTGCCTCTATGCCAGCTACCCATCCAGGGTGGAGATGTCCATTAGTCTATACAAGGAAACGCCACTTTTGACCTCCCACGCTGCGTGTCTGTAGCATAAACATGAACTCCTCAAATTTCTACTTGAAATAAGGCTTTAACACCAGGAAGCAGTATTGAATGGAACCTTGACCCTCAAGACCCAAATTGTTGCTGTCTGCAATAAAATCACACTAACAGCACGAATGGCCTTACCATAAACCACCACAACCCCTGCCTTCACCTGAAATAAAGATGGTGTCACTGGATGAGGCACCCAATCCACACCTATGACAAAAGCAGCAGCTCCATGCCAACCAGAAGCAAAATGGTTGTGATCACTTTTATGCCAGCGAAACAAGACAGTTTTTTCTTCCTGATGTGGAGATCACTTACTCCCCAATAAATGGTACTGAACGACAGAAAAACCGAAGAGCCAGCTATGCTAATGCATTTAATTCAGCCTTCTTGCAAATGGAAACTTTGGCACTGCATTTTATATAAATCAGTTCACCTTAAGCTGTCCACCTTTATACCGATTTTGTCCGAGAACATCTATCAGCCACACAGCATTACGGCCATGAGTTTGCACTATTAATGTGGTGCTGACACGAAGAATAAGAGAAGAACAGGCAGCCCATTTTTTTTGGATATGAACAGAGTGAACAAAATGATTGACGACGCTTTTGTCAATGCTCCTGGTGAATGCATCCCATGCGCAATCTCTGAAAAGTTCTCCCCTCAGTCTCGTAACTAAGGAAGATGATGGCAGTGCCTCGCCAATTGGTAACCCAAGTGCTGGTGACCTATGGAAGAACTGGCCCGTCTGCAAAGCATGTTGCTTACTGAAAACTGCTTTAATACCCAACTTCATGTCAGTAAGCAAGGCTGCTAAATCTAGCATGCCCATCTGTATTGACTACGCTTGCACCATGAAAGTAACTGGCCTTCATTTCAAGCTATAACAGAATGCCCGGCTGCCTTGCAAAGTGCTCTCTGATGAAAATGTGCAAGAATCGCAATTTTCAATGTCTTATACCTCTCTGCTTCTAAGCAATCCTCACTGGGGCAATGAGGTATGAGCGATGTGCTTTCTTTTTTTTTGTTGCTAGCACCCGCAGCACTACACCCAAGAGCGAAGCAGAGTACAGTGACAGAAGGCCAACTGGGCAAACCTCCACGCAAGAGACTGACCTGCGACAAGGAGACCACCGAGTTGTCATCGTTGATGGCCTCTTCGACG
This sequence comes from Amblyomma americanum, assembly GCF_052857255.1. NCBI lineage: Eukaryota > Metazoa > Arthropoda > Arachnida > Ixodida > Ixodidae > Amblyomma > Amblyomma americanum. Next base: position 4,880,989 of record NC_135507.1, on the reverse strand, counting down.
AGCAGACGGTTCGGCTTCTGCTTTGTCTTCAGGATGGCTGTGGCCAGGTCGTCTGGACTGAAAGCAAAAAAGCAAACATCCCAAAATGAAATCAGTTCTCGGCATTTCCCACAGTAGATCACACAAATAAGGAACCCTTCCCTGCCGAAGAATTAAGAGAGGTCAACTGAAACCCCACTAAAACACACTTCGGCTTCCAAAAATTTTAAAGGCAGAGTGTACCAGCTTTAATCTACTATACTTTCTATGCTGCAATCAAAGCTCCTTGCCCACCCCCCCATAAAAACACAACTCGCTGTTGTGTTGAGAACCATAACAGAAAAATTTTACGATGTAAATTAAACATGGGACTAACTTTCCAGAAGTAGCTCGCACCTGCAAATCTTCAGTATTCCAAACACGGCGATGACTGTCTGCCCCTAAGGCAATTATGAGCCAATGCTTGGGCGAGTTGACAGATCTTTCTTAAAACAGAACAACATACATCTGTATGTCTCTTTCTGCATCCTTGTCTTGTTCGAGTTGTTTTAAAGGGGCTCTGAAACACCTTCCGCAGAGATCACATCAATTTGCTCAATCACTGTATAGTGTTATCATGAACACCTGGGCCAAATAATACACAGAATGCTACATGCAGCAGAGAACCCAAAATCACGCATGAAATTTGGTGAGCCCTATCTGGTGGCTTTTTCATGCTCACACCCTTCTCCATCGCACCACTCCTGTGTATACCAGTTCAGGGATGGCTATCGGTTAGATTCGTTCAAACATCTGGCAACTGCCATTACCACGGCCAATAAACGGTGTAGCTCCGGTGGGTCAGGAAGCTCCGCCCACGGCATAAGGCCGGTGAAGGAGCGCCCACCTTTCAGCATGCAATAATTGACAAGAGGAGAGGGAAAGACCCAGAGACGCTGAAATTCAAATTCTGACTACAGATAACAGCTTCTGCAAAGCGCATCAAAAAATTCTCGCTGGAAGATATTCATGAAGCAGTGTCCTTTAACATCACAAGCATATCACAACTTTATTAGAACCCATTTCAAAGCCCCTTTAAGAAAGCAAGAATGAGCGTGACATTAACCAAGACGCATAGGTATTTTTTTAACCATAGTTTGTGGCACAGGACTGGTTTTGAAGACTACCAATATGCCAATGTATCCGACCATTTTTTGCAAACAATGAAGCTGCCAATTGGCAGCGCAACTGTTAGCCTAGTAGCCGAGAGTTAAAAGGCTGATTTGAACCACGCAAGTGGTGGTGACAAGTTGGAGGAGAAAGAAAATTAAGCCACAAAAAGTTTCTTCCAACAAAAATAACAATGCAAGCTGGTTTTCAAATTTGCAGTCTCCATGGACTATATGCAGATGACTGCTACGAACGACACTGTTTTTGGCAAAACAAACACTGCACACATCATTATTTGCTTCACTAACAAAATGCTGCAGCTTGTATTAGATCATCGCAGATATTTTCTGAAGGGACTCATCGTTTTCAGTCACTACTCCAGTCATTCAACATGCATGCGAGTGTTTTTCTAGTAATGTTTGTGACATTCCCACAGCATCACACAATGCTTTGTCCCTGGCCATGGACACAAGTTTCGGTTTCCATGTGTAAAACCGTTCTATCCAGTATTCTAAAAAAAAAAAAAATTGGTTGTGGCAGAAAGGAGGCTTCTATGAAACGTGATGTGACCAAATTAGGTTGAAAAAACCTCTGGCGTTACCATTTAAAGGGGTATAGACAGCAAAACTTCCGTTGCGTAGTTCTGTTTCGAATGATGTGCGAGGCGTTAGGCATGAATTACCTCATGGAACTTGCCTTTGCTCAATACACAACTTATAAATGAATTTATTTTTCCATGCAGTTTCAGCTTCATCAGTTGAATGACAGTTGCAATGTCACAAGTAAGCGCCAGATCTTGTCACGCAAACAAACACAGCAATACAATAGCTATTTGTGCTGCTCCTGTAGCAGTTGGTGTTTGCTTTTCCAAATGCCGCCATAGACCGTTATCAGATCAAGGTTAGCCAATGCCAGTAAGCGTTGGAAATCCCCAATTGACGATATAACACACTCCCTGCTTGCATCAGAAATTTTAGAGGCCGCGCTTCACAAATGGCGCGACCCGTGAAACTGCAAATAAGCACTGTTCACACCTGCACTGCCCGGGGGACTCGGCAGCCAATCGGGATGATACAGGTGTAAATTAAGTTAATGGTATACAAAGCCCACTCGCTGGACGCAGTCGTATCGCTAAGATTCGTACGCGAGGGGAAGGCTGACTTTGGAAGCGGAATTCTTGTCCTTGTAGACACGGGACAACCGTCGTCAGATAACGCCACCTAGACAAACGGCAAGACGCGCACCAGGCTCGCATCTATGTGTCGCTGGCAAAAGCGTCTCACGAATAATTAAGACATCAGCTCAGCGATTGGCCAATGACATCATCTAGGGCAATCCGCAACATGACGAAAGCGCGCAACACAGCTGACGCAAACAGTTACTAGCGCAATTCAAAGCGACAAACTTTCAAACACATGGAAAATTCAAGCTCTAGCTTTGAGAAACACTTTGAAAGCATAACTTTAAACCAAGCCCTAAAGATAAAGACAAACCAGTGGAGGCATTTCGCGAAACACGATCGCAGTGATTGAGCACTCCATACCACAGAGGCTCTGTCCGTACACTACGTGTTGGTTGTGATGCGTCGTCATAGTCATTCAGAGTAAAATAAGTCCCACGAACATAAAACGTTGAGCCTCCCCAGCCAGCTACGACCTCCGAAATGCTCTTCGTTCAATTTCGGAGGCAATATTGAATGAAAAAATGCAATCAACCAGCGAAATGGGTACCATGACTAGCGAAAAAAAGAAGCCGGCATTTAAGCCTAACTTAAACGACAAATGCATATCGCTCGCTAACCTGCTTGGCCTGCGACTACGGACGTTTATCCGCTCTAAAACGATTGAGAATGCTTAAGAGAATGCTCACTTTTTCGCGGCCATGTTGACTTTCGACGATGTTGACGACGATGAACAAAGCTTTCGCACCCCGGACCCAGCACAGAGACACAGAACTACGGACCACCGCAACGCCAGCAACGCCAATGTACCGAACGACACGACATTAGAGGACCGCACTTAAATGTTTTAATATGTAATTAAATTTACCTTTAATAGTTGAAATAAAACTGCAAATATGTTCAAGAGACGAGGAGTGCCAGAGTATAAATTAACTTTTACAAATATTTACAAAACGACAAGCTGCGGAGCATTGATCGAAGTTGGCTACCATCATGGCGGGCATCAAAGGTATGATGCGTGATCTGAGTGCTTTCGTTTTTGTCATTATCGTTTGTTTTGATGGTATTGAACGCGTTTTTCTCGTTTCAACACGTTTATAAATAACTACAGATACCGTTAGGAGACCGCGCAATGCGAGAGAAAATTTGAGTGCTAAAATTTGCGTCGCACACTGACAGTGCTTCTGTAGCAGATCAATAAAACCATTTTTGTTTTGACGTGACAATAAGGTTGTTCAATAAACTTTGCACCCCTCGAGTTTTTATCTTACCTCAAAGCCGGACGTAAGTGTATAAATTCCCCCAAGCTTGTGTCTGCTTTGTTGTACGTATTTGCTCTGTATCTTTAAGATTGTCTGTTGAAGGGCGTACAATTTTCGCACCAACCATGTCCCCTCATTCGGCGTGAGCGTATTTCGCGACTGCTTTGCTAACGTAGAACTCTCTTTTTTCCGTTTCCCTTTCCGCACGGTACCTACCTCTACCTGTCAACGATAGCGTGAGTAATCATTTTCTTTATTCCTGCCGTCGCTCCTAAGTGCGCATATGTTGTGAAGACGGGTTTCTTCGCTGTGTGACGAAGTGAATGCAGAGAGAGACCTCTTTTCGGGGTTGAGCGTTATCATTGTGCGCGTAATCTTTAACTGCCCCTCAGAGAAAGACGATAATATATTACATCCTCAACCGCGTGGCTGTTTCTGGTTTGGGTGTGCCGCTGTCACTACATCTGTCGCCTACGAAAGGCATCAAAGCGTAATAATATAGGGCTAACTTAATGATCGAGTAATGATTAAAAATTGCGGGAGCGTTTGCATTCAAACATCGTTTCAGTTTCTTAGTGCGTATCGGCCAGTTAGACTCCAAACGAGTTTACGCTGAGGCGTGCCAATGTTTACACTGGTGTGAGCTCTGCTTTATCAATAACAGACGCTGCCAGTACATTAGTGGATGAAATTTTAACTGACCGCATTATAAATTTTCACACAGCCGCCCCCTGTAATAATTGCCGTGCCTTCCAAATTAGCATCTTTTTCTTTTTACTAGGAAACACTTTGATGTATGAATGCCCATGAATTGACATTCGGAGATGGGGTGCGGATGATAAAAGAAACTCGAAGTGTGAAGTGCAGAAATTAGTCCGAAGTTCAGCAGAAGGACATGCCTATTAACCCAGACGTAGTTTTTGATGTGCGGCAGTTGACTAGTATTTTTGCATTCGTTAAAGAGGCCTGCATTCCCAACATGAAAAGAAGCACAAGATTACTGCTTTTATGAAAGCTGTGCTGATCAGTTTGATTTAAATTGGTGCAGACATCTCAAGAGAACCTGCTTTTTGAGAAAAGAAAAAACTGCACATTATAAAATGAACTAAGTTTTAACCGAAATTTCAGGGAATGACATTAGTGTAAGCAAAAAATGAACCTTTTCTCAGTGTGCCTCATACTCTACCTTTGCCTCTCATTTATGTTTGCATTTATACGATTTCTTGGACACCAGTTTTGCAACAGGTCAGCTAGAAAGGATACATTCTGCATGGGATTTCAACGGCATTGGTGATTGTTTGCTTGTTTCGCCATTTGTAAGCCCATGCATTGCTTGTTTTTTTGCTGTCACTGTATTGGTTAACAAAAACAGTCGGTGCACTGGCAAAAAACGCCTGCATCCTGTAAAGCTTTTGTAAGGTAAAATGCAGTGCAGTCTAGATGACTGTTCTGCACAATTTCTTCACCTCATTATGAGCAGAGAGCTTTTCTATTTGCTGTTGATTGGTTTGTTTCCTGATTTGTAGAAGTAATTCCTAGGAATTATGGGAGTATTATAGGGGTAATTCAGGAAAAAACAAAGCTATTCTGTTTGCATGAGATAAAGCCAATTTACAGGGACAATCAGGATTCTGGTACCCCTGTAACATCCCTTTGAGTTAACCACTGGCCTGCTGCTTCAATTTTTTAAGTGCCAGCGATATTTGTGCACATGGAAAGATATGGAAAAAAATATATATTTGTGGTAAAGGGTTGTCAATTTGTTGCTAGCTGTCACAGTGTGTCTTCCAGAGGACATTTTTATATGCCAGACAAGGGCATGTGATGGTTGGAGTGTGTGCGTGTGGAGTGAAAACTATGCATGGTGCATCTTCGCTCATCAAGAGGCAAGCCAGCACTCGTCTAAGTCTGGGACAGTGATAAGAGCTTAGCACACGTAGGCAATAGGCGGCACAAGCAATACATGGCCTGTGCCATGTATTGCCTACGTGTGCGCTGGGCTTGGAAGAAATATTGCCATCATGGCCCAATGTTGCCAGAACAGGAAGCACGAAAATTTCCAGGGAATTGCATAAAGCTGTGGCTGTCCAAAGCCTCTGTGCTCATCTCCAGGGCCTGCATAGATGTGCAAGGTGCTCGAACGAGTTACAAAAGTCTTTGTTTCCAGCTGCTTCTGAGTGTTCGTTCACATTATTGCTTAAGCTGCCTCTGCTAACTATGCAGATTATTTTGTAATTTATAATATCGACACTATGAAGTCGAATACATGGGGCACCACAGATGAGATTGTCATGCCGGAAGCGTCATGCAGCGGTCACCATATACCTTCCAGATCTGTTGGCGTGGAGAGAGGGTTTGCGGTGCTCTGAAAATTTTTCCAGTGACTCTAGATGTTGCAAAACACAGCACCTGACAACCAAGCAATGAATCCGTGCTAGTGTCGTAAATGGAAAAAAAAATAAAGTTGAAGGGGTCTTCGTATATTGTGGCACGAGTATAGGTGTGAACTGTATGTGCGATCAAGAATGAAGAATGCGTATGACTCATTAATGTGACCAGTGGTCACATGAGTCAGGCGACTGATGACGGTGGGTCGTCAGTCATGGAATGGCATCATTTCATATGGGCAATGACCAACAGATCTTGGGGGGAAAGAGCCTGGCAGCAGAAACTGGTACTATAAATAACATGGATCAGTGCTTGCTGATATCTTGATGGCACAATACTGAGAGTAGTAGATGGTGATTAGTTTTTGTGATGACGAAAACCATTGTAACAGTTGTTGCGGAATAGATGTGCATGGGAGGAATGCAATGGAGAGTCGTTATATGTCTAATGCCAGTAGCAGGTGTAAGATACGTCTTGTTTCTATATTTGTTTGTGTTCATATTTCTGTTTGTGGCTTCCAGACTGGTCGCCCTTGCCTTTTCGGGGTCAGTGGGCATGACCTTGCTGGTGCTGGGATGTGCCCTGCCGCAGCCCAGGTGAGCCACATGCATCTACTCACAGATTTGCTTTGCAAGATCTATTCTGCATATTAATAATTAATATGCAATTAATAATGAGTTACAGATCAGGCTTTTACCTACATTTATGGCATGAGACTGCAGTTTACAAGTTTGTGGGCAAATTAGCTTGCTAAAAAATTTGCGGATGCTTAAAGGCGTACTAAAGAGGATTCTGAGCTTTTTTTACTGTGGGAACTTGATCTGCACACGCCATGCATTCTTAGAAACTTCGAATTATTGTCCTGTGCAGCCGATTTCCACATTAAATCGAATTAAACACCCCAGCTCCCGCCTTTTTTTTTTTTTTAACGCTCCTCCAAACCAACACGTGGAGTGCCTCTCAGCCAGTCGCGTGGTGGCTTGCTGCTCTGCCATCGGCGGAGTGGTACGCAAATTAAAGAGTCCACGCGTATTTTTTATTTCCGTGGGCCTAATTTGCAACTGTGTTGTCTACGATTGGAACTATTTATTCATGGAAGCCTAAAAAGCAAAAGTGAAGCCACCACTCCACTGGCTGAAAGGCATTTCCACGCGTTGGTTGACTCCTACTTTTGGAGGCGAGTTAAAAAAAAAAAAGCTGGAGCCAGGACGTTTAATTTAATTTAATAGAGAAATCGGCCGCACAGGGCAATAATTCAAAGTTTCTAAGAAAGCTCGGAGTGTGTAGATAGATAGAGTTCCCCTGGTAAAAAGACGAACTCAGAATCTTTAGTGCACCTTTGAGCTTCGCCTTTAAGAATAGAACACAGTAGTGTTATTGGATCCCATTCGCATTGCCTACCGAGTTATATACAGCCGTGCCCCGTAAATACGACCTCCAGTAATATGGGCGACTCGAATTATGGACAGTTTTTCTGAGGACTAAACTTTTTCACTGCATATATGCCCTGTTAATATGGAAGCTCGCGGTCCAGACAATGTACAGGGTGAAAACGCACAAGACCCGTTGGTGCCCATGTATTTCTGTCGTGTTAATATGAACAACAATCAGAACCAAATCCCTACTGCCCCAAATAGGTGTTTCTTTTCCTCTATTTTGAAAACACCAGTGAAATGCAGTGCGAAAGTGCAAATGCACCAGTGACACCCTTTTTTGTTTTCATGTTTCACGGTTTGCTCAATTTAATAAATTGATGTGAAGAACGCCAAGCCGCTTTCAACAGCAGCCAGTTATTACGTACGGATGTGTACCAGTGGTTCATTGTTCACACCGTGATCTGCCATCACGCATGCGATGCGCCACTAAGAGCTTCAAACTGCGACACATTTAAAATGTAATGGTGACCAGAATAGTGCATTTTGAACTGCCAAGGTTGTATCTAATTTGCCCTTCACTAACTCAGAAGCAGAACATAATTACAAATTTTCAGGTATTTTTTTATTTGTTATGGACAACTCAGTTCGTGGACAGTATTGCTGGGGAACCACAGTGTCCACATTAAGGAGGCACGACTGTATCCTAATTAGCATACTTGTAATTACTCATATGCACATCAGTACATGTCGCTAAGACACTTCACTAAGTCAAACACCTCAGCGCATTCACTAGGTCCACCTTTATTCAGCTTGAACCAACAAGCCTTCGGTCGATGGGTAGCGTGCCCTTCTGTCAATCCAAAGGTCCTGGGCTCAATACCTATCCAAAGCCAAGTTAGCTCGATCTTCTTTTCAGTTCTGTTTCATTGTTTGCTTCCATCGGGACTTTTTGATCTAGGCCAACGACGACGCCGACACCAGCTTTTCTGTGATGGCGGACCCTTAACACCATTGTGTTGAAAGTTGATAGAAAGGAAAGCTTTTGAAGTTTGAACTTGCTTTTCTATCAGTATTTCACAGCTGCTTTACCTCAGGCCTTGCTCAAAATTTCACTTGCCACTGTTAGCAAGACCAGTCTAGTATGTTACGACATGGGAAAAACCCAGCGAATCATTTTGCATCATTTAATTACGTTCGGATGGTGTAACGACACCGGTGTGTCACCCTTGGAAAGTTCAAAACTGGCCTAGTGTGCTCCAGCCATGTGTTATGACATCAGCAACATTACTGGCAGCACTCAGAATCTTGGTTTTTGATTGAACTTTCACAACACAACTTGAAAGCGTGCGCATGTAATAATAGTTTAGAAAGAACCCTCGTGTGGGCCAGTCTGTGAGGCATCATGGAGAGATGCAGCGCAAAGGAAACAATATGAGGACATAGACACAAAGGAAGGTCAGCGCTCGTCCTGTTTCCTTTGTGTCTGTGTCGTCCTTGTTTCCTTTGCACTGCACGTCTCCCATGATAATTCAGAACAGTCCTTTGCAGTGCGTGCACCTTGCCAAGAGAGCAGGAAAGGCTACCTGCCAAAGTTCTGCTAATATAACATTTTCAGGCACTGTGTACACAATTGTGTAAATGGCCCGCTCGCAGCTGCTTCTGAGGCTGCAGTACGCCTGGCAGTGGTTTCTATGTTTCAAGTGAAACCGGCAATATTCATTATGGAAATAGGATTTTTTTCTTCCTTACCTAGCAAGTGCAGAAAGAACGTTCCACATTTTAAAGCAAGCTAATTGGCTTTCTTTAGGCCTTAACTGTATATAAGCAGTAGAATTAATTTTTCCAATTGGTAAATGCAAGCGGTGCTGAGAGGGCGCACTTTCATGTGCAGCAATTGGTACCCGTTCTTCGTGGTGCTCTTCTACGTGCTGTCGCCGCTGCCATCATTGATAGCGCGCCGCTACAAGGAGGACGTGGCAAGCTCAAGCGCAGCCCAGGAGCTGGCCTACTTCATCACCACGGGCTTGGTCATCTCGGCCTTCGGCCTGCCCCTGGTGTTGGCACGGTCGCCAGCAGCACCACACGCTGTGGTGTGTCCTCACTTCCTCATTCACTGACCTTGTTTCGTAGTGGCGTATGAAGTCCACCCTGTCACGTGGCTGAAAAGTTTGTGCTATTGCCAACAACTAGTGTACATTGCTATTGTCATTAAATGTTGCTTTACTGAAAAACGTAAAAGAAGGGAAGTTGATAGAAAGGGAAGCTTTTGAAGTTTGAACTTGCTTTTCTATCAATAGAAGGCAAGTTGATAGAAAGGGAATGCTTCATGCTTATTGCTTCATGAATGTCAAAATTTCTACCCTTTTCATTGTACAGCAAGAAAGCGGTGTAACCAGTTACAGAGAGCATTGCTAAGGTCTTGTACAAGATGCTGTTTAGTTATATTTGTATTCCATGTTAGGTACACCTGTTGGGGTGTTTGAGATGTGGTGGCTATAATGACGTTTGCAAAAAAGTCTTGGCATATTTGGCTAACTAAGATAGATATAGATAGGAAGATAGACTACAAGTTACAGTTAAGAATATGCAAGTTTAAAATATGCAGAATGTACAGTGCCCTAGTTACACACAACTAAGAAACATCGGTTTGCTCAACGCATCGCTTGCCCACATGCTCGGACACACACTGCCCCACAAACTCGTTTCGCTCTTTTCACGCTCCGGCTCTGGGCGAGACAAACGGTGTTGATACTTTCACGGTTAAAAACACTGATATGCTCAGGAAACACACAAACAAACACGGAAGAGACAAACACATGCAAAAGCCTCCCTTCCAAGAAACTTCGGGGAGGGAGTTGTCGGGTTCAGGGTTGGTGATGAATGGGTTACATGGGTGAAAAGGAGGCGTGGCCTTCCTTGACATAATAAAAGTCTGCTGGTGCATTCAGTAAAATATCTTTGCAGTGTGTTGCAAAGACCCTAAAGCACCAAATAAAACCTCTCATTTAAAAATGCACACTATATATAAAATACACTGCGAATGGTAAAATGAGACACACGTGATAATGCGTCATGTCCCGGGCCTCTGAGACAAAGTTTTGCAATCGGAACTTAAATACCTTTCCACATGGTTGTCTAACTCACTACTGCTCTGAAAAAAAAAAAGGAAAGACAGCACAAAAACCGACAAAAGTGCTCAGTGTAGCATTTCACCTTCAAAGAGCGCACGCCGTATCAGACACCATGATCGGCAAGCGGTGGACTGCATTCGGTCAACGTTTAATTTTTCACACACCTCCTGGCGCTGGCAAATGAAACCAAAGAGATGGTGTTATAGAAGCAAACTAGATGGCGCAGCTTGCCTAGAGGAGAAAATGGAAAATTGGTTTTCGATGAAAGGAAATGACGCAGTACCTGTCTCACATATCCGCGGGGCACCTGAAGGGCACTGTAAGGGAAGGAATAAAGGAGGGAGTGAGAGAATAAGGAAAAGAAAGAGGTGCTGTAGTATAGGGCTGACTGCTTAGGGGAGCCGTTTTTAATTTTTGGTGGCAGGTTTAAACATCAGTCATATACGACTGGTGGTCTATGGCGCAGTAAGGGAAGAGTTTAACAGTTCATTTTGTAAGAGATGTACTTACCATTTGATGTTGACAGTAATTCAGTATAGTACCTGCATTTGATTTAAGCCCGCTCTACTGTTGCCAGTATAACTCTGCACAACGCCGCTGCATCACATCCTTTGCATCACATCCTTTGCAGATCCAGTGGAGCGCATGCGGCCTGGTTCTTGCAGGTAACGTAGTGGTCTTCATCACCATCCTGGGCTTCTTCCTGGCCTTCGACAACGACGAAGTAGACTACAACATGTGGTGAACATCGTGTCATCACCAGTGAAGAAGCGAGAAAGAAGAAGACTAGACGACATCACCGCAGCAGAACTGCTGTGTGTGTGCGCGCGTGCATGTGTGCACTTGTGGCGAACTCATAGTGCACACTGTAAATAGTGTGTGAATAATGACAAAAAATCGCTCCCTCCCCTGCCCCGTGGCTTAGCCAAGCCATTTTCTCAAGTGGGATGGACGAGCAATGTGTAGAAAACTGAAAGCAGGTTGTTTCTTGGTGGCTAGCTGAGCTGGAAAAGAAAAAAAACTCGATGTTGTGGCTGTTAACACAAAAAAAAAATAATAAAATGCGTGCTTTTTTGAAATGTGGTGGCCATCATGCTTCATGAATGTCACGACTTCTATCCATTTCATTGTACAACAAGAAAGCGGTGTAGCCAGTTAGAGCATTGCTAAGGTCTTGTACAAGATGCTGTTATATTTGTATTGCATGTTAGGTACACCTGTTGGGGTGTTTGATATGTGGTGGCTATTTTGCTTTCATACGCTGAGCATGTGAATAATGTGGTTTATCTCTGTTCCCTTGTACAGCATAAAAAGAAAAGTGGCGACAAACTTATAAAAAAATTCAAGTTGCTGTCTGATAATTGGTATAATCTGGGCATTTTGAACACACCTATTCCTTTTATTCCTCTTGCATTTCCAAAGTCTGCAGTTTACAAAAGAAAAACTCTATTGGAGACACACTTGGCTATTATGAAAATATAAATTTCGTTGTATTACAACTGTGCCAATAAAAGCGCTTTGAATTGCAACTACTTACAAAACTGTTCTAGGTGTCCACATTACTGTTGGTTACAAGTTGCAGTTGGCACAGTGAGTGGTGCTTCTGTCTGTTGTTGGTATAATCATTTTGTGACAGTAGGTGTTTTCTGTTATCTAATGAGCACGCATTCCCTTTCGACCATTGACCTATACTAACAACAGAACTGTAAATAAATTACCTGTAACCCATTGCCAAAAACAATAAAAAAAAACGTGTGTCGAACCTATGGCACGAGCGTCCTTGTTGCAACATAAATGTGCGCAGTGCGGACAATTCTGAAAGACGTTTAGGGTACTCCAATCAGTGGCACAGCAACAAGAACCTCATGCAGTGCTTCACCTGTACCAAACTGAAATCTGCAATGTCAAATTTGGATTCTCTTCCACTAGAGTTGAGCACTGAAGACCTTTTGATAAAGTTGACATTAGGGCGTGATAGAGTACGGTAAGGAGCAGTATGCTAAACCTGTGGAACAAAACCTTTTTAAAGTGAAAGCTTTACTATGCCATGTTCCGCGAGTTTCGCCGACTACGTCGCTTTGACCTTCAGCCACTCCGGAGCTACACCAAAACCGATGAAGAGCAGGAGCTTCGAAAGCAAAGGAAAGGCACATAACTGCCGCCCTAGGACAGTGGACACCTCAGAATTGCTTTAAGCTACGTGGCGTGGCGGTAGTGACAGATGTGCGCTGCATGTGTTGGCACTGACAACGTTGAGGCAGAAACACTGCACCGAAGCTATAGGCCGTCGGCATTGTGTTCGTTGAGACTGACAACATTCTAGACTCTGATGATTTTTACAAAAGGAAGGTCACATAACTGGCTCCCAGGGTCAGTGAACGCCTTAAGCGCACCTTGAGGTATGTGGCGGTGGTGAGATACGTGGGCTGCATGTGTTAGTGCCCGCAACGTTGTGGCAGAGGCGACACTGCAGCAATAGGCAACAGAGTTCATTGGGTGAGCAACCTCTCGCAATCAACCAATAATTTAACTGCCACCTACCAAGGTGGCAGGGTGGGCACACTGCCTATCCAATGTCTGGAACGCACTCAACATTACAGACACCAAGCCGTGTCTAGTTGCCAATACACCACAGATTTCGCTCTCTAACCAGGTCCAACAGTAGTAAAACCGCAGCTGATTTTTTGTGCTTATTTTTGCAGTTCAGTGCTCGGGAGAAAGCACCGTATCTATGCAAATGTAATGCAATTTTTTTTTTCACTGAAAATGGAAAGGTTACTCATCGCAATATAATCGATTCCTTTGCAGAGGCAGCTACTTACTCGCATATTGGTCGATACACGTTGTATGGGTCGAGCCCCCTACTTCGGGAACAAAAAGAATTAACCATCGCAAGCTCCAAACCGCACTAGCACTGTGCATACCATATCAGAGTAGCGGCGCAGTGGGAAACTATTCCCTGAAGATGGCGTGTTTTCATACCAACACTGGGCGCATGTTTGATGCTTCATCCCAAACATGGGGTTCTCCATGGTCCCTAGGAATGCCTGATACACCCTCAACACCGCCACTGTTGCATGTTAACGGCAGTAATCCGCTTCAGGTGCTTTGCAATTTCACGCGAAAAGGCACCCTCTCAACTTGCCTCAGTACCGGTATGTGACTTCGGCAGTGCTGAACTCACGCGCACTGTCACGCAATTTTTTGACTACTCCACACATATGGCAGCAGCTCTTTTAAATGCTGAAGAGAACAATCACCGACGCCCAGCAGGCATGATAGGAGGCCGCGGATGAGCGACTAGGAGAAGTTTCGTTTTTGCGATGAGGCCGCTAAAGCGTACGGTCGACACGGTGATGGGACTCTATGCTTATCTCTGTATCGGTCTTATCTGATCTTTCCTGGGACTCTCTTAAAAAAGGAGTGCCTGAAACCTTTGTGCGATAACGGTGATAGCACTGCCATACTCGAAAGCGGCCTTACTATCGAAAGGCACACAAAAGCAAATTTCCGATTAGCATTTGTTCATGACTTTCCACCCAGCTTTCAGTGTAAGCAGGCTCCTCACTTTACATTCATGCATTTTCCCATTTCACGCTCGCAAAAGCTACCCTCACGTTACAATCACGGTCGCGCTACTTTTGGGTGATAATGGTAATTCCATATTTGACAAAGTCAAATGTTTGTTTTCACTCATTTGCAGCAGCTTTTAATGCAGTAACATTGGGATGCCCATTATCACAAAAAAAAGCGCCTGGCGTAAGCATGTGGTGCCTCAGGTGGCAGGTGGCCAAGTGGTGGGGCGTGGGGAGAGGGGGTACGGCATACGCTGATTGGCGGACCGGATCACGCCACCCGCTCGCACGTTCTGAACCATCCAGCGGCTGCTCTGTCCAGGGAGAACACTAATGCTAATGCATGCTTTGCCATCTGCCACATTAATCGCACTGATCATCTGAATTTTCTAAGCAAACCTAGTTTGTATCAACTGTAGTCTAGAGCAATGCACAGTAAGCAACGTACACTTTCTACGGGGTAGGTTTTGTTTCATTTATTGGACAGGTGAATACAATGTACTGAACAATGACGCATAGAAACAAGCAGAGAAAGTAAACAGACACCTGGTGACACTATGCCTCTATTTCTGAGCATACTGACATCATCTGGATTTCAGCTTCAAAGCTGAAGCATTAATGCCAAGTCTTCCATATGTATTTCCAGACAGCCTAGCAAGGTCCAGAAATAAAGAAACAGCTACCTCACTGCTCTTCCTGAGTGGGTCTTAATTATTCACTAGACACACCTACTAAGCGGAGAGGAAACACATGTGCATATGCAGAACAAAACGCATCACATTCACCGGTTTCTAACACAGGACATCTTAGAAGTATGCATGTACTGTACCAATGTTTGCCCACAATGCCACGTACCCTTTCATTTTCCATACTGCAAGAGGCCACAGTGTGATCTGAGCACACAGACTGTATACAAGAATTATCTTTGCTTATTGGAAAGCTGGCAATGCATGCTACCTCTAGTTGCGTGCCATACACAGCAAATACTTTTTTTTACACAAGAACTGGTGGTGCAAATAAAAAAAAATTGCTTTAAATTTATTCCTGTCATGCAACCAGAACTTTTTTACAAACCAGCACAGATGATGCCAGTATCAGTTATCAAAAATGCATTCCTTTCCGTATTCTCCTTCACAGGCGCATGACAAAATCAGATTGGTCCAATCTCAAATATAGAAGTGCAAAGCACAAGGCAAGAGAAGAAGAAGAAGGGGCACCAAATAAATGCCGCACTGCACAGTAAGGTTCATAATGTTCACAACATCTGGGTTATGTCAATGGTGACCACAAAACTTGCCGTCCAAAATAGCTTAAACTCAATCCCTCAAGCCGGATAATAATCTCGACTATGCAAAACAGCTAGCAATGCCAACTGAGGGATGCAGGCTCTCCAGTTCACTCCGCACATTCAAAATGCTTCGCAACACCTTCAAAGACCTGTAAAACAAAACAATATGCTTCCTTATTTTGTGCGGATCACTGACATCATGAAAAAAAAATAGAGTAAATAGGGACATGCAGTAATATACAAGTTTGTATGAAGAGTCTTCCTTTTAACATGCTGGTAACTTTTAATGGAAAAATGGCGCACTGTCAAAATAAGACCATAGTGGATTTACTGCGAGCTATTTCAAGCAACGCAATGCACTACGTGAGTGTTCGAACCAAAGAACATTAACGAAGTTTTTTGTAGCTGGTTTCATGGCTTGTTCATGGCAACTCAATGCCCAAATTATTCATATTTCAATTATTTCAAGTGATCTCAAAGTTCCTGCGATGCATTTTTGTCTCAGTGCATCCAAAAGTTGTTTGATTCGAAAATTGATAGTATCTATTTATTCAAGCTTACTGCTTCTTCACACAACAAAGTACACAAAATTAAGCTTTAGCAGCCACTCTACACACATCTAATAGACATTCACAGAACACAACATACCCCGTCATTGCATCACAGGAGTTGACATTCAAATAAACAAGAAAAACGTAAATCAATGAGTCCGCATGTATTTTAATTAACATGGGCCTAATTTGCAGCTATATTGTATGTGACAAACTGTTTATTCACAGAAACCTAAAAAAAAAGCAAAAGCAAAGCCGCCATTAGACTGGCTGAGAGGCACTCCACGCGTTGATTGACTCTGCCTACCTACAGTGTTGAGTTAAAAAAAAAAGGCTGGAGATGGAACGTTTAATCAGCTTGAATTAGGGAAATTGGCCGCACAGGACAATTCGAAGGTTCTAAGAATGCCCGGAACGTGTAGATAGGGTTCCCGTGGTAAGAAGACGAGTTCAGATTCCTCTTTAGTGCACCTTTAAGGGTATGACGCAATAGCCAATGTGTTAATGCAGGTGCTGCCGCCGTAGTGATGGCAGATGTCAGGTTCATCTTTTTGGTTACAGGTGCGAAAACAGACACAACACAAGGTAGAAAGACGGGACGGAGCACCTACCTTGTGTTGTGTCTGTTTTCGCGCCTGTAACCAAAAAGATTTACAGTTACCAACTTGCCCAGCAAGACGTTCTTTTAAGCAGATGTCAGGGTTAGCAAAAATCTTTTACCTCCCTTTTTGCTTTTATTTTACATTAAACACTTACTACTACATATATGCAAAATTGGTCTTTCTCTACTCAACATTCACAGATCCCTGGGAGTCCTTGTACCACTTCTAGTGCAGTGGTGCAGCGGAGTGCCATGCACTGCCAAAAAGACAATTCATGCCACTCCAGCAATGACCTGCATTCCACATGTGGAAAAGAAACTGAGGCACTTACCATTCATACTTAAGCAGTATGAAAAAAAAAACAGGACAAAGCGAGGGGCGGGGTACAACAGAAACGCCGACTATCAACTGGTTTTTAGTCTGAGAAAGGGTAGCTACATAGGCGTCGGATACGAGCGAAAAAACAACCAAACCATAAAAAACAACACTCACTACAAACGCAATGAAAATCCTTTTACATGTATGCACAGAGAGCACACAGAGAAGGCAAATCACTTCATCGCAACAAGGCATGGAACACCACACATCATGGTGCGTGTATGTGTGTTTGCATGCATGTGTGTGTGCGTGTTTGCGTGCATATGTGTGTGTGTGTGTGTTTGCATACATGTGTGTGTGCGTGTGTGTGTTTGCACACATGTGTGCGTGCGTGTGTGTGTGCAGCCTATATAGCTACCCCTTCTGAGAATAAAAAACCAGTTGATAGTCTGCGCTTGTGTTGTCTCCCGTCTCTCGCTTTGTCCCGTTTTTTTCACACTGCTTAAGTAAGAATCCACACAAACTTGCCTAGTTTTCTGTTCTCCTTAAGCACTTACCACATTAGGGTCATTACAACTGGTGTCAGCTCTCTTGACCAGGTTGAGTTTGTCGTAATACTCCACTATGGGCAGCGTGTCATTAGTGTACGTCTTGAACCTGCACATAGTACCGCACCTTCAAAACCACACTATATTGTCAATCACAGGTGAAGGCACAAAAAAAACACCGTTTCTTTTATTTTCAGGTAACAGCAATGCCCCACTGCACACTGCCATCAACTCACCCAGCCAAGGCATGTGTTTCCTTTTTACCTGCTTTGGCAAAATAGGATTTCCTCAAAAAACTTTCCTACCTTGCCATGAGACTGCTGCTTAACAACAATAGACAGCTTTGGATATAATGGATATTCGAGGACACACCCTTCTGTTTCATAAGAAAGGCCTACACCATCCTACGCATAGAGATCACATTAGAATTGTCAACTTCTTCTTGCCCTGAAAACACACACAAAAATACTAAGAAAGGGGATAACCTGTGCCTGGATAGCACTTTTTCTATTAAAAATATTTAAACAAACTGTAATGCCTAAATGCGTTCCACTTTGCGACCAGCTTTACTAAATTAATCCTTGCTCTATGACACCAGCAGCTGATTCAGTTCCTGTATGAAGTGTCGAGAGAAGTTTCATGACCAGCAAGTCATGTTGATGCAGGGCTCGATCATGTCACAAAGCAATCGTCAAATGAAAATCACAATCCCAGGTAAACCATGCCTGCACATCGCGACGCCTGCGTATCGAGGCCCTTGTGCAATACTGCAGTCAGTTGAAGCATTTTCAACAAAAAGCAATGGTAGGTGTCAATGCACACTGTATAGGTGTTGACATCAGTTTAATCAAGACAAAGGTTTTCACCAATACTGACCTCTTGCGGAGGCTTTCAATGTTGTCGTCTGTGCGGCCACTGCCTGCCTGACCTCTGTTGAGGCACCGCTCCACACAGACCTGCAAGATGCCGGCACGGCAAGTTTTTACCGCCACGAACTTCACAACCCAATCTTCCTTGCTTGTACCCTCCCCTCTGGTCAGGTCATTAAAAGTATCTTGAAAAATATCAGCCATTTATACCCATTTAAACCAGAAGCGTCAACCACTGTTCAATATAGCAGCAGTCAATTGTGCTTACATGGCAGCTAAGCAAAACTCAGTTCAACCTCTCCATTATGCATTCGTGCCAACAGCAGTCATTTATTTGACTCAGAATATGCTTGTGTTCCAATATTTGTTAGGTTTATAGGGGTTTAATGTCCCAAAGCGACTCAGGCTATGAGGGACGCCACAGTAAAGGGCTCCAGAAGAAGATAAGTGACAAGGCAAAAATGCTTCAAGCAACGGCATTGCTCATCGCTTGCTGCCGTCGCCTTCACGCGAGTTTTCGCGTACATGGAGTTCAGGCTTAAAGCTGTAGTCCACTTAATACGAATTTCGGGATATAAAGAACGGACGCCGCGTGACGCTCATGTTCGTTATAAGCGGGCTCGACTATAGTAACATGACACCTCAAGTTACCGAAAAATTTAAAAATAAGAACGTTACAGTTCCAGAATGGCAACGACTATGTTACTAAGTTACCGGAAAAAGTAACACGTTACCGGTAATGCCGTTATTTGTAAAACATAACCGCCAACACTGAGGGTAACACACGGCACCCGAGAACATTGTTCATAAGGAAATATACAGTTTTGGTGCAGGTTACTCGCACTTTGTCATAATGTGGCAGTATGTAGCAATGTAGCAGGCTTTGCTTTCTGGCACAGTTTGGCGCAATTGGTGCAGCAATTATATCACAGCAAGAGAGGCATGTTTGGCTTCAATGCTGCGCTGAAGTATTTCTGATATTACTTTATATGTTTGCGTGCTTACATGCCAACATTTATTGAGAGCTGCATACTGTTGTCTAAACCAGCCACGGCAGCAATATTCCGAGGAGTAACATGAGAATTTAACATACAGCAGCAGGAAGCTGGGCTGATCCTGCCAATATGGTAGAACCATTAACAGCAACCTTGCTGATTGACCAATTCTACTGGAAACCACCAAACCTAATCACCGCTCAGCAGTTGGCATTGTCATATGACACCACTCAACTGGTGTTCACAGCAACTACTGTTGAAAGTGCTCGTGCAACAGGGGCATAATGCTATCAATCAATCACTGCGCTTTACCTGGGCTATTCTCCAAAGTACAGGA
Organism: Amblyomma americanum; assembly: GCF_052857255.1. Taxonomy (NCBI): domain Eukaryota; kingdom Metazoa; phylum Arthropoda; class Arachnida; order Ixodida; family Ixodidae; genus Amblyomma; species Amblyomma americanum. Next base: position 4,861,441 of record NC_135507.1, on the reverse strand, counting down.
AACTCTCTTGTATTCAAACCTAAGGTAACAGAGATTTTTGCTTGGATTATCAGAAACGCACCTATATGAACCAAGGCTATTTGCTTTATGGATATCTACACATATGCACTGACAAGTTTATTCAGCCAGCAGGCTGAAAAAAGTTATCAATAATGCACTGGTTTCCCAATAGTGTAAAGACATGTTAAATGAGGCCTCGAGGGACTGGAGGAAATGTCCAAATTATCCAAAGATCAAATAATTGAATGGCTATAAAAAAACGTTCAAAAAACCAATTCACACCACAGAAAATTTAATATATAAAGCTATTTCAGATCCCCCCCCATCCCTATCGAAACACCACTGAGGTCAAGTGAAAATGTGAGCATGAATTCAACAGCACTAAATTCATCACCACAGAGTCACTGACACAAAGGAGACAAGCATACAACTGTAGTGTTGAATGGATGCCCTCACCTCCTCAGCGCACTCAAGGAAAAGCACAAACTGCAGGTTGACTCGGTCCGACATCTCGCGGTTCCAGCCATCCAAGTTGTCCTTGTTGCGCGGGAAGCCATCAATCAGGAAGTGGCTCTTGCCACTCGACTGCATCGCCTAAGCAATAAAAAGCAATCGCACATACTGGCACCGCACTTAACTTCTCACTAACTTAAACTTCTTTTATGACACTGAACGGTAAGCCCCTTCAATATAATCCAGTTGATCTTAGAACCTTGCTGATGTGTACAACGGAATGGCTCACATATTGTGTCAATAGCTGCCAGATTGGTGCTTAACTGGGAACTAAAAAGCGCGAAGCATAAAAACATAATGCTGAACTACTCGCCATGAATGAACAGTCGTCATGAATCCCCCACACTGCTTCTGCAAAAAGCCGGCCTCTCTACAATCCACACACGAGCCAGACTGCTGGGGCTTAAGTTTCTGTTCCTCCTTTTGAATGATCGCACAAAACATGATAAGACTAGATATCTGTTTGAGCCTAACACACGTGTCACAAGAACAAAACATGAAAAACACCTATCCGAATATAGATACCGTAGTGATACATTCAAATTTTCATTTTTCCCACATGTGATTCATGAGTGGAATATGTTGCCCCCGGAAATTGTAAACCAGATGTCCCCTGAAGCATTTGTATCGAAGCTAACAAACCATCTTGAAAATTATTAACAACAGTGTCACCATGTGCGTTTACGTGTACCTCTGTGTAAAATGAAAAAGTTCCTTCTCTGCTGTTTCTCTTTTTCTTCTTTTTCTTTCGCACTTTTTCATATGTATGTAAACCCGATCCTGTTACGGCCTCAAAGTGAGGCCAACAGTATGTACTAAATAAATAAAGAAAAAACTCTTTGCTAACTGCATGCAACAGTGCGAAAGTGAAGACCAGTTAAGCCATATTAGGTACCCTAAAAAGCTGTCCAAAAAGCATGATCTACCTTTTCAATATCTACTGCAACAATCACAGGTCACCACAGCTGTTGTCTGAAGTTACTCAATTCATTCGCAATCGCAGTCAGTGTGACCAAGCATTACTCTGCAAGCCCTGTGCCCATTACTCTATTGGAAATCCAAACCTCAGTAGCCCTGTACACAATTTGCAGTTAACCTAGTCAGCGACTTCAAGCAGTGCCAGCTATTAGGGCACATGGAGTATGAGGTATCAATCGTTCTATTAAGCCAAACAAGTTTTTATATACAAAGCCTCCTTTAATCTTCCAACTTGGCCTAAAACAGAACCCTGTCATAAACACACATAGCAAATGTATACATGACGTGAAGAAAGACAGAAATGATGTAAGCCAGTCTACCCGATCCAGCAGGCGGCAGGTGATCTCCACGGGCACAATGGTGCCATTGCGAATGTGGTGGTCAATGACTTCGCCAAACTGGGAGCCCGGGGTTCCTTGCTCTTGTCGTAGGAGGTCTCCCGCAGAGAGATGCTTGTAACCGAATTTCTGAGGACAGACAAAATTTCAGAGGACACTTGGAGGGTATGATGCAACAGCATTAATGGGTCCCTTCAGCAGCGTGGGGTCCTCTCTGCATACAATTTCGCAGACACAGACATGCCTCAATGGTCTAGGAGTAGCGTGTCTAGGTTAGGTTAGGTTAGGTTAGGTTAGGTTAGGTTAGGTTAGGTTAGGTTAGGTTAGGTTAGGTTAGGTTAGGTTAGGTTAGGTTAGGTTAGGTTAGGTTAGGTTAGGTTAGGTTAGGTTAGGTTAGGTTAGGTTAGGTTAGGTTAGGTTAGGTTAGGTTAGGTTAGGTTAGGTTAGGTTAGGTTAGGTTAGGTTAGGTTAGGTTAGGTTAGGTTAGGTTAGGTTAGGTTAGGTTAGGTTAGGTTAGGTTAGGTTAGGTTAGGTTAGGTTAGGTTAGGTTAGGTTAGGTTAGGTTAGGTTAGGTTAGGTTAGGTTAGGTTAGGTTAGGTTAGGTTAGGTTAGGTTAGGTTAGGTTAGGTTAGGTTAGGTTAGGTTAGGTTAGGTTAGGTTAGGTTAGGTTAGGTTAGGTTAGGTTAGGTTAGGTTAGGTTAGGTTAGGTTAGGTTAGGTTAGGTTAGGTTAGGTTAGGTTAGGTTAGGTTAGGTTAGGTTAGGTTAGGTTAGGTTAGGTTAGGTTAGGTTAGGTTAGGTTAGGTTAGGTTAGGTTAGGTTAGGTTAGGTTAGGTTAGGTTAGGTTAGGTTAGGTTAGGTTAGGTTAGGTTAGGTTAGGTTAGGTTAGGTTAGGTTAGGTTAGGTTAGGTTAGGTTAGGTTAGGTTAGGTTAGGTTAGGTTAGGTTAGGTTAGGTTAGGTTAGGTTAGGTTAGGTTAGGTTAGGTTAGGTTAGGTTAGGTTAGGTTAGGTTAGGTTAGGTTAGGTTAGGTTAGGTTAGGTTAGGTTAGGTTAGGTTAGGTTAGGTTAGGTTAGGTTAGGTTAGGTTAGGTTAGGTTAGGTTAGGTTAGGTTAGGTTAGGTTAGGTTAGGTTAGGTTAGGTTAGGTTAGGTTAGGTTAGGTTAGGTTAGGTTAGGTTAGGTTAGGTTAGGTTAGGTTAGGTTAGGTTAGGTTAGGTTAGGTTAGGTTAGGTTAGGTTAGGTTAGGTTAGGTTAGGTTAGGTTAGGTTAGGTTAGGTTAGGTTAGGTTAGGTTAGGTTAGGTTAGGTTAGGTTAGGTTAGGTTAGGTTAGGTTAGGTTAGGTTAGGTTAGGTTAGGTTAGGTTAGGTTAGGTTAGGTTAGGTTAGGTTAGGTTAGGTTAGGTTAGGTTAGGTTAGGTTAGGTTAGGTTAGGTTAGGTTAGGTTAGGTTAGGTTAGGTTAGGTTAGGTTAGGTTAGGTTAGGTTAGGTTAGGTTAGGTTAGGTTAGGTTAGGTTAGGTTAGGTTAGGTTAGGTTAGGTTAGGTTAGGTTAGGTTAGGTTAGGTTAGGTTAGGTTAGGTTAGGTTAGGTTAGGTTAGGTTAGGTTAGGTTAGGTTAGGTTAGGTTAGGTTAGGTTAGGTTAGGTTAGGTTAGGTTAGGTTAGGTTAGGTTAGGTTAGGTTAGGTTAGGTTAGGTTAGGTTAGGTTAGGTTAGGTTAGGTTAGGTTAGGTTAGGTTAGGTTAGGTTAGGTTAGGTTAGGTTAGGTTAGGTTAGGTTAGGTTAGGTTAGGTTAGGTTAGGTTAGGTTAGGTTAGGTTAGGTTAGGTTAGGTTAGGTTAGGTTAGGTTAGGTTAGGTTAGGTTAGGTTAGGTTAGGTTAGGTTAGGTTAGGTTAGGTTAGGTTAGGTTAGGTTAGGTTAGGTTAGGTTAGGTTAGGTTAGGTTAGGTTAGGTTAGGTTAGGTTAGGTTAGGTTAGGTTAGGTTAGGTTAGGTTAGGTTAGGTTAGGTTAGGTTAGGTTAGGTTAGGTTAGGTTAGGTTAGGTTAGGTTAGGTTAGGTTAGGTTAGGTTAGGTTAGGTTAGGTTAGGTTAGGTTAGGTTAGGTTAGGTTAGGTTAGGTTAGGTTAGGTTAGGTTAGGTTAGGTTAGGTTAGGTTAGGTTAGGTTAGGTTAGGTTAGGTTAGGTTAGGTTAGGTTAGGTTAGGTTAGGTTAGGTTAGGTTAGGTTAGGTTAGGTTAGGTTAGGTTAGGTTAGGTTAGGTTAGGTTAGGTTAGGTTAGGTTAGGTTAGGTTAGGTTAGGTTAGGTTAGGTTAGGTTAGGTTAGGTTAGGTTAGGTTAGGTTAGGTTAGGTTAGGTTAGGTTAGGTTAGGTTAGGTTAGGTTAGGTTAGGTTAGGTTAGGTTAGGTTAGGTTAGGTTAGGTTCCCGCAACACCACTGTCGTTAGTGTTGCAGAGATCCAGGGAGCTAGCCTGCACCTAACTTCTTTATTCTGTCACCTCTAATAACCTTTCAGCCAGTAACCCTAAGCTGTATTAGTCATGGGAGATTGTATCAATATCATCACTGATGAGTCACACTCATCCTGCCCGATGTCCTACAGCCAACAACGAATTATGGTCGGTAATCTTCAATACAAGAGGGCGGCAGTTTTAAGTCTAAGAAGTAATTTTTGCCAAAAATCACCTTAAAAATTTGGCGATTTTAGTGTTTTCTTTTGGGAATTAAGTTGGCAGTTAAAGGGTTAATGCCATCATCCCCCACTTCTGTTCTCATGTCTATCCTCCTCCTCAACACCATGATCATTCTATCTCTGGATACCAGGACACTAAGTGTTGCAAAGAGAAAGTGGCAAAAGAAAACCTTGACTTGGCTATATCGGGCAGATGCCTCAGCAATTGAGAGATATTTATAATACCAGCAGGAGTTTCCTTTGACTGTTGCCATTTATTACGTGTTGTTTATAATGGCATCAAGTCATTAGAGAGACAACGTGCTCAATCAATTTTTGGAATATGACAAAAAACAATGTACCCAAAAACTAAGAAAGTAAAAGCAGAAAAGCAAGGCCAAAAGTTAGGTCTATGGCACAAACCACAATACACTGGCGGCACCAGACTTGAATGGAAAGGTCTAAAACAATTATTAAAAATTGGTGCTGAATTAATGTATCAGGTATAAGCAAGGTTCAGCTTTGATTAGCCTCTAAAGTCATTACTTTTTTTACACTGCATAAAACATTTCTACAGCTTTTCTTGTCTTCTATAATTCAATACATTATTTGAGTAACAGAGCTCTCATGAGGGCCTCAATGGAATTAAAGAAACTAATGGAATGAAAGGCTTTTACTCAAATGGAACTTTTGTGTACTGTTATCATCAAATGAAATGTAAACAAGACAAGTGAACTGGGAACAGCAAAATGAGAAGATTTTAGCTGAGGGAGACTGAATATTAATAGAACTGATTGACTTCTATGGCTCTAAGGCCGGTGCATTGAAGTGTTCATGAGCCTGCCTGTATTTTCTAATTTAGCAGCTAATATTTTTAATTAATATTGTCACGTCACAGTTATCCTGTTTGCATTTTATTTGACGATGACAGTACATTCGAACAATTTTACACCTCTTTTGTTCTATCTAAATTTTCTTCTCCTTACTACCTACTTTGTCAAATGTCAAGCAGTAACTGTTCAATGCAAGGGATATACAGGGTGTTTCACCTAAGACTTTATACAATTTATACACACCTCTCAATAACTAAGGAGGCTAACAGTAATAGTTAAAAACTTAACTATTCAATATTAGTTAAACAGCATGCTAATTAGCATGTCTTAGCTGCATTATGATACATTACACCACTGACAATGCTATGCCGAAAAAGTGTTTTTCTAAGCCAAAAAACTATTTTTAAAAATTGAACAAAATTTTTGATAAGACACCTTGTATGGAAGGGGTATATAAGGCCACTTTGTGGGAATAAATTTTAATAGCCGAGACGAACAGCAAATTAGTGGTCTATCTTAGAAACCATATTGCTTTATGCCAACCAAAGTGTTACAGCAGATGAATAAATTTACCTTTATACTTAGATTTTTAGAACACCTACTAATACAACTCACATCACCATTTAGTTCATCGCAAGGCAAATTCCATTTCAAGTTATATACATAAAGACATGAGCTATGCAAAGAAACAAAATAATTATGATACCACTAATTGTCATTGCATAACAGTGGAATGACCAAAAAGAATGGTTTTCATACAGGCATCTTTATGAGGCATAAATACAGCAATAACAAAAAATGCATGATTTTACTTATCGCAGCACACTGCACAGCTAGACACATAAGAAATACTAAGTGTACAAAGTTTCAGTAAAAAATCTTGTATGGGAATAAATTAGGGTTGGTCGTGTAAAAAGGAATGACAGAAATGCGAGTTTCAAGAAAAACAGCAAAGAAAGTTCGCAAGATACAAATGCCATAAAGCAATGCTCTGGAGGGTTAAATATTTGTACCTCAGCTCCACCTTACTCTTGCATTTCTTTGCTTTTGTTCATGTGGGAGCTGACTTTTTTTTTTCTCTCACTTTTTGCGGCATCGGTAAACTGACAGGAAGATTTTGAGAAATGTTGGTCACCTGTCAGGCAAGATTTCATTCTGTACAGACCAGATTTGATCCAAATACACTTCAAAATGTCTAGCGTCCCTGTGTTGCCCTTGCTGAAATGACACATGCATCATACAAACCAAACTTCAGTGTTGGTAGGATGATATAACCCTGTTCCAAATGCCTTGCGCCACTTTTGTGAGCGTTAAAAGTTAGTAAATACAAATAAAAACTGACACTGATGGTAAGAAATAATTATCAGTAGTCTTAATTCAAAAATTAAGAGAAAGTAACCTGTGCTGCAAGAAATCGGTAGCTATTTCAATGCAAAACTTTTAGTTTCAGTCTCAATGTATGAGGCCACTTTAAAAGCTGAATATTTCTGAAAAAAAAATCAGTTTTTGAAATTTTGTTTCATCAAAGTTTCCATTTATTCCTGAATGTATTGCAACCAAAATTATGTTCCTAATTAACACTGTTCTAAAGATACAGCCAACGTTTTAACCACCTGTGCACTTCGCGAAATCGAAATCAAAGGTTTTACATCAAAATAACTATCTATTTCTTACAGCATAAGTTATTTTTCTTATTCATTTCTCAGTTTAGACTAACGACAATTGTTTCTTATCATCAATGTCAATTTTTGTTTGTATTTAATAACTTGAACGCTCACAAAAGCAACACAAGGCATTTAGAACTGTCAGGATTTACCTGTCAGGATTTTCAGGATTTTATTGGGACTTCAACTGTAATTTGCTAAGTGCACAACATGCCAAATATTTTGCATAAGAGATAAGTAACACAAACATAAGTTAACATCCGGCACAGGAACAGTGTTAACACTCACAAAAGTGACACAAGGCATTTGGAACTCAGTAAATGGTTATGTCCGCCTACCTATCAGGGTTTTCAGGATTTTATTGGGACTTGAACTGTAATTTGCTAAGTGCACAACATGCCAAATATTTTGCATAAGAGATAAGTAACACAAAAATTATAAGTTAACATCCGGCACAACAACAGTGTTAACATGAGCAGTCTTCAAGCATGTAAGGCCATCGTTCTACAAGTTCGCTTGTATAAGCATACAGGCACCTTTTCCATTCTTAACAGTTCGTCCCAAGAAAGTGTCTAAAGCGGTGTGCATATCTAGAAATACAAGCTGCATTTAGGATAAACTACAACCTTTGTCCGTAAAGTTTCGAGACTGATTTATTTTCTTCTCTAGAAATGGTTCCCCACAGCAAATGTTGGTGCATATGTGTAGTGCCATCTTTTCGGGCTAACCTGAAATATTTATGCTAATTGCTTTGGCAGCCGCTAGATAGCACTACATGTAGAAAAATACCTTGTCACTAGTCGTCTGCGCATCCTACTGTGAGTGAATGTGGAGAGATGGACGACCACCTCGTACAGTGTGTAAACATAAAATTCTGTGTGAAGCTTGGCAAGACAGCCACACAGACGTATGAACTCCTTCGTGACGCTTCCGGAAACGAGACATTATCGCGGGCGCGAGTTTTCAAGTGGCACAAGAGGTTCGTTACAGGGAGAACGTCGGTGGAAGACAACACAAGGCATGGGCGCCCTTAAACCTCACGGAATGAAAACAACATGGCTCGGATCAGGGAAATCGTACAGCAAGACCGCACCATTACAGTCCGCATGCTATCAGATGCTCTCGGCATTAGTAAGACAATATGCCACAAATTTTGCGTGAGAACTTGGGGAAATGAAAGCTGAATGCCAGACTTGTGCCGCACTCCCTCACACAGGACCAGAAGGACACGCGGGCATCAGTGAGCGCTGATTTGCTCTCCGAGGCAGAGAAGGATGCTGCATTCGTCGACAGCATCATTGCTGAAGACGAAACATGGTGTTTTCAATGCGATCCTCAAACAAAGAGGCAAAGCACCAAATGGCGGTCCACAAGCTCTTTGGCGCCGAGAAAGGTGTGGCGACAGAAGACCAAAACAAAAGCGATGCTGATAGTTTTTTTCGATGCCAGAGATGTCATACACCATGAATTCGTCCCACAAGGGCAGACGGTGAATCAAGAGTTTTATATCCGCGTGCTCCAACACATGCGTGATGCATTGCAACGCCGTCGCCCTGACTTATGGGCATCTGGACAATGGAGCCTTCTCCACGATAACACAAGGCCGCACACTGCTCTCAGCGTGACAAAATTTCTCGCCAAGCACAGCATTACTGTACTTCCCCATCTGCCCTACTCGCCAAACCTCTGCTATGCGATTTTTTTCCTGTTTCCTCATGTGAAGAGAGCCCCAAAAGGTCACTGGATGGGGAGCGTGGAGGCAATTCAAGACGCCACGACAAAGGAGCCGACAGCCCTGCCAATAGAAGCATTTTCCAACTATTTCCAAGATCTCAAGAAGCATTGGAAGCTGTGTATAGACTGCAAGGGAGACTATTTCGAAAGGGTGCTACACAAATGATTTCAATCTTAAACGCATTTTTTTAATTGACTGTCTCGGAACTTCACGGACAAAGGTTGTATAGTTGTCTTATGGTGTATTCGGTAGAGATGCATTGCTTCCGCGCTGATGCGCAGGAAGTCATGTGAAATACGACACGATTGGTGCGTCCCTTTGTACCTCAATTGAATGTGCGAAACACTCGCAGAGTTCCGTCACCCCTTATGCCCTCTGTTCACCGTGGCCTCAGAGACTCTCGAAAATCTCAGAGGCCATCCTTACGAGCGGCCGGCACCTAGGACCACATTTAACAATTTGTACAATTAGTAACAAGCTCTTCAGTAATAGCACGCAAAGCATGCCAGAATTGGATGCTCGTAGAAACCTAGGACTGACAAGTATGTTCACGAAATGTTGTGATTATGGTTTGTGGTGCATGTTTGTCAGACACTATACCACGGTGCATTATGCTTGCTAGTTTCAAAGCATACATGGTAGCACTTCAGCTTGAGCAACTGCCAAAAATATCTGTAGATGATTCTCAATCCGATTTCAGCTCGCCAAATTGTCGCTTTACTGATATCCTTTAAGAAGTGCATATGTTGACAAAAAGTAAGATGCTATAAGTGCACACATGCCGGATAAACAGCATTAGCCGTCCGCTGCATATGATAAGGTAGGGCTAGCTGGACGAAAAATATTGACAAACCTTTATTTTCTGATATGCCCTACAACTATATGCCCTACAACTGCTATGTCATTCAATATTTCTTTAAATTGTGCCCACTTCAGATGCTTCTTTTGTTTTTCCTCTGGCCAGCAAAGCGGGCAATTCTCTGCGTCAACAGTGTCGTCTGCTAGCGTGTGCTGCACGAGGTTGCACTGCACTCCACCGTCAGTCTCCACGGTGCCGCGCACATGTGTGGTGCTCATCCCAGCCAAACATGCAGCGCTGCACGAGTGACATCCAAACAAACGTGGGGCACCGCAAGAGTGCGCAAACTCCATGTTTGCTGTCAGCCAAAGACGCCATTAGTTTTTACACGGTAAGTATATGTGGATTTAGTGCAAGTAATAGATGGTGCACTCTAAGCCAGATGAATCTGAACAAACTTCATCCATCGTAGTAAAGCGCCTTTATTCTTTGTGCCAGGTCCACATTTATCCACTTCTCATCTACAACAACACCAAATAAAAGCAACCTCCGATAGTTTTCGCGCGAGCGCGTGAGGGAAACCAGCAGCAGGTCTTAAAATTTTTTGTGACGGAAAACCAGCAGCAGGTCTTAAAATTTTTAGATCAAGCCTTCCCATAATAATTAAAGTGCACAACGCGATCGAGGCTACCGGGGGATTTGGAAACGTCGCATACCTCAACCAGTTTCTGGCACTGCGTCCCTTTTCCGGAACCAGGAGGACCCAGGACGAAAACCACGTACGGTTTAGGACCAGACATAGCTTTCAGTGGGCCCCTGTAAAGGAAAGGGCAAAGAGTAGGTTTGAAACACGACCTACAGCTGTGTACTGGTAGGTGAAGACGACTAAAGCGCCACGATGTGCTCATACTACTGGCAACGCGGGCAAGACAGCTTCTACACCGAGCCAACAGAGTAAACATGCACTACCAATTAAGGTCTGCACTCCGCGATCGAGGCGGAAACTAAATCTATAGTTCTGTTCTTCTACTCCAAAATGCAAACATGCTGATTACCCTCCCCGTCAGCAGCAGAGGTGCTGGGTGCATATATGTTTTACACACACTGAATGGGCTCACATTCGTAGAATAAGCTGGGCCGAAAGCTGGAAAGAGAAATGCAGCGGGCGCGGGGATTGCGAAGACGCCATGCGAATGAATGAACAATCACGAACCACGCCTTGCTGACACGTGTCAACAATCCCGCCACTGGCGCGTAGCGTCCAATTGAAAGACTGCTAATAAAGACAGGCACACGCATCACTTGGCACATGAAAGAAGAGGACGATGTACAACGAAACAAGACGGGCCATGCTGCGATACACTGGTGACCGCAACTACCGCAACCGCACCAGCCGCACGAGTGAGCGAATCACCAGAGGCGCCCCGGTACAACTCACCTACCTGCTTCGGCTCAACTACAACCACTACAACTCCACGACTGCCGGCTAGGTGACCTGTCGGGCAAGTGAGGTTGCGAAAAGCCTCCAAGACTATATTTCAACCACTAAGCGACGCAGTACTGCCCAGTTGGCTGGTTCTCAAATCGCTGAGCTCGATCTGGTGTAATTCGTTCAGCGGAGTGTAAAGAAACGACGATGAAACAGGTAGCGCAGAGCTTCGTTAGTTAAGAAACAAAATGCAATGGACATCAACAAGCCTCCTGACATCTAGCCCGTGTTCAAGCAACTAACTCAAGCAGGAAGCATTGAAGTTTAAAAAGTTATCGTTTATTTGCATAATTTTTATCTCTTAAAATTTAAATGAGGAGTTAAAAATCATCAACGATTGCCTTCACTACTTTCTTGGCACTTTCATGGTCGACGATGTGAAGCGCGCGTATCTTAAAAATGGTTACAAACGTCTTGGTGTTGCGGCGCCAAAAACAAATAAGCGCCCTAGCAAGCTGCAAGACTACAGACAAAACACTTAGCGCGATTACCTGAAAACCAAATAAATATTTTGAGCTTTCTCTAGCACAGCTCAGAGATGGGGTAAAGCAGTTTGGCAGCTTGCATTTTCATTCCTCCACGGCATCTGCTGAAACGTGTGCACCACGAAGTTCGGTGCGTTGCCGCAGGACTACACATTGCCGATGACGTTGGGCCGGCGCGACGTGTAGTGTCTGATTACGTTGCCAGTCACATACACAACACTTAATGCTATAATAAAATATGCCGCTGAAAAAAAAGGATAAATTAAGTATAAGCGGGCACTCACTACATTGATTTCTTCATGTACTAAGCAAAAAAAAAAAAGAAACGAATGCACCTCCAAGATAAAAATGTATCTTGTTTGCATGACCCTCAGAATTTAGTTAGTTTTCAAGGTAAATAACACTTGCCGGCGTTGTTCAAGTAATGATGGACGACGCCTGACGCTCGTTTTTTCTTCCGGCTACGGAAAAAACACCGTCAGTGCACGTTACGCAAAGCGAAATAACTGACGGACGATTACGATAGCCAATAAGGCGAAATTTGAGCGTATTTCTTCACGCGCCACCTGCCAAAGCCGGAAGGTGGTATGTTACGCTGCTAGCTAGATTTAGTCTAGTTTTAGTTAGGCTAGTTAGGTGAAGTGCAGGCGAAAGGCAGGTCAGTGACCGGGTCTATTCTGGCCGGCAGCTATAGATTTGCAGGACTCATTTGTGAGTTAACTAGTTTAGACAGGTAGTTAATTATTCCTTTTCTAGGTGATCGGCTTTTCCGGTAGGCAGAATTTTATTTGAGCACGTAGTTGCAATTTTTTGTCTAGCATTTTGAGGTAGCAATAATAGAGTGCTGCTAGGATGGTCAAGCAACTGAAAGTTAAATGCAAGGAGTGTGAGGCGTCGGTGAAATTGATGAAAACGCGGTTCGAATCTGTAGAGGAGGCCGAGGGCGTGGATTTTATGTGCAAATGCTGTGTATTAAGTGCAGGCCTGGACAGGGCTGACGAAGCGAACACCAGCCTAGCATTACGTATGGATGCTTTAGAAAGAGAGCTGCAAGTATAGAGGGCAGAGAAGAGCAAACTCCAAGAGCAGAGTATTTTGTTGGACGCAAAAATGGCTGACACCGCCATGCGAGGTCACAATGGCGGACATTCCAGCGCCAGCCACGTGGATGGGGCCTGCACTGGCATAAAGAGCAACAGGAAAGTAGGTCAGGCAGGTTCAGACAGGAACAGCTGCGCACACGTGGCAGCTAGGAAGTCTGGAGGCGATGGAGAGAAGGGGAACAAGCTATTCATAAGGAATGAGGTCATAGTCACTGATAAGAGGCAGCAAAATCCGGAAGTTAGGAGGGAGAAAATACCCTAGTGCTTATCACTGGTGACTCAAACATGAGCAGGTGCACAAGAACTATAATGGAGCGTGTAAAGGGTGATAAGCGGGTAGCAGATGGGTCATTCCCAGGCAGGACAATGGACGCAGTACTGAGAGAGACAAAGAAGCGAACTTTCTTAGAGTGTTGCAGAGCGCAATTTGGTAGTAGTAGAGGAGGGGCTAAGTGATGTCCTGAATAGTTAAACTGCGCAAGTAGTGGAAAGATTAGCGGGGGGAGTTGACTATATAAGGGCGATACCACAGCAAGTGCAAATCGCGGTGTGCACAGTGCCGGGGGTGCAAGGACGGAACGGAAAGGTTGCCAAGGATGTTGTAGCTGTTAATCGAAAGATAAGGAAGTTGAGCCAGGAGAAGAGCTTTGAAGTGGCAGACACAAACAGGGAAGTGCATAGAGCAGGCTTTGGCAGAGGCTTTACATGAGATGGCATCCATTTTAGTGGAGGCTAGGAGCAGAGATCGGCTGGCGCCTGGCAAGCCGGGCAGTAGCTTTTTTAGGTGGTCCACTGCGGCTCAGAGCGTAGGGGTAGGTAGAAGCGAAGTAGAAAGTGTAACAATGGCAGCTGAGCCCAACAAAATGACCAATAGGAGTTAACAAGAATAAAAGCGCAATAACACGACACAAAGAAGGAGGAAACCGACAGGACAGGCGCTAACTTGCAACACTTTACGGTCTTCATAAACCACCGCGTATATATCAACCACAGGGGGGGGGGGGGGGTAAAGACAGATAGGGGGGATCACAGTTCTTTGTGTCGTGTTATTGCGCTTTTATTCTTGTTAGCTATGAACCAACATGCCCCGGAGAGTGTTTTACTGACCAATAGGAGGTCAAGGAAGAAAACTACTAGAAAGAAATTTAACACCAGGACCAGGTACATAAACATGCAAGGCGGTAGAAAGAGCGAAATTGTTAGAAATAGAACAACAGTTAAAGGACGACGAAATAGGTGTATACGCGCTATGCGAGACACATCTCAGGGATCTAGAAGATCCACCGTTTATTGATGGCTACATCTGGGAAAGGGAGCAACAGAACAACAACGGAGAGGAAGGGAGGAGGAGTAGGTATGCTGATACATCAAGGAACAAATTGGCAAAGAATGGGTATCAGGTACAATTGCCGCTAAATGAATATGGCTAGGGGTAGTTTATTTAGGGACAGGGGACAAATGCAGGCAAGAAAACAAGGAACTAGTTAAGTGTCTCAACGACGATATAAAGCAGTTTGGAGACGGTGCCGATATTATTCTGCTGGGTGACGTGAATGGCCACTTCGAGGATCTGGATGGATACACAGATTGTAACGGGAAGTTAATGCTAGACTTCTGTGAGCGACACAACCTAGTTATTGTAAATAGAGAAACTAAGTGTGAGGGACAAATCCCATGGGAATCCCTTAATAGGCAGACTACCATTGACTATGCATAATGTCGCAGGGGATCTATAGCAAGCTCGCAATAATGGGAATAGACGAAAAGGCGAAGCACAGCCTGGGAAGTGATCATAAGCATATTAGTCTACGGTTGGGAGCCCTGATAAAAAGAGGAATGCAGAGAAGTCAAAAAGAGAACGCAAAATTGAATGACGAACCAATAGCGCTAATAGCGGCCGACATAGCAATAGAGAAACACCCTACGGAAAAGTGGAATTATAATCAGTTAGAACTACTCATTAGTACAACAATAAAACGAGTAAAAGGAGTAAACCGCCGGAGAGGAAAGAAGAATCCACGAAGTTGGAGGAATAAGGAAATTAGGGAGGCCATCGAACAACGATGGTTGGCTTCAAGGGAACACAGAGAAATAAAGAGGGCGTAGTTATATATGAAGAGGAAATAGGCCAAAAATTGGAATCTTATCGACAAAACAAACGGCAAGTGCAGGTCCTCGTCCAGGCTGAAATAAAGCAGTCCTCTGATCGCTGGCTTCCTGAAGTTCGCGGTGCAGCTAAAGGGGGGTCGAGAAAATTCTGCAACCATCTAAGCTGGCTGGGTAACACGAATCAAAGAAAGCAGGAAAAGATTCAAGATGCCGAGGGAAAATGTTTAGAGGGAGACGATGCTGTGAAGTGTATTGCATCAATTATAGCTGAGTCAAGGAGCGGCGATAGGGTAATCTCCCCAAATGAGGGATCAACACAGGTAAGCACAATAGAAAACAGATTAGAACTGACCAGTCTTAACTGGAAAAAGGCGGAAGCAAATATTCCAAAATGCACATCCGCAGGGATAGACGAAATTCCAATCAAGCTGATTAAGGAACTTGGCCCAAGAGGCAGGAAACACTGATAAAAGCATTGGAGGCAGTCATAAGAAATAAGCAAATTCCGCACAGCTGGAAACAGAGTAAAAGGAATTTGATTTATAAAGGTAAAAGCGATAATATGAACATAAAATCCTTCCTACCGATCACGAAAACATTATATATACAGGCTGGCGATGCAGGCGGTGAAATTAAAAATGCAGTCATGGGTATAATACTCGGAGAACTTCAGAACCGGTTCAGAAGGGGTAGGCGCTTAGATGATAGCCTGTTCGTGCTTGCCCAATGCATAGAAATAGCTAAGGCAGAAAACAGAACTCTGTATTTAGCCTTCCTGGACATAAGCGGCGCATGTGGCAACGTTAGCAGAGAACTCCTGTGGAACATATTAAAAGGTGAAGGTATCGGTCACGAGGTAATTGATTTTCTACTGGAAATATACCGAGAAAATAAAGTTGAAATAATATGGGATGGGATTAAGAGTACGACAAGTGTCGAGGTGCACAATTAGGATTAAGGCAAGGTTTTCATCTATCACCGCTGCTGTTCATGCTTTATATGATAATATGGAAAGAAGGCTACAAGGAAGCAATCTCGGCTATAATCTGTCGTACAGATTAGGGGGGAAGGCTGTTGGGCGACGGCTAGCGGGTTTAATGTATGCGGACGATATACTGTTAGCAGATAGCCAGGAAGATTTGCACTCTGGTTAATTGATGTGGAGATCGATGAAGGAGACACTCTAGGTTTCAGTTTTAGCGCAACTGAGGTGTGATGATTTTCAACGATACAATTGATCAGGTGCTTACAATACAAGGCCATGAAATACCCCGAGTCGTTTCGTGTTGCTACGAAGAATATGGAACCCTTTTCACAGTGCATGATCATGGCAAAGGTAATCTTCAATATACGCCCATCAAATTGAATAGTTTCGGTTTCATTTTTTGCCTTCCCTCCTGCTTTGTAGAAATGAATCTGTAATTCCCTACGTTATTATCGCAGTCACCTTTCGTCTTGCTACGAAGAATCTGGAACCCTTTTCACAGTGCATGGTCATGGCATAGGTAATATTCAATGAGGAGGTTATTTTTTTAGCAAGTCCTGATTGTAAGCCGCACCTTCTGACATTTGTTATTATAGTGTTCATTCGCTGTTTTGGTCTTGGTCCTTCCTACTAGTACTGCTTGGGTTTCTATAAGTGACTGATGAGAAGTGTGGTGTGGTAGTACTTGGATTAGCGCGCCGTACGACTGCAGTATGACAGGCCTACGGAGCCGGCCGGAGAGGCGAGGCAGCTGACTTTTGGACCACGTTCAAACTCTCTCAGTTTATCGACGCGCCAGCTGCTCGCTTCCGGTGCCCTTCTCCGAAATCTGGCATGCACCCTACCCGCTCCTCTCCATCCTGTTTGCAATGGAGAGAGGCGTTTCGCGCCTTGTCTGACCGGTTTTGTTTCTGGTTGTATGAATAAGCGCATTACACGCTGGAGTAGTAGAGCTCGGGACGCCACCCATGCAACATGGCGGCGAAACCGAGCTGTTTCAAAGCGCCAGTTTCAGCTGAGCTCCAACCGACAAAGGCTGTCACAATGTGAAGTTGATCGCCCCGCACGGTTACCTGATACCTCCAAAGTTTCGCTGGCCGAGCCGTGCGCGATCACCTGTCGTTTGACCTCCTGCGCTCCGCAAGAAAGCCTTTCCCCCTTTTGTTTCGCTCGTGACTGGAGCGAGCGAGTGCCGAGGCGATCGCTTTGTGCTGACAATCGTTTTGGCGGCGATCTATGGATTTCCGGACTCGCTGATTGACGTGAGTACTGGCGCAACGCGTCGACTTTCTACTGTGAAACGAGATCGCCCAGATTCCGCGGATTCTTAGAGGGCGACGTCAGTCGTCGAAAACATACTCGGGGCTTCTCGACTGACCCGCCTCGATCGTACGCACGTTATACTGCTCGAGTGGAAGTTCCTGCGGACGTCGTTGGTACTGATTGGTGTAGAAAAACTGATTGTATATACTGCCTCTTTCCGATCATTCCCACAAGATACGCGTATCTGTTTACAGCGTCAATCGTTTTAGCAGTTATCTTGTTCTGTGACCTTTATTAGTTTGCCGATAAGAAACAGTCTGTGCTCTGTGAAGACGAAAGGAACAAAGCGAAGAAGAGCGTGAGAACTTTCCTAACCTTGCCTCTTTAATATAATGACTGGCATAAAATACCAAAGAAAAAAAGCAATATTACCGATACCTCACGTAGCGTGCGGCCAATAGCTGCGCAGCGGTATAACTTGGTACTGAAAAGTGCGGGCAACTAAGGTTAATGTGTGCACGTTTAATTGCCTTTATAATGTCGCTGACGGGTCTTTTATTATGTGTAAACAGAGAGCATTGAACCGGAATTGAAGATGGCGAAACTGCAGGTGTCTTACCTGCCGTGCATCGTTGAGGCGCGATGCACACCTGCGGCGTGCATGCGGCGTCATATCGCATCGTTCGAGCGTTCATTTTCGTGACTAACGTGAAGGCATTACAACTCGTTCCTTACAGCGTGCAATAACACTTCGTCCCGCCAAGCTTGCGGTAACGCCGTGATGCTACCAATTTTTCGCTTTGTGGCGATGCGTTGCATACACTGCGGCACTGATCAAACCGAAACTCGGAACAAGCACGAACTCTGTCGCGGTTTTTTTTTTGTTTTTTTCGAAATCGCCTTGCATGCCACGGAGTAAGCTCATGTTGCTGGTAAAGTGTGAAGGCGTACCCGAAACCTCAGTTCTTCAGAGCTTATGCTTCTTCAGTGAGCAGGCGTGTTTGACATAGATTTAGGGAGTAGCATCATGTGGTTCGTGTGTCACGATGCCCTATGCATGAAAAACAAGAGTGACTGCTCCAGATTTGAGGGATGCCAGTTTACTTAAACATACTTGTTTATATGCCTTATGTTTTTACTTTGGCAAGACTATTTTGTGTAGTTTGACCTTCCTCTAAATGCTAACTGGTGACAATACATAGCATGCAAAACTATACATGGTAAAACATGCAAAATTAAAACTCCGCCTGTCAGCCAGCTACCCTCTCACCTACTTTAATTTTTCAATCTTTTTTATTGTTTCATCGAAAATATACTGACCAAAGCTGCAACTTTGTTGGTGTACACAATTCTGCACAACGTGTGCTGTGTGACAATATAATTATTTAATTCATTGCTGCACTGAATGTTTTCATCAATGCCTGACACGGAAATAAATTGTATGCGCTGATCTCTACAGGTATCGCAAAGTACTAATCTGTTTAGAAATTCAGCTGCACAGTTAGAAATTTGCAATTGGTCTCATGCACTTGTCCTACAAGCTCTTTTCTACAATGACTGGTCTATCAAAGACAGGCTGCTATCTGCATTAATTTTCTCAGGTGCAAGTCAAGAGAATTGTATGCTGATATTTAAATGCCAATATGGTGCACCTGACTGATATATTGATGCTTCCTACAGTTTTGCGGACATAGCACCGCATGTGTAGTGATGAAATTCAGTAGAGATTTGCACTTTGCAGGCTCTAATATTGTTTCTGCACATCTTATCATCTCTAACTGTGCATGGTTTCATCTGCCTGCATAGCTTTTGCAAATTTTATTCTCCAGATAAAAGCAGCCGTGTCATTCAAACTCGTGCCTGTTTCCTTTAGACCGAACCAGTGTCACTGTCCTTCTGGGGATGTGGAAATTTAGCCTCTGCTTTTCCAGCTAGTGCCACTGCCCTTTTTTGTGCCTTTTCAAGAGGCCCTGACAGTGGCTATCGGAGCATGCAGTGGCCAACCTGAGACAACAGATCATATTGCCTTTATTGTGGGAAGCACGTATCAGAGGGATCGAGGTTGTATTTCTTGCGGGCGTTGGTAAAACGTTAACAGTAGCCGTTTCTATTCTATGCTTTTTTTTTTCTATGCTTTTGTCCTGGCCTGAATGAAAGCACAATAGGCGCCGCCTTATGGGCTTCTTGTTATGAACTAAAGAGGGGTACTTATAACCCTACTGTAATAAACTTCTGAAACTGAAAAATGTCTCATTGCTACACTTCTTTAGTGTTTCTGCATATGTGGTGGTACTTCACATTCAACCACATGTTGTGGCTAGCAGCGTCTGACAAGTGTCTGCTTTTTTTGTGTATTTTCCTACTTCAGAGCACTTAATTGTCAACTCCTTGCTTTGCTGTGTTGAACAATGCATGAGACCAGTCAGGCAGTACTTCTTAATACCTGTGAAAATTAAGACAGGTCTCTAGAAGAGAGTGTGGCCTCTGTAAAGTGCTGCGGTTTCTATAGCTGGCACCACACTGGGCATGAAGGCTATGTCAAAGTGCATGTTTTCGTTAATTCCTTAAGAATACATTGCACTGAATATTTGCATGTGCACAGCTTTATTCCTGGCTGCCTAGAGAAGCTTGCCAGCATGGAGTGGGGCAGTCTTTGGCTTCTCCTTGCATGGCTTCCAGGTGAGTGCTTGTCTTCGAAACTTCTGTGTGGGCACAGTTCTTGACAGCCAGTTATTGATAATTTCGGAGTTGGGCTACTTGGTGGCATGCAAACATGACAGAAAAACTATGCGTAGAAATAGGACAAGACAGAGAAGGACACTTTGACCTGTGTGTGTTGTCTTTCTTGAGCTGTTTTTACGCATTGCTTTTCAATAAAGCAGTTATTTCCAACATGATTGCTGCTGATTGGGACATTTCAAGGTCCACAGGCATTTTGAGGTTTCGAGAATTGAGAGGTTCACTCATTTCACAGAGGAAATGCAAACAGCACTTTTTGATTCCTACTCACAATGGTTGTAAGATATTTTTTTTTAACATTCATATATTCCGCAAACATTTGTGTCTTCTATCAAATAGAAATTTTGCCACATTAAGAGCAGTACATTAAGGAGAGGTGACTGTAAATTCAGACATCTCGTAAAGTACGTATATGAAGGATGCAACGTATCACAATATTGGAACACTCTAGCCATCAACATATGATTCAAACTGATTTGCCATTATTATTTTCACCCGCAAACCTTAAATCATGTTTTAATTGTGTATTGCTGGCTGATGTGTGCTAATGCTGTGATGTGTTGTACACTTGAAGAAATTAAGTTTATTGTGGCACAAATGTTCATTCATTGGTTTACATATCCTGATAGCCATTTGGCCTGCGTCCTTGAGTACCCAGTTTAAATCTCAACGTCTTTATATGGTTCACTCAAATTTAACCTATTGTTAGCTTACAGCTATTAGTCATAGCAGTGCTGGTGCCTCAGTTGTACCCATTCGTTGAATGAACAAATGAAGAAGATTAACCTGCGCAGCCTGCACTTGCCTCAGAGGCCCTCGTCTCGTCAGCCTCGAGAACTCCACAGAAACTACGCTGGACATTAAGTGGACGCCTGTGGCTTCTACCAGTGTCACTCAGTACACGGTGAGCATACCAGTTTCATTTAGCTGTGAATGGGATTTCCGTGTTGGCTCTGCAGCTTTGGCTGCACTCCCAAGAATAGCTGCCATAGCCGCCTGCAGGGAGCAGAGATTTCTTTTAATTAGACGAATTTAGCTTCCTTCAAGTAGTACCTGGTGAGCTTTTTTATCAGATAGCAAACACAGCATATGTTTCTCGAAAACAGTTAATCTAGCTGGTAGCATATCCGGTTCCTTAATATTTTAGACAGGTTATGTCACCCATACTATTTTCTCCTGTGTTTCTAGTATCGTGGGCATCTTCGGAAAAATTTAATCCCCCCATCCCTCAAATACTCTTGTGACAAATCCCGATGCCTATGTTACAATTTCCATCCATTGTGACCTATATTATAAAGTTTCATGCATGCTTGCAAAAAATATTTGTGTTTTGTGTTGCAAACCCAATTGGTCGAATAAATGGCAGCGGAAAGTAAACGAAGACATCGAAGAAACACACAAACGAGGACGATGCTGCACTGACAACTGAACGTTTATTGGAAAGGCCGCATATTTATACTTAGAGACCAGCCAGTGCTTCGAATGATATCTTATCGATTCCTGCTTGCATCCCGGCACAGATATCTCACTTCTTTTTTCGATAGGCCAACCGATGGCGTGCTGACGCATTGCTCTCCGGATTCACGGATGGCCCAGGCTTCCAGGATTTCTCTTGTCAGCTTGTCTTTGCTCTTTTTCACTACCTGCACGTGGTGAAGGTCAGCAGGGCTTGTTTGTTTTTTGCAAGTTTCGCAATCTCTGCAGTGTATCGCAAGGTTGGTGCCAGACTTGCCTGCTATGGCTGTTGCGTGCTCTCTTGCTCTGTCGTTGACGCATCTCCCGGTTTGGCCTATGTAATGCTTCCCGCAGAATAGAGGGATACGATAAACAATGCCCTGAAAGCACTGAGAATACCTCGTTCTGTGTCCGATTTGGCAATCGGATTTGTTTTTCTGCCCATTCACTCGCGCACACATGCTTTTCGCCTTGTTTGGCGCCGTGGGAATGATCTTGATGTTATGCTTCTTCCCGATCTTTTTGAGATTGTGGGTCAGCCCATGAACGTAGGGAATAACGGAAAACTTCTTTCTTTGAGTCGATGCTTCAGGGGCACTTTCCTTTTCCCTGCCAAGCTTCTTCGGCAGCACGAGGTCTTCTGCTATGCTGCAGAGCAACGCCAAAGGATATCCGTCGCCAAAGGATACGCCAAAGGATATCCGTCGACGACTACTTGGTTCTATGCGAGCAGAAAAAAGAGGACACGGACACCCTAAAAGACAACACACTGACCACCTTTCAGAATAGCTGTCCAGGGCTCAAGTTCACATGGGAGCTTCCTGAGCACGGCGTCCTACGCTTCTTAGACATACGCCTTGAGTTCTCGCCGGGGCACCTATGTTGGACATACCAGCCTCGAGCAAAGAAGCAGTTTCTTCCTTTCAGCTCTAACCACTCTAAGACGGTCAAAAGAGGAATTGTGAGGGCAGCATTGCAATCTGCTCTAAAGAAGTCGTGTCCACACCAGATGAGCCAGAGCCTTCAGAGGCAAGTTGCTAGGCTTCAGGAAGCCGGATATCCTTTGGCGTTGCTCTGCTGCATAGCAGAAGACCTCGTGCTGCCGAAGAAGCTTGGCAGGGAAAAGGAAAGTGCCCCTGAAGCATCGACTCAAAGAAAGAAGTTTTCCGTTATTCCCTACGTTCATGGGCTGACCCACAATCTCAAAAAGATCGGGAAGAAGCACAACATCAAGATCATTCCCACGGCGCCAAACAAGGCGAAAAGCATGTGTGCGCGAGTGAATGGGCAGAAAAACAAATCCGATTGCCAAATCGGACACAGAACGAGGTATTCTCAGTGCTTTCAGGGCATTGTTTATCGTATCCCTCTATTCTGCGGGAAGCATTACATAGGCCAAACCGGGAGATGCGTCAACGACAGAGCAAGAGAGCACGCAACAGCCATAGCAGGCAAGTCTGGCACCAACCTTGCGATACACTGCAGAGATTGCGAAACTTGCAAAAAACAAACAAGCCCTGCTGACCTTCACCACGTGCAGGTAGTGAAAAAGAGCAAAGACAAGCTGACAAGAGAAATCCTGGAAGCCTGGGCCATCCGTGAATCCGGAGAGCAATGCGTCAGCACGCCATCGGTTGGCCTATCGAAAAAAGAAGTGAGATATCTGTGCTGGGATGCAAGCAGGAATCGATAAGATATCATTCGAAGCACTGGCTGGTCTGTAAGTATAAATATGCGGCCTTTCCAATAAACGTTCAGTTGTCAGTGCAGCATCGTCCTCGTTTGTGTGTTTCTTCAATGTCTTCGTTTACTTTCCGCTGCCATTTATTCGATCATGCACCAACTAGATCAACAATCCACCTTATTATAAACCCAATTGGGTTTTGTGAAGCCTGCATAGACTTTTTTGGCAGAATTTTAAAAAATTGCCAGGGAAATGGGGAGCAACACAAGGAATGGTTAAAAGAAGACCTCTGTTGTAGCAAAAAAGAAAAAAGCGCTTATTATCAAGGTCATGTGCATATTGTCAGCCAAATTAAGGGCTGCACTTTGCTCTAAGCTGCAGTGGGACACAGAGCTGCTTATCATCATAAAATCATTGCTATCATTGCTTTTGCTTCATTTAATTAGCGCTTGATAAAAACTCTAGCTTCAGGTTTTGTAGGAGGAAACATTTAAGGTAATGTTTACCTGCACTGAAATGCATAAATATGAGATAATTGTTTCCTTGTTTTCTATTGTGGACAGACTGCACAGTTTATGTCTTCACATGAAGAGTCATTCCAAAAATAATGCCAGATCATTGGAAAAGCATTGAAAATGGCAGTACAGACCAAGGAGGAGAAATACTATCAAGATTGCTCATTCTGTTTCTCCTCTTTTTTTTTGTATCACCCTTGCACTGTTCTGCTTGCTTTGCCTGTTCGTTTCACATTTTTTTTCCCGATTTAGACCGGAGGTATTCTTGGCCTCGAGCAACCCCGCTAGCTTTCAAAAGGTGCTGAGCAAACCCGTGCATTTTAGCTTCTGTCCTTTCATGCCTTGTATGGACACACACACAAACAAAAAATTGCGTAGATGCATAGGCCCTCAAAAAAATGCCAAAATTCAATTAAAAATTACCAGCCTTATAGTGAAACATTTCACTACATGCAATAAGGCTGCAATTAGTCCCAAAATAAAGTAGGTGAAGGGAAGGCGAGGCCTGAAGCATATATGGATTTAGGCACGTAAGGAACCCTATGGTTCTGCCGAACCTAGTACATTAGGTTCCACGGATCCTAATGTAGGCTTTTAACCAACCGAGATACGCCAGAGCTAGTCTACGAATTAAGCACTTGGTTCTCTTGTGTCCCATCACATACTCAAAGACATGATACAAACAGTGTACTTGCTTGTTTCACGTTTCATTCTGGCCCAGCTGGTTGTACAAAACAGTTCAAACTTTGTGAATTGTGTGAAGGTGAAACAGTGGCATTGTGGTGTGAGCAGTGAACGTGTTGCTGTCGCAGGTTCGTGCCAGCCCCGTTCAAAGTTATGGCCCTGGGCTGAGTCCCAGCCAGGAGTGGAAGTACACGAGTGCCCGCCAGGCAGGGCTCTTCGGGCTCCGCCCAGGCACCCTGTACAACATCAGCGTATGGGCAGATACAGCAGATGGCCCTTCCGAGGCCACCTCATTGCTGGCATGGACAGAGGTTGGAGGTAAGTGCCTCTTGGTGTACATGGGGAAAACAGCTGTAATGGAATAGGCTTGTTAGGATTGTGTCACTGACCGCGTGAGTTTGGCCTTGTCAAAAATATTTTTAGAGCGTGCTTTGCCTTTGTCTATCAATTAAATGATATTCTTAACTCTTTCCTTACCATGCTTGAAAAGGCTATCTTTGTAGGTTTCGGTAGCTTTTTCTTCTGTAAAAAGTATTGCATTTAATATTTAATGTAATGCATGAAACCAAAGCTAAATAGATTTGCTTTATAGGCACATAAAATTTAATAATGTATTTCACGTTGCAGCGGAAAATTTTATTTGCCAAAAACAAGACTTTAGATAAAAAATTGAACAAAGCTTGTAAAGACATGCTTGTATCTAAATAGAAAAAAAAATGTTAAAATGTTTGTTATTCTATTGGCCGCTATCTTTGAAAAAAATGAAACTTGTTTCTTGAATAGTATTCTTGCTAAAAAACAATAATCACTGAAAACCCTATAGTTGAGCACCGGAGTGCGGTTGCCTGTCTTCCAGGCTGATTTCTGCCGTCACTGATGTCAGAACTGAATCCCAGTGAAAAGGCAGTATCTTCAGGCTTGCTGCTGCTCGGATCATTGATAGTATTAAACATAGTCAAAGTGCAGTCCTGAGGTTTGTGACGTTTGAGAGCATGTATTGCAAATGCGGAGGTTGCCAAGCAACTTTGAGGCTACCGCGTTTTCGGAGCATGTTAAAGAAATGATGGCTTGCTGAAAAAAAAGAACTACTTAAAAAGCGAAATTTTATTTGTCTAATTACAAACCAGATTACGCAGCTTGGCCACAAGCAACACCAAAGTTACCTAAATCGATGCGTGAAGTCATCATTAACGGGCTAACGACACTCAATGGGCGCAGTAAGGAAAGAGTTAAAAACAGCATTCTGCGGGTTTTAATTAGTACATTGAACAAAAATGCTGCAAAGCCACTCGTTCTTTACCCTTATTAATGCGTGCAAGATGAATCTTATTCTTTTATGAGTACTACTGAAGTTATGCTTTCAGCTGTTGAGTACTGCACTTCAGTCTGGATAGGTGAGCATTATGTTACTGAAAAAAAAAAAATCTTGTGTGTTCCTCGAACTCAGAAAGCACAAAGCTGCCCTGTAGCATAGTCAGGGGTAGGAAACTCCGGCATTTAGGTTCGGTTTCAACTAGTTCAGCACACCTGGTGACTGGAAGAGAACTGATGCTTAAAACTGCATGTAGTACACATAGTGCAATAAGCAGCAGCGGTGGCCGAATTGTCTGAGGCTTCAGGAGATGAGGCTGCTGTATTTGCTGGCACTGCTTCGAGCACCATTTGGGGGTGAATTTTTTTTTTTTTTGTGCTGGATACCGTTGTCATGACAATGATACAATACTCCTGATGGGTTCCCTCCTGCTGCTATGGGAGGTAGTGGCACTGACGTCTGTATTGGTTGGTCAGTAGTGTATACGGAACTTTTTTACCCGTGGCTTAGTTGCCAGAAGACAATTAACTGGGATGCTGTTTTGTTGCCTTAAGTTAGCTGAATGACAGTCCAGCTGGACCAATCCTTCAGCAAAAAATTCTTTCCATATCAAGCATTCAAGGAGCAGTGCTGACCCACATTTTGGACGTGTTTCAGAGCCGGACACACCACCACCTCTAAAAGTTATCTCACGCAGTGGAACTAAGATGATTGTGCAGTTGTCACCGGGGTCAAGTTCCAAAGGCCCGATCACGTAAGTTCACTGTCACGTGTCTTGGTATTTCTGCACTTACGAGTAGCCCCAATATGAAATAATAATAATAATAATAATACTTTATCGCGCCAAATATTTAAAAAATGTACAAAAATCTGGCCTGCCAAAGCCTCATAGGGCTTGAGTGGCACAACCCGACAGGCAGCGGAACCGTGCAGACATACACACAAAGCGAACACTTTATCTGCATTCAGCCAATGAATATTCCATAAGTGTGAATGTGAAGCGCACTTCTTCTCTTATTCTGATTAGCTTTTCTCTAGACGGATAATACCCATGGCACATTTTCAACTTCAGTGTAGAAGTGGGAAAACTTTTTCTAGTGTGCGAGCCAGCTGTCTCCTTCCACATTGTGTCTACCTGGTATATCTGCAAGCTTTTTAATGCAGCAACTTGGTAGTTAAAGCTGAAATTCAGTAGTGCCTGATAAACTGTGGGCTGCTCTAATGCTTTGCATACCAGATCCAAAATGGTAAAGTAGGAAAAATAGTGCATGAATGGGTCACACTGTCTACAACGATTATCTTGGTCTGAATGCTTGTCTGACTGCAAAACTGGGGCTATCGTCGTAGAGCATCTTACATTTCACTGAGGAGCTGCATAATTTTTTTCACTGAGCAACTTTACAACATTAGTTTTCAGATTGCTTCTTTAAATGACTTAACTGCCTGTGCTCAGAAGCCCTATCTGTTGAGTTTTTGTTGCAGATGAGCAGCATGGGATGGGCTTCTCATTCTCTATGATCGTCGGTGGGATTTACACTTTGAGAGTGTTTCTCATGTAAAAAATGGAAATCAAAAGAAGGAGCTGACATGTATATTGACAGTTCTAGTTGGACACATCATTTGCTTGTACTTATGGTCATGTAAACTCTGTCCAATTAATCCCTGCATGGAGGAGGAAAACTGCAAATGGATCGCAATGTTCCTCGCAGGGGTTACCGCCTTGTAGCATTTGAACGGAATAGTCTGATGGCATTCAGTGAAGAGCGGCTGGCGGGGCATCGAGAAGCTACCGAGGCTGGGACACCCTTCTACGTGGCAGCCGAACTGGGGCACAACTGGGGCAACCGGACCTTCGTGATTGGTGACGGCGGCACTTATGGCGGGTTCCTCAACGTTCCACTGTCACCCAGTGAGGACTACCTCCCAATCCAGGGCGTTGCTAGCTCGCTGAATGGAGTGAGTGCAAGTGTTTGTAATTTAACTGTCATGGACTTCTATTCTGTTTTACTTTTAATGGAATAGCATCTAGGTTGTCATCTCGCAAAAAATTTCTGGCTTCTCTGTCACGAAATTTTCTCGATTGGTTGAGACAGGTCATGTGACCTTGAGACATAGTCGCAACCTGCCCATTGGATTGGGAGCAGACTGCCCATCGTTGCCAAATTCAATGCAGATGCCACCTGCCCACTGTGGCGCTGCATGTGAGCCTCATGGGAGCTCGGGGAGAGCAGCCTGGGTCTCACAAGCCCCACCATTGGCGGCACCTACAGGGCAGTGGTGCATCGCTTAACCGCGCAGCACCACTTGCGCCAGGAGTGGTATGAGGACTCCTAGGGGTCTGTGAATGCGATTGAAGGGTCATGACATCAGCACCGCGTGACCACCAGTGGACCAGTCATAGGGCACCACTTGGAAATCTGAGGAGCCCCAAAATTTTGAAGTTGGCCTACCCCCAGAAATTCAAAAGGGCCCCCAAAATTTTGAAAGTAGGTCCACCCCAGTAAATAGATTAAGGTGGATTCGTGGGGATTAGTGGGCAGATTAATGTGGACTAGTGGGTTGGATTAGTGTAATCCATATGATAATCTAATGAAAGGTACTGGAGCATTCTAGAAGGTGATGACTCATGCATCGCATATAAGGGGAGTGGAACCAGTTCCATCCAGAATTTTCGCAGGAAAATCGCAAGAAGGACATTGCACACTTTTTGTAGACACCATGGTGGGCGTCCTAAATGCTCTTGCAATTTCTTTAAGAATGTGGTTATGAAAGACACCCCCAAGTTTATGTCGTTTTGTTTTCATTTTTAATAGCCACTGTAATTGTTCAAATTTATGCAAATGGACTTCCTTGCAGTGAATGCTGTGGCTGAGATGTTGACAGTCGGGAGTGAAGGTGGTAAAAATGACTTGAGGTGGTGTGAGCTGCCATGTGATCTTGATAAGTTTTAAAAGAGAACAAAGATAAAATTAAAGACAGCACTGAAATTACTTATGCGCTTTGAATGTAAAAGCATTGTTCTTTGTTATTTACGGTCTATTAAAAAATTAAAAAAAAAATTTTCTCTCTTTCTAATGACACTACTCACTGCATACAGTCGTAAGCCGGTGCATACACTAGGTTCATCTTTGTTCACCAGGAAGCAGTGCGGTTTTGTGGCCTATGGGTTCCGTGCTCACCTTGCATTCTGAAAGTTCAGTTCCCTGCACCTTCGGAAGAAATTTATGGTGACGTTATCTGGGATTTTTGGGACCACTGCAGTTGGTCAATGCCAACGCCGGGTTTTATTGTGGATGAGCCATATAATGCTTTCACATTAAAACAGCAATTTTTATTCATAATTTGGGACTGGAGTGCCATCCTTCAATTTCCAGTTAACCTACAGAACATACAACATTGACACAACACTGTCATTCCTTCAAGGCAAGAGTGTTACAAGAATCACTCAGAAATTAAAGATTTAAACTTTTGTGAAGCTTGTGATCTCTTCTACTTTTGCAAAGGACTTCATCCTAGTCTGTATGGCTGTTTGCAAAACGGGCTCTGACATGGAGTAAAATTTCCTTTTTATTGTTCTTTTTAAGGGGTGAGGATGGTCCTTTATTGCTTGGCTGCTGTTCTCTCTCTCTCTCTCTGCGTGTCTGTTGTGTTGGGTTTTATGGCACACAGGCAGCTAAGGCCATCATGTGCCGCATGTGTGTGTGTTTTCTTGATAGCTAAGCATAGCCTTGTGCTGAAGCTATCCTTCACGTTGCAGATAACCAAGTATTCATACTCAGTGGAAGAACCAAGCACAGAGCGCATTCAGCCACCGCCTGGTAAGCATATTGCGTTATTCTTCACATGCTTCACCAACCTCTGCTATCCAGCAGAAGTGCAATCAGCAACGGCATGCACCCAATTGTCACGCTAGATTGAATTAGCTTATAAGCTCGTGTAAGGGCCACACTTTTTTAATTCAGGTGTGAACTTCGAAGGTGCAGCTCATACACGAATAAAAAAGAAACGTATAATCATATTTTTTCTCAATTATGCAGTCGAAAACGGGGTGCAGCCCATTTATGGGTGCAGCTCTTACACAGGATTATACGGTATTTGTGCCATTAATGCAGTTTGCAGGATGGTGTACCAGCCATTCTTCCTTACTGTAATGCACTTGTATGATATTCGCATCAATCATCAGGGTTGAGTGAAAGACTTGCTGGCTGTGTTTCATTGTTGGTCCTTCTGCCAGAATCCTGAGTCTCATGACATTTTTGCTATGGCATTGACCACTTAGATCCTGCGCTTCTTTTTCCAAAGTACAGCTGGCTGATGAATGGTAGGAGTTGCTTAGTGCCACGAGATTCTTGACTTTAGGGTTTCGAAAGTGAATTTTTTTTTGTGCTAAAGCAATGAAATTTGGCATGCTTATTGTAATGTCCACTGAATGCTAAAATACAAAATTTCACTTAAATATCCTGAGTCGTTCTGATGTCATAAACTCTTATATGCCTCATGCTCTACCAAACTCGCAGAAACCGTAGCATGACAACAAAAGAAGGCAAGAGTCTGCA
Organism: Amblyomma americanum; assembly: GCF_052857255.1. Classification (NCBI taxonomy): domain Eukaryota; kingdom Metazoa; phylum Arthropoda; class Arachnida; order Ixodida; family Ixodidae; genus Amblyomma; species Amblyomma americanum. Next base: position 4,831,545 of record NC_135507.1, on the reverse strand, counting down.
GTCACTCTCAAGTTTTACCGAGGAATGGTTGATGTAGTGGCATTCTCCAAATATTTTTAGCAGCCTGAATTTTTTCTGCACGGAATGTTGTATACATGCTTGCATTATGCACTCATTATTGTCATGTCAGATTAGTGACAGAATAAAAAAAAATGAACATGTGATTCAGAAATACAGGACGTCATGGCATAAGAATTTATCAAAGAAAAAGCGCAACAAACAGCGTGAAAATCAGTGAAGCCATTGTTGTGCTACGCTTTCTGTGAGCTAGGTAGTCAGGTCAAAAAACACTTCCGAGAAAACTGGCATTTTCATGAAGATCTCAGCCAGTTTTGTGCTGCCTACGGTCACAAAAACATTTTTTTAAGTTGCTTCTCAGCTGTTTTTTGGAAAAATTGTTTGGGATATAATTTTAAAGTCCGTATTTGTTGGTGTGAAATGTGGTATTTTCTAAAATTCAATTTTTTTTAAAGGTTTTCGTGATTTGAAAGTTGCGTCCCTTCCTAAAGGAACAACGAGGCCAAAGTGAAGTTGGCCTATGTTGATAAATTATCGCGTTTCGATGACGGCGCTAGTTTCACAGAAAATGAAGCTTTCATAAAATAAAGAAGGCCGAAGAATGGAATTCAGGTCTCACCGCCACTAGTTGCTTTCACTAGAAAGCTGAACCGACATCTATGCAGTCTTTCTGTTGTAGATTCCTGAGGCCAGGTCATGCCACCATTCACTTCCAAACTGTGATCACGGAGTCCTTTTCTGCCTTAGATGTCACGAGTTTGAATCAACCGGTGGGAAAAACATGCCTCAATTTTGAATTCCAATTCTCTCTGCAATAAATTTGCCGTTTGTTCTCAAACAAACGTCAATGTAGCCACAGAGAGCCATAAAGGCGATTTTTACGGAGAACTAAAAGTGGGTGCTGTTGTTCTCGGAGTCCCTCTAAGCTAAGGTGGTAAGGTGCTGCAAATTCAAAATATTCACGTGGAGGCACTCGCACTCTGCTTGCAGTCGCACCAACGGATGAGAGGTCACAAGTGCTGTCCTCTTGGCTGTCAGCAGCCACGGCCCTGGGTGCCTGCTTGCTACTGGCGTTCATCGTGGCCTACGTGTTTGCTCGGCGCCACTACAGTCGGCGCAGGCGGCGCACTGAGGAGATGATGCTGCGCTCTCATCCCAGTATGGACATGGTCAGTTCCGAAACAGGGGCTCTGCTCTGGTTTGTTTTTGAGCATGGAGCTGATGGAACGAACAAAAAAGGAACTGGCATACATAATAGTTCTGGCACAGTATTGCAAAATTTTAAAACAATGATCCGTGCGAGCAGAGACTTAATATGGGTTGCGTAAGCATATTTCCTATCAAATGCCGGTTTTTTCGTGATATACATGTGCAAACTGACTGTGCAGAGGCATGGCTGCTCAAAAAATGGCTAAATTCAAGTAATTGTGACTGGCTGTAAAGTGAAATGGTCTACTGTGAGCAGTTATGCTATGATTATTCCCAAAGTAGAGTGGTTAAAGGAAAGATGTGAGCACTTCAGAGCACTTCCTTTTCACTTCTTCAAACTGCTTATCGAAACTGGGCTTTAAAAAGCCCTCGGAACCCAGTTTGAGAACACCTGGACAGTATATAGTTTTTACATGTGGTAGAACAAATTAAGTTGAATTGCTCCTGCATTGCCAGCCACATTGTCGGCATCTGTTTTCAATTACTGGTGCAAATCTCTGCCCCTGTAGGATGATGCCGCCCCCTTCAGTGCCGGCTCACTGCAGCTGGGTGAGGGAGCCGACCTGGGAGCGTTTTACTCTCAGCTGCGCTCCATGCTCCACCTCGTGCCACGGTCACGGCTCCTGCTCTCTGACACCACACTTGGCCAAGGCCGGTTTGGGCCGGTTCGGGCTGCACACCTCATCACGGAGAATGGCTGCAAGGTGCCTGTCTGCGTACAGCGGTGCCCAGGTACGCCTGCAGTACTTTGAGTTGAGATCAGGCATGAGTGATCTTGTCACAAGCATTGCCGTGCTGCTGTGGATGTCGCCTGTATCGTATTTACTCGTATATAACCCGCCCCTGCGTATCACCCACACCCCTAACTTTGAACTCCACGAAAAAAAGAAAAAAAACCTTGCTTATAACCTGCACGTTTACCTGAAAAAAAAAAAAAAAAATGAGCACTAGAACGATGCAATTGCACACTCAGTGGTCATTTCGTTTTCGGAACATTTATTCAAACGACCACCGCCACGTCACTGGTTATCCAATTCTCAATCGTCGCCACTTTCACTGCTGACATCCCAGGCTTCATTGCCACTCTCAACGACGTAGTCGTCCTCGGAACCGTCCAAGCTGTTACTGATGGCACATTTTCTAAAGCTTTTACACACTAAGTCGGCCGGTATCGCTTTCCGCGCATTTACTATCCACTGGCACAGCAATAGAATATCGGGCCTTCGCATGCATCCCGTCGGTATGAGGGTGTAAAGGCCGTCGGCCTTGCACTGGGCATACAGCCACTTCACGTGTGCCTTGAACGGCTTGTTCAGGCACACATCAAGTGGCTGCAGCATGGACATCATGCCGCCAGGTATTATAATCAGGTTGGTGCCGGTCTCGGTGAGGCGAGCCTTCACCGCATTAGTGCAGTAGCCTTGGAAGGAATCCAGTACGAGTATCGAGCATCCAATACGAGCAGCAGCTCCGTTGCCGATTTCTTCGGGAGTGGCTGTAATCTTTAGCTTCTCTTTTGCTGTGAAACCCTGCTGCCAAGTCGCACTCATGACGCCAAAACAAAGCAGGCGAACAGTGCAGACTGTGTAGTACACGAAAAAGCTCCTGACACTAGGCTCAATAACGCTGGCTGAAGGAAACGTGGCCAGTGGTGTGGGGAAGGATAAACAGACTATGAACGTGGATTTGGCTATGCCTTTCGTTGGCTCCTCATTGGCTTGACAAGCGTCGATGACAATGGGGATGGCGAGCTGCACGGGGAAGGCGATAAAAAAAATTCGCAGGTAACCTGCACCTCCACTTCTTAAACGCGTTTTTCAAATTTTGGTGTGGGTTATACGCGAGTGAACTCGGTAATTTCAGCCATCATGGAGTTGCTGATTGGCAACTGCAGCTGAGAGTATGCATGTCAAAATGATTAGTTGAATGATTGAAATTGGTCTCTTAGCATTTGTGAATGCATCCCTCGTGAAGCCTGAGAGTCTTTTCGAAGGAAATTCATGGGAAGGTCTTTTCACTAGGCATGTGCAGATAATGGCTTTTTGGTTCAAAGCGAATTCGAAGCAATAGTAATGTTCTTTGAATAACTTCAGAGCGAACATTTCAAATACTTCTGGCACACAAAAAACGTTTAACGCCACAATGAGCATTTTCAGAACCATGTATTTTTCAAACACACGAGGCCATTACTTGAAAAAAATTGGCAGTGGTTTAGCTTTGGTTAAACCTGGAGTGACGGAATAGCTACAGCTGGCCGAGTGGAACTTGGTCACGTGACTAACCACGGGATCAGCCAAGGCGCCGTGCCGCTGGCAGCTGCTCCGCACCATGTGACCAACCACGTGACAGCGTGGTGGCGCAGCCACAGGGTGGCGGTGCCACCACTGCCACGGCACTGCCACGATGAAGGCTTGAAATGCTACCGTAATGTAGTTATCGCTACAAAATTAGTTCATTAAAGTTTTGTCACACACATTGAAGCTGTGTCAACTTTCCGCAAAAATGGCATTTGGAAATTGCATGCGGTGCCGACGTATCTGCGGGGTGTGAGGCCTATATGCGCATCAGGAGCAGGGACAGCAAGGAGGGAGACCTTTTTTTTTTTCTCGTGCTTAGCGCCTTGCTAGATATGGTGTCACAGATGTTCTCACAACACAACTGCAGCCGAGTGGATGCTGCCGGATAATGAACGGAGGAGCCTGCTGTCCGACATTGAAGGCATGCTTCGCCTCGGCAGCCACCCCAACGTGGTCCAGTTCATGGGGGCCTGCGAAGATGAGCCTGGTATGTGCACGTTTCCAGTTCTCACATCTGAAGGGACAAACACGGTGGAGCTCTGGCCTCCCTGGAACGCAGATGAAATTGAGTTGGTTTACTACCTCTATAGCTGTGGGTATTCATTTGAAAGGCTAGGCCTGAAACCAAAACTTCCGTAGCATTGCTTCCTATACATTTTGTTGGTTGGTGTTGAATGCATTCTTGATGATGATAATGGTTTGATTTTAATGGCACAAGGACAGATTGGTCAAAGAGCACAGCAGGTGATGTGTTTGGTCTGCATCAGGAGTTGTCAAAGACCCTTTTGAACAAGCCTTTCATCCGAAAAGGGCCGAGCACCAGTCCAGAGGAAAGCTTAATTGTACCCATTGTATCACTTTTGGGTACCCAATAGCACTGGGGATTGATCCCCAAACCACTCTCAAACCACTCTAGAACCGTGCTCAAACCACTAGACACCACTACTGCAATTTGAATGCATTTTTGAGGAAGACAAAAAAAAGACATACAGTAGTGCATTGTCTTTTTTGTTCTGTTTTTCCTCCACCTTCATAAAAGATACGTTCAGGCCGATTTCCCAAGGGATTGTTGCACAGTACTCCTTTCATAAATTCAAAGCTGCATTTCAAATACTGCCGTGCCTGGTGACTGACTCAGCACAATGAAACAGCCTGCTTTTACTGTTCTTAAGGCCTTTCTTACAGGGAAGCAAGCCCTAATGCTATGACCACTTTAATATTTTTTAATTCATTTTCTCTTTTAAAACCATTTTCTGCGCTCTTACGCTACCACTTCCTGTGTTGTCTCCTTAACGCAAAGTAGCGTGAGTGCTGACAGTTTTTACACGCCAGTCAAAATGTTTCATCTCTCTTTCTCGGAGAAATGATGAAAAAATCTGAAAGCAGGCAGCTGGTCTCAGAAAATGTAGAAGTAAAAAGGGCCGAAATATGGGTGCCATTATGCTAAACTGGGCACACAGCCTCAGAGTGCCATACACTCATGTGTGATGTCACAATATGGAATGTGATTATCCTTTCTAAAAAATGTTGAAGGTAAACACTTGGCAATAAACAATACCTCTGTGTGCCAGTTGGTGTTCTGTTATATGCGTTACAATATTCTTGGATTTCATGGCCTTTGTGTACAGTGGGGCTATAAGGCACACCTTTAGTATAACAGTTGTGTAGAGGTCTTTATTTTGTGTACTGAGATATTGGTGTACAGTAAACATTTTGGCTTTTTGCCCTTGTTGAAATGCAGCTGTTGCAGCCAGGTTCAGTCCCACCAATTGCTTTTGAACATTCCACTGAACTCCATTCATTTCTCGTTTCTTCATTGCAATTCCTTTCTATTTCGCCAACCTTTTGAGACGTTTTAGGAGCAGCTTTGTTTGAAACACAACCCTTATCTTGTTGCCAACAGAACTGCTTCAACTGGCTGTGGAGCAACCTGCGAGTTCGCTGCGGGGACTCTTGCTGACCAGCCGCCACGGAGCGGAAGGCAGAGTCTCGGCCATCGCCGAGGACCGCCTGGTTGACGTGCTGGTGTCGCTGGCAGCAGGCATGCACCACCTGGCATCTAGAGGGGTATGACAATTAATTTTTTTTTATTAGTTCCACCATAGTGTTGTATTAGTCTATCAGTGACTAGATTAGTGAATGGATTAATTGATGAACCAACCAATAAATGAATCAACAGACGAATCATCTTTGTTTAGTGTAAAATGGGGTTAGCAGAATACATACTCATTATATTTGGAAGGAGGTCCTGTATACAGGTACTGATGTGGGCATCCTATAAAGACTATCGAAATCTAAGTTGAATATAAACAGGCAGCAGTTATAGAGTGCATGCTCAGTTTTATCGAACAGGAGAAAGAGCATTGTTCAGTTATTATTGCACTGAGTCCCATCAGGCTTGAAGGAAATGTAAATGGATGAGATGGGACATGGATAAGCTTTCTGCATTAATAGTTGAACATTATAGTGTCATATTATACTGTCATGAGAGTATCAGCTCATTGTGAATGGAACATGGCCCTTCCGCACTAGTCATGTAATCACCTCTCACAAATGTGTGCAGACATGAAAATGCACGTGGTCTTGCACAGGTGGATGAAGTTTCATTCTCTTTTGATATACAATTTACAATGTGTAAGGACTTCAGCAATTATTTAAGAGCCATTAGCTTCATTACAAAGATAGCCCATCACCATGATTCCCACTGAGAACTGCATTAGCTTAAAACCATTGCACCATATGTCTATCATCCTCCAAATAACCCTTTTCACAATTTTTAAGCCAATTTCAGCTCAGCGTTGCTCTTCTGATCATGGGCCGGCATATTTTAGAACGGAATACATAACCAAAGTTGTGTGTTTTAGGCAGAGAAATGTGTCGATGACAATACCCTGCGCATCTGTCAAACCCTAGCCTGCATATTCACTACTTCATTCTTGTCTCACTGCTGGCAAGCTACACCAGTTTTAAGGTGAAGTTGTTTTAGGATAGTGAAAATAGACTTCAAGATTGCATGCACAATGGTGTGCAGGTCCAGCATGGCCAGCTGTCTACTCGAAGCGTGACCATGGTTGAGCCGTTGATTCCCAAGATCAGCTATTTTGGTCTGGCACGGTACAGCCCGCTAGGAAAGGTAATGGTTTGCAACATTGGTGCCGCAAATTAGCAGCAACTGCATTATAGCATTCTGCCCTTACAGAAGCTAGACTTCAGCCGCTGGCTGGCCCCTGAAGCACTGCGGACGGGCTCCCACACGGAGAAGAGTGATGTGTAAGTTCAGAGACCCAGCACTGTGAATGCAATGCATCAAGGCTGCACTCTCCATAGTTGGCATGCATTGGCACACAGCATTGCCTTATTGCTGTCTTTTATTTTTTTGCAGGTGGTCCTTCGCAGTACTCATGTGGGAGACTTTCACGCTAGGTGAGCAGACATTCACCTTTTATCATCATTGTGATCTGGCATTTTTTAACATTGTTGTGAAGCAGCACTTCCAAATTATTGGGAAAACATTATTGTGTACTGGCACTCCGAAGCGTCACTAGGTCTCTTCGATTTACCTGCACTCAGGCAGCCTGCTCGCTGCCAGAAAATTCGCTCCTGACAGGAAGGCACATTGTGGTCACGCGGGCTGGTGGCCACCGGAACCGACCCACCGGCAATCATGGCGTCCAGGCCGCCATGGATCACGGAAGGCAAATGTTCTCTTGCTGCTTCGTGTTCTGCTGTGTCTCGCTGCTACACATGCTTTCTATAGAAATAGGCTCCTTGGGAGCGAAAGAAATGACGTGAAGTTATTGGGGGTGGCCGCAGAATGCAGAACAAACGGCAACGACAGTGCGAGCATGTGGCCTTCGGTGCACTGGGTGCTTTGTGAAATGTGCATGTAAGCTTCGAGAAATCCTCAAAATTATGCGACGAGCAGTCACACTCTAACGTCTTTCATTTGACAGCACATCGGAGGGAAAGACTATGCATGCATTGCTCATCAAACGACACACCGTATTTGTGGATCATCACATGTACTGTACAAATTTAGGTACATACCGTATACACTCGTATAAGAGCTGCACTTTTTTTCCGTGATTTTGATGGGGTGCAGCCCTTCTACGGAAGTGTGAAATTTTTATTCAGTTTTTAATCCGCGTATGGAAAAGCCTGTTTAATAGTGCCATACATAACTAACGATGGGATATCTGGCATCTAGCTGCGAACATCCTCGCTAGATGACTTCATCGGTATCGCTGCTCGGGCTCGGCTCGTCGCCGCTGCTTGGGTCATGTCCTCAGTTGTGGAAATATGGGGGGGGGGGGCACAGCGTTCCGCCCACCCCCCGCACTCCCACTCCGCGGATGCAGCGTTCCTGCTCGCTAACCACAGAGGGGTTCGTGCTCGAGGGGACAAAGGGGAGGGACGACAAAACGTGAACACTCATATGCTATTTATTACAATTGCAATTAATACACAGAGTGGGCCAGCTAGCTACAAAACATCAACGAGGCATTCCTTGGAAATAGAAGGCTACGTAAGAAGGACTTCCGGGTTACCGGCTGGGGCAGGGGCACGACTTCAGAGGTATCGGCGGCGAAGGTTTGCATGCACCGATAATTGCGGCCGGGTTTTCCCGAGCGTGCCGCATTCTTGGGACAAAGCCATTCCCAAACATTTGCTGGGGAAGGTGACGAGAGCGCGCGTTTGCTGCGCTCGCTTCGCTGCCTGGAACTAGATGTCCAGCGGCAAGGCACGACGGATCTCCGTGCACCTGCTGTGGAAGGTGACGAGAGCGTGCAGCTGCAACCGCTCACGACGCTGGCCGGATCCCGAAGAGACACTCACTGGTCCCGCAGAATTCTGCGTAACCTACGAGATGGCGCTCCCGTCGCTGTTTCCCCTTGCCCCATGAGGGAGACTTCTCACCCAGCCGGTGCTGTCCTGACTCACAGTGGTGAAGATGGGCTGCATCGAAATGGAGGGGGGAAACAGGTTTCCACACAGTGCCGTCCATGGCATTGCAAATCTCGGTGACCTTAAAACTCTTTACAATAATGTCTGTGGACACTGTACACCACGCGTTTTAAATCCTAGAGAACACCAGCTGAAGTGTCGCCCTCCTTAGTCGTCTGGTCGGCATTTTCTTGTGGTGGCCAGCTGCCATCCATTCAGAGTATTGGCGTCTGAATTCTGCCTTAAACGGCCTATTAATAGACACATCCAGTGGTTGCAGCATGCTTGTTAAACCGCCGGGGATGACCGCCAGATGCATATGAGCTTCTGCAAGACGAGCCTTCATGGGCTCTGTGAGGTGGCCACGAAAGCTGTCCAATACGAGCAGGGCCTTCCGTCGCAGCAGGCCTCCCGGCCGGTTAGCCCACATCGTTTTCATCCAGTCCACCACTAGTTCATCGGACATCCAGCCCTTTTCTTGCACTCTGACGATGATTCCATTCGGGAAGCTGTCCTTTGATAGCGTCTTTCGCTTAAACACTATGTACGGGGGGAGCTTCCTTCCATCCACTGTGACAGGTAGCATTACAATGCAACGCTGACGTTTGGCACTGGTCATGCACACAAGGATGCTCTTCGCGCCGATTTGGCTGACCGTCGTGCTCTCAGGAGCATCAAACCAAACAGGCGTTTGGTCCGCGTTTCCTATCTGGTGTAGGTGGTACTCGTTCTCCACTCGCAGCGCGTTAACAAAGCGGTGAAACTTGATCACTTTGTCATCGTAGTCGCGTTGAAGTCATTGGCAGTGTTGTCCGGCGGGGGATGCCGAGTTGTTGTTGCTTCATAAACCTCCGAAGCCATTCCTGGCTTGCCTTGAAATCCGTAGGTGAAATGTTCATGTGGCGTGCAATTGCAAAGGCCTTGACGCGGAGCATCTCGGTTGACAACGCATAGCCGTCTTTCCTGATGTCCGTGACGTATTTCATGAGCTCCTTCTCGAGTGTTGGAAATCTGCAAGGCTTGCTGCGGAGTGCTTTCCTAGTCTTGTTTGTTGCAGCCAGCTCTTCCTTTTGGTCGCACCAGCGACGCACGCACTTGTCATCGACGTGGAAATTCAGGCCGGCCGCATGTTTTCCATTCTCTTTGGCGTATGCGACAACCTGAAGTTTGAACGTAGCATCGTACGCGGTTAAGCGTTTTTTTTTTCTCCATTGCAAGCGGTTGTGCTATAGGCAGTCGTCAAAATGAATGGCGGCACAAAGGATCAATGGCGCCAGAAAGAAAAGCGACAAGATCTCTCAGATAGTGCTGCACGCCCAAAGCTCGCAGATAGCGCCGCGTGACGAAGCCGCAGGGCAGCTATTGCCATCTGGTGGCTCCCGCGAAATGCGCCGCACGCGAGACGCGACGACGCTGCCGTTTGCTGGTGAGGTTTTTATTTTTTTTTATTTTTCTCCAAAATTTGGACTGCCAAGTTGGGTGGAGTGGCCCTTACACGAGCGCGGCCCTTAGTCGAGTGTATACGGTATTGTATCTGTATGCTATCGCTGTACTGTAGAGAGCGAGGACTCAAATGAAAGGTGCTACAATGTTTTCTTGCGTATCGGCGCCTCATGCACTGAGTGTGCATGCAGGCATGATCATCTGTGCTGAAAGATTTTTCTTTTTAATGAATCAAATGCAAGGTGGTGTATGCATACGGTACTTCTCAGATACCATATAATCTCTTGTAAGGGTCGCACCCGTGTATGGGCCGCACCCCCTATTTTGAACTAGATAATTGAGAAAAAATGCGGCTATTCTATTTTTTTATTTGTGTGTGGGTCGTGGCTTCAAAATTCGCACCGAAACTAAAGAAAGAAAGTGTGGCCCTTACATGAGTTTTTACGGTATTTTAAGCATTTGTGGCAGAAGGCCCGAGCACCAAGCTTTACAGGAGTCGGTGCCAACCGAATCGGCACCTGCCTCAGGTGCTCTGAGGACTTTGTGACCACATATACCTGTACAGATGCCTCGAGCAATGTGCACTTGAGGACTTGTTTCGTCAATAAAGAACGTGTTTCAATCGATCATTTCTCAAATCATATCCGCTTTTCCGCTGCACAGAAAACAAGGAAGGCCATGCACTTGTATCGTGCTAAACCAACAACTCTCCAAACACGTTCAGCATGCATGCGCGTGTCTGAGCACTTACTCAGAGCTGTAATCTGTGGCCATTCTCAAGAAAGGCCTCGAATACCATCAAAATAGCCGGGCACATGGAATTAACAGCCGAAATATTTTGTGAATCCGGACTAGGCAATCGTGATACGAAGCGACCATTTGTGTTTGCAAGGTAGCGAGAAAATCTAGATAACGATCATGCATACACACGCATGCAAAATAAATCAATAAATAAACAGCTGGAACTATTGCGAAAGGCATCATGGCATGTGGCACAGATGATGTGCACCATGGTCTAGTCGGAGAGAGCTCCTGCATAGCACACAGTGAGCTTCTTGGATTATCCACCTCTGGCTACATGTGGGCTGCCTGCGAGGAGCCGGAACGCGGAGCTAGGTGCTCGTTTTTCTCGGGTTGCTCTGCGCACTTCCTGCAAGATCAACCGTGGTCCTTCTAGTCGATGTAAAAATGGCCGCGCATGCTCCCCACTTCCATACTACCTCTCTGTTGTCTGCTAGTTGCCCGAGCACTGCCAGCACAAAATCATCCTGGCTAGTCTCGCTGTCCGCGGGCAGCCCGAAGCCACCCAGCCAGAGAAAAACGAACGCATTCTGGGCAGCCCCAGGAAGTGCGCAGAGCAACCCGAGAAAAACGAGCACCTAGCTCCGCGTTCCGGCTCCTCGCAGGCAGCCCACATGTAGCCAGAGGTTGATAATCCAAGAAGCTCACTGTGTGCTGGCACTTTTAGATCAGGTGGGAGCACCTCTCTCGGACCGCATAGTGTTTATAGAAAAGTGCTGGAACAGAGCGCTCTCTGGATTTGTCTTCACTTGGAACATTGCCATTGCAGGTGGAAGTCCCTACGTGGATCTGGCGACCTCAGAGGTACCCAACCGTGTGATGCAGGGCTTGCGACTGACAAGGCCACGGGGAGTGTCAATCGCCCTGTAAGCCTTCAGAGCTGATACATGCATGCATAGGGCATGTCATTCATTGAGGGAACGACCTAAATTAACTGGTATTCAAGTGACAGTAACTGCTATGTTTCAGCTGTTTTCCTAGACCAAGTAGAGCACTCAAATTTGTCAGGCTAACACTTATTAATAAACTTTTATTTTTTATTTATTATCAGTTATTTAAGCTCTATGACTTTCAATATAAAGACAGCCATGTAGCTATTAAGGCGCTTGCCCATCGTTCATGAAAGAAGGAAAAAAAGTTAACATACAGAAAAGCCACAACGTTCATGCAGTTGACAGCCACAAAAGCTGGAGCTGGTCATACTTATGCCGATGTGGATAGCAGAGGGATGTGGATAGAGAGATAATAGAGAGATTTAGCATACTGGAGACATACTAGCAGAGACGCATATCGGGCTTACATACACCTGTTGTGCATGTGCAATGGTCCTACCCGGCCACGCGCCTGCCACTGCGCATGAGCAGCTCCCGTACGTAAAATCGATGTCTCCGTTAGTACATCTCCAGTGTGCTAAATCTAAAGATGATGATGACCCGTGGCCTCGCTCGCCATCTGTGGGCGGCGCCTGGAAGCTTCTGTGCACACACTTCGGAGGCTGTTCCTGCATGGGTCGTGGTAAGGTTGGATGCGGCCCTTACAAGAATACTTTTCTACTTAACATTTCCTTTGGAAAAACAGGGTGTGGTCTACGTGTGGCCATGTGCGTCTGTAGAGTATATGTTACTAAGGCGTAATAGTAGGAAAAATCAGGCTACCCTGAAATGATCGAAATGGGTGAGATTAAAAATAGGTGTTACATTACCCAAAAATTGTGAAGTGATTTATCAGTCATGACTCAATGTATAATAACTGCTACAGGTAAAAGAGTGTACTTTCCAATTGTTTGTGGTGGAAATAGGCAAATTTTAAAGTGATAGTGTCTTGTGGTGATGTGTGTTCTGGATTTTTCAAGGCTGCATGCAAAAAGCTGGAGAAATACCTAGTTGTGATGAGGAGTACTGGTCACTGGCCAAAGTCAATAAAGATGGAAAGGCGTTTCGGGAGCGCTACGGCTCCCTTGTTCGCTGTGAAGCAATCGGCGCACGGATCTGTTCTTTTGTAGCACCCAGTAGCGTTTTTAATGATTTAGCATAGATAGGATGTAGAGTTTTAGACGATGTCTGTATGATAAGAGACTCAAGATTCGTCAGTATCTTCACTTGATCCCAGTTAATCTCGTGGCCAGTTTCTTGCACATGCTCGGCGATGACGTTAGTTGTTACTTTTTGCTTTTGGACGTCGTTCTGGCGCTTTCTCAGGCGTCTTCTGAAGTCCTTTGTTTCACTAATATATATTTATGAGCAATCGGCGCAGTCAATTTCGTACACAACACCTGGAAATCTTTCACGAGGGAGCTTGTCCTTCACGTTCACCAGTTCGGTTTGCACCTTGCCAGCGGGGACCTGTGCGATGTTGACGCCATGCTTGCGGAAAATAGATGCAAGCGCTTCGCTAATTCCCACTACGTATGGGACAGGAGCTCATTTTTCTTTTGGTTTTTCCGTGCTCTCGCTTTCTTCGGGGGCAGGCTGTATCGCTGGCATTCTTCTCGTCTAAAACTCTAAATCCTATCTATGCTAAATCATTAAAAACGCTACTGGGTGCTACAAAAGAGGGGTGCCGATTGCTTCACAGGGAACAAGGGGGCCGTAGTGCTCCCGAACGCCTACGTCTTTCCATCATTATTGACTTTGGCCAGTGACCAGTACTCCTCATCACCATGATTCCTGACCAGACGGTATGCCGTCAAACTCTCGACTACAATACCTAGTTGTACAAAGATTTATTTCACACAGTAGTAGTTCTGCATGCTTTCACAGCTAATGCAAGCTGCATTCGGAACTTGAGCACTGGTTTAGGTGTTCCTTCTTTGTGTAGCATACCCTGTATAGGGTGTGTGTGCATGCAAGTGCCGACCTCTCAATTCTTCCTGCAGGTATCGGCTAATGCAGCAGTGCTGGCACCATCAGGCCAGCGATCGACCCACATTCCAGGAGCTACACTGCTCCCTCCAGGCATTGCAACCAGTAAGGGAGCAAGCTCACCAGTGTGGCACTCTCTAGTCCAATTGAACTGCTGTGCAAATGAGTTTTTATCCATTGCTATCTGGTGCGGTTAAAGTAGATTGTGCTGAAATGCTGGAATCTTGAAATGACACCAAGGACAGATGGGCTGGCTGGTATCGATTCATCCGTTCTAGTGACAGGCTACTTTGATTGGAAACAGAGCTTTTACAGTGCAGCTGTTAGATGTCTGGCTGGACTATGGTTTCGTTGGAGTCTTTATTTTATAAGAGGGTGAGGAAGAAAGGTCGGAGGAGGGTGCCAACTCCTCCTGTAAAAGGAGGGGGAGGCCAGAACAGGTGAAAAGAAGTTTGCAAGGCACAATGGGCACATCCGAGCATACTCTCTATTTGTAGATCAGGTGACTTCTCGACGAATCTGATTGGTTTAACTTTATACACCCAAGATGCGGCTGATGAAAGAGCAGGTCCGTGGGGTGCAACGGTTGCCAGAATGATACAACACAAGCAACCTTCTGTGCTGGTTAAACACATTAATGAGAAAGCATATTTGTAGAGAGATAATTTTTTTAGATAGAAAAGGCCAAAGAACGAAATGCGGGTGTTGCCAGCGCCAGCCTTATTCGCAAGCAAACTACGGTCACATGATAATTCGTTGCACACAATTCTCTGAGGCTTGACTGCACCTTCGGAATTGTATAATCTGGGTGTAATTTTCAGTGGTGTCTGTTTAGCACACCTTCCAATCCTGGTGTATCGTTCTAGTAGTATGACAAGCTCTGTACATTACCATGCTGCTTCAACTTGGTCACTTAGCTGAAATGGTGTGTACTTATTGTACCAGTTTCGCAGGACGTACTCATCACTGACATGAGACATAAATTTGTGCTTAATCCGTGATCAGTTAATTGATCTGCACAAGTCGTGATCAGCGTCACATTGCGTTTCTCAAACTAGTGTCAATTAGCACACCTAATGTTGTGCAGTTTGCTACCCTGCAGAAAGCACAAACTCATTTTTGCAGGGTGCCCTCCAGTTTACCTACCATTCGGGATACGTCTATGACAAATTCAACCCATTGGCTGACGAGGCGTGACAAGTCAGCAGAGTTCATCTACTCCAGCCCAGGCTGCCTGCCTTTGGTGCCCAGTGACCTGGCAGCTCCCGGACAGAATGGCGGGGAGCACTTCTGCACCGGCAACAGCATTGTTATGAATCTCAAGAAGGGCACTTCGGGGCAACGAGGTTTGATGAAATATTGAACAAACACTTCTATGGAATCTTTCCTGCAGAGGATCCCCTAGTGACATGTTGTGAAGTGTCAGCTGCCACTCCTGCCCATTTTCCATGCCCCCTTGTTCTCAGACATACTGCAAGCATAAGCGTAATAGGAAATTGGACTGACATGCTTGTACAAAAAAAACAACAGTGAGAAAGATCACATAGACATGAGGGCATTAGAATGCTCCTTAGGTGGCAGCATCCCGTCTGTGTAACTTTTTTCATGATGCATGTTTTTTTTTAGACATACTCTTTACATCGGCCCGTCTTTTTGTCAGCCAACCACGATTGTTGCAAGGATCTGCATGCAAGGAATCAGGGTGATGTAATTGACTATCAGGAACAAAGAATAATGAGCTCCTGTTATTTCCTCGCTACGCATGTGTTCTCACTAGGCTTTCATTTTGCTGTTGATGAGCAGAGTTCTCTAATGTGTTATGTCTTTAGTACTTATTCTTTTGTGTTACCAGTCTAGGACACAAAACAGGCCCTTTTGCCTTATTCATTTTACGTTTCACATGCAATCTCATTTTGTAAACGGTTACCTTTTTGATTTTAATATGACTATATAGTGTGTAACCATTGTAAGAACCGAGCCACCGCGGTGGCTGAGTGGTTATGGCGCTCGGCTGCTGGCCCAAAAGACGCGGGTTCGATCCCGGCCGCGGCGGTAGAATTTCGATGGAGGCGAAATTCTAGAGGCCCGTGTACTGTGCGATGTCAGTGCACGTTAAAGAATCCCAGATGGTTGAAATTTCCGGAGCCCTTCACTACGGCGTCTCTCATAGCCCGAGTCGCTTTGGGGCGTTTAACCCCCATAAACTATTGTAAGAACCACCAAGCGATTCTGCATTCTGATTTCTCATCATCCTTCTTTCACATTCCCATATATACTTAAAGCATGTCATGAAGGCGATCTATGTGCTGAGAGTTATACTCTTTCCCTTCAGTCCATACGGTGGCAAGATTGCCACCGTTTATTGTATTCCTACTTCTACCAAAGCCCGTACCGTTTCAGTGAAGCAGAAAGCGGAGCTCATTCTATTGCATTGATTCGATTCCATCACAAGAGCAGATCTGGCACCCATTCCTTTTCGGAACTTAGAGTGGTATTCATTCCTCACTCACATTCCATATTTTTCTCAGCCTGTTTCCAATTTTCCTGTGTCTTGCAACCACTGGGATAGATAGTTGTTCAGAGTGCATACCATCAGCATCAGTACTTTGTTTTTACTCTACCAGAAAGTCTCAATGATCAGATATTCAAATCCTCAAGTACAAGCTTCATATCTTTCATAATGGCTTGCCCAGTCACAGCGGTCACATTTCAGTGAAGAAGTAATGCAAAAACATCCGTGCAATGTCGGTGCACATTAAAGAACACCAGGTGGTCAAAATTAATCTAGAATCCTCTACTGCAGCATAACTCGCAGCCCGTTTGCACCTTTGGGACGTTATACCCCACGTACCAAAACTGTAAATCTCACAACCTGGGTCAATCATTGCTGCTAACGTGTTTTAGTTGTGATGTCAAATAAGAGTAGGAAAGTCCACTCAGCACATCGCACGCAATGCGAAGATCGCATCACTGTACATCGCATAATGCAGGCTGCCATGCCATTGCTTGATTGTTGCGCGACACCTGCTTTAATGACAAATGCATTTTGAAAATGGCCATTACAGCTGCAATGATTGCAACATGAGAAGTGCACCGTTTGTTCAGTATTTCATCAAACTGCTGCAGTGCCCAATTGTTCTGTGGTGCCGAGAATGTCTACTCAAGTTTCGTTTTTTCGCTACGCCATTTGTCGTCATGGCTCCCATCGTCAACGGCCGTGCAGTGAAGACGCATCAAGGACCATGCAACAAGATGTGTCCTTGTGAAGGCGTTCACTGCCTGTATGTGCGGAAGCCTGCAAGATTTTTTACCGGTGCTTTTATTTTTACCTCTTATGCTGGGGCATGTCCTACCAGCGTGCTCAGATAGACTCATCTTATTAAAAGAAAGATATACCTTTTTATTTTCATGCATCGTGCTTTCTTTCTCTATTGTGACTTCCAGCAACAGTTCTAAGTTGGCAAAGCATTTGGGCCAAGGTAGCAGCACCTTTGGTCAAGAGGCGATTTATGTTTCTGTTGCATCACTTCTTAAGACTACGCATAAGGTGCTGTTTCATCCAAAAATAACCATCTGCATATTGGTGACATATGCAATCCCTCAAAATATTAATTTAAACCTTCTTATACGAGCCCCGGCAAGTAAAGTTTTGATGGTGACATGTCTTTACAATCCGCACTTTGTGGGTATGTGGCACTTTTTTCGGTCATCACCTTAAAGCATGCCTTATCTAAATGTCAAAGACTGTGAAGCCTGCCTAGTTGAAATGCAAATTGTAGGCATCTGTACCAATGCACAGAAGTACATAAACCAGTGCAACACTTCAGGGTGTATGAGACGTGCTGCTTGCAGCAAAAGGGTGGTGCTGTTCCACTCTGCACGCAAAGGAAGACCGTGATGCCGGGCATATATAAACATACACAATTGTCGGCTCAGTCTGTGCACTCAAGCAAAATGTTCACAACTTGTTTCTCTAGAAAACTGCAGTTGAAACTGATCTTTACAAATCACGGCAGAATTGAGCGCTCTGTTTTGGTGCTGCATAGCATTAAATGCTATAAGTGCCAAGCTGAGATTCCTATATAAGAGGACAAGAACATGCACTGAAAATACTTAAGGCCATACCTCAACCAGCTGCACAAACAGTTTCAGAAACATTATTTTTTGCAGTCTTAAGTTGAAGCGGGAGCATGTATAGCCAGGAAATGCTCATCCGTTCTGCACGTGTTTCTCTGATTATCTGGTGAACATTGAACTTTGTAGTGTTCCAGTTACGAACTTCACTAAAGTAAGATCCCCTTGCAAAGTAAGTGTTTTATGCCTTTTGTAAGTATTGGTTTCCTGGCTGCATCAGCCATTTACCCCGCGTTGCATATGAATCCACCTGCTTGTGTCGACTACGCATTGGACACACACACCTTACTCACAACTTCTTACTGACAAAAAAAGGCAAACCTCTCTGCGAAATGTGTGGCGATGAACTCACGGTAAACCACATTTTAATTGTATGCAAAAAACTGGAACAACTGAGGAAAAAATATTTCACAACATTGTACAATGAATACATCCCACTACACCCCATGTTACTTTTAGGAGATCAAGCACTGGTTGATTTTTCTAGCATTTTTAAATTTCTCAGAGAAGCCAATGTTTTATACAAACTTTAGATATAAAAAGCGTAACCTTTAACAAAACCTCTAACCGTGTGTTTGGCGCATCATAGCCTAAGTTGCTTTTGCGCCATTAAAATCAATATAACTAACTAACTAACTAAGAATCCACCTGCAACAGAGGTTCCCAGAAAATATCGACTGATAACTAAGGCATGTTGGAGACCTGCAGAAAAGAGAAAAAAAAAATGTTCACCCCTGAGAATTTCAGCAACAGCTTGGGTGGTGTGAAATGCTCACGCCAGCTGGAGTGTTCATGAACTCTCATGTGGTCGCAATAATCCACAGCCCACAACTACGATGCCTCTTTCAGTAGAATAGCGTGCGCTAACAGGACGAACACGGGAAACTTGAAGAAGCTTCCTGTAAGAAGAACCCTTTCACAGTTAGGAGCGCAAGACAATCATGCTGCTTTTTTCTGCTCTTCACCCGGAAAAAGTTCTCGAAAACTGAGGAAATTTAGTTTTCCCTTGACTGTTTTGTATTCTATCCTTTCTTCGCTTGAAACCAAATGGTAATCCAACAAATTGCCACTCTTTTCCTCCATTTTTCTCAAGAGGAGCTCCCATAAAAGCTCATATATTCTGCCAGGCTATATGTAGTCTTCGCCTACTATTTCTCCTCCTCCTTCCAAGCCTGTTTGGATAACATGAAGAATACATAGGTATGGGATAACCTAGCCTGCTATGTATGCAGCCATGCGTGCTGTGCGCTTCTGTGAACGCGAGTGCTTCTTCCTGCAAACCAACATACGTAGCTAGCTTCTATTTGGTGTTTCACCTGGACAAAAACTGTTCTTAAATTCGTCGTTTTCACAAGGTGTGATGCCCTCTAAGAAGTGCGTGAAAATTCGTCTGCTACCCAGAGAACTGGTTGAAAACAAATGCATATGGGTGACGCAGGTGCGATCTGCTTTCACGAGGCGCCAACTGCACATAAAGTGCCAGGTGCATGCTTGACAGCTGCCAAAACTTGTCGCACCTGTCACCAGCATGAGCTGTGCATGCGCAGCACTAGAAGCATATGTGTGTTGTGCTGGCACATACGCAACTTAGGCCGTCATGCACCAAGCTCAAGGTACTACAAGAAAACTTTCCTGCAGAGTTCTACAGAAATGTGAAAAATCATCGGTGGTGGAGCACCTAAAATTTTACTACTACCTAATGATGACAAACAAAATATTATTAAGAGACGGCTACCAAGGAAAGCTTTCAAGAGTGTCGGGTAACCTAAGCAGCCATCCTTGACTGGGCAAAGATCTTGAGGCTCCCAACCAAAATAAAAAACCTCAGCTTTCTTCTCGGTAGTGAGAAAGTGGTTGAAGTGTATCAAAGAATGAAGCGAAGCAGTTGGTAAGAATTTAGAGTCTGTTTAGGAAACCTGTTTCTCTTAAAAAGCTAACAAACACAAGGCTTTCAACGGTTGCATCTTCACCCAAGAGCAACAACATTGACTGTAAAGGAATGTGTTCATTATAAAACTGCGTAAAATATTTTCAGTGATAGCCCTGGCTTTCTCGTCGCCGTCACCAGTTGTGCCGGTCAGCCTGTGTCGCATAAGCGTACAGGTGGCTCTGTTTGGAACAGCTGCCTGCCATTGCAGGGGTGCATCATGTGACCAGTACAGCAGTGGTAACGTGACTAAACGCCTAAACAGCGATCACTGAATCTCGCGTTACATAGTTGTAACCGTCCTGCGAGTTTTTTTTTTCCCTTAATTTTCAAGTTTTGGGCATGAATATGAAATGTGATTTTTAGTTCATATCCACATTTTTCACAAGCATGTTTGTCTTTTGTCAATAGAGAGTTGTGTGCAAGGTGTGTGTGGCCTATACAGAGACGACATAAAAAAACTTATATGAATTGTTTGTGGTGCAAACATGACTATTATTCACTTAAAACTCTTTGCCAAGCGTAGTTTGTTGTTTACTTCATTGTTCCAAGCCAACTGCAATTTCTTAACTTATAGTGTACTAAGTTCATGAAATCCCTACTTAAGAATACATATACTTTTTTTATCTGCTTTCCGCAAGCTTGAGCAGCGCAAAAGTCTGCTCTCTCATTGCCTTTAATTGCAACATGATTCGGTACATAGCAGAGTTTAGTGTTTTGTCCTCGAGATATGGCTGTTGTAATGTTGTGTATTGAAGTTACCAAGCAGTGGAGTACTACATTTTTAGAATGAAGAGCTGTAAGTACGCTTAGCAAGTCTGTGTAAGTAATGCTGTTTGTGAAGTTCTCATTTACTATTTTTTCCATGGCCACAAAGACTGTGTAACATGCAGCAGTGAAGATGGATGCACACTGTGGAAGCCGTACTATTTCCTCCCAATGCCCTCGTACTACTGTGCTTCCAACATAAACATTTGTTTTCGAACCAGCAGTATAAATATCCGTGAAGTCCCTGTATTTTTCCTCAAGTGCAAAGAATTCCTGTACGATATGTACATGCGGAGTTCGTTTTTTGTGGAATTGTGTAAGAGTGACATCACATATTGCAGGAAAATTGTACCATGGAGGTAGTGCATCTCGCATTTGAGCAACGCCACGTAATGTGTCCAGTAAGTTGAGATCCTGGCACATATCTTCAAATTTCAAGAGTAGTGGCGTGGTAGCTTGGGTTTGTTGTTGAATATTATTCTGGAAGGACACTTCGTTACAATAGGGTAGCAGATGTGATTTGGTAGAGACCTTATTTTAAGGACACAAGTCAGAGCGGTTCTTCTAACTTCAAGAGGGGGTTCATTTGAGTCTACACAAAGACAGACTATGGGAGATGTTCTGCATGTGCCGTACGAAAGGCGTAGGCCTGAGTTATGCACTAGATCCAATTTTTTTAGGTACGATGGTCTTGCTAAACCGTACACAATGCATTCATAATAGAAGAAATGACCATAACAAAGAGTGATAAATGTGCACGAGGCATGCTCTAGCAAACCCAATGCTTCCTTGAGAGCATTTTCAGTATGTTCAGAGACTGTGAGGCTTTCTTTTTCAGCGCATTTATGTGTTGCAGGAATGTGCATTTTTTGTCGAATGTTATGCCTAAAAATTTATGTTCTTGTTTTACCGGAAGTATAATTTGATTTAAGTGCAAGGTGGGATCACTCTGCAAACCTTTTTCGAGTGAGAAAAGAACAGCAACTGTTTTTTGCGGAAAAAAACTTAAACCCATTTCTGTCTGCCCAAACCACAAGTCTGTTTAAAGTCAGTTGTATCTGTTGCAAGAAGGTTGATAGGCTATATATATATATATATATATTTATATAGTGCTTGGCGCATGATGGCCTTAGGTCATCAACATATATAGTCTTTAAAATAGCTAAGCATCCTGCCATGGATACCTAGGTCCACTAGGTCCTGAAGAGTCCCTAACCTCCAGGCAGTATCAGAAGCCTTTTCTCGAGTCGAAAAATACTACCAGTGTTGTTTATGTATGAATGCTTTTCGTACTGTGTTTTCAAGGTCGACAAGATGGTCAGTTGTTGAACATGCTTTCATGAATCCACAGTGATGGATGTCCAGAAGTTCATGGGATTTGAGGACAAACATTAACCTAATATTCAAGACATTTCAAAAGATTTTGCGAGACAGCTCATGAGTGCCATCGGTCTATAATTACCATGAGAGGGGCTTTCCAGGTTTCAGGAATGGTACAATAACAGTAATTTTCCCAATTTACATTATTTTGTTCAAGAATTTAAAGAGGGCCTCTACGGCAGCTTCGGAGAGGTGGGCCAGGATTTTGTAATGTATTTTATCGAGGCCAGGTGCTGTCTGCTTACTGGTTGACAGTACTTTATGTATTTCTTGAAGTTTAATTAAGTTGTTATAAGGCTCATTTGAACTGCCACTTGTAGGAAACCTTTGTTTTTCAGCTGTGTTTTTGTACTTTAAAAATGAATGTGTACAGTGTGAGGAACTACAGGCCGCCGAAAAATTCTCTGCTCGTATATCTGTCTGTTCATCAATACCTGTTTGTGTTCCTGGGGCAGTGAGGAAAGGGACTGTGAACAGGGAGTAACTACCATTCGGTTCACAAACTTGCTCCCACATTTTCTTCGATGTGATTGAACTGTTTATGGAAGATATGTAGTTTTGCCATTAAGTTTTCTCATCGCATCTACGGATATGCCTGGCTGTGGCTCTCACCTTCTAAATTTGTTTTTGAGGGTGTAGCTATAAGACCTCCGGTCTTTTTGGGCCTGTTATTGGGGTTTTTCTTTTTTGCTCACTAGAGCTACACCTCCACAGAAGTGGGGGTGAACTTGGCGTTATGTCCATCATCTCCCTAGAGGTGCTGGAGGATGGCAGAGTAGCTGCGGGTGCACGAGTTGCAGGCCTCTCCCGACTGGGGGCAGCCTTGCGGGCTGCCAAACCAGAAACAGGCAAGCTCCTTTGTCAGACGCGGCAGGGCAGCCTTTGCTGTATCTGCCGGGGTTGAGGATGGCCCTACCTCAGGCTCACCGTGCGTGGCCTGGGCAGGAACTGTAGGCCGGTGTGGTGTCCCGCCCTGTCGCACCACATCGACGAAATTTGTTTTTTCTGTGAACAGGGACATTCCTCGTTTTTGTGTGAATCATTTTTATGCTTCCTGAAATGTTACATTTTCCTTAGTTTTAATAGTTCTCTCTTTCTTAAAGGATGGACACGATCTCGAGTACACAGGGTGGTCCCCTTCATAGTTAGCGCACTTTGGTGCAGCAATCATTTGTTGAGGGCGATCATTTGTTGCATGGTAAGCCATGAAGATTGTTTTTCAGCAAGGGTGTCAGCCACCCACCATGGTGCCCAATGAGAAGACGAGACAGAAACTTCCACGCAAGTCCTGCCCACGCCAGCTATACATCCCAAATATAACCGAATATGACGAAACGCAGTGTAGTTCGCCATACAAGGTGAACCCTAGCCGATAAGAAAAGAAGGAAAAAAACAAGATGGGAGCAAGAGACAGCAAAGTTGTGAGAAAGAAAACAGGAAAGTGAAAAATGAATGGGAAGACAAGAAAAGGCGACTGCCGATTTTCCCTGGTCGGGTCAGGCCGGAAGTGCCGTCTACAGGAAACTGGGGCCAAAGTGGAATCTTGCCTCTGCCGAGGGGCCTTAAAAGTCCAAACGCTTGGCATCGGCTCAACCACCAGGATCCCCTTTTCCCTGGACATGGCTGAGCCAAACATGGCTAAGCACGGGTGCTCGGGTTCGTGGTGACTCACTGCTCACCATCATCCTCCTGCGGGGATGTCCCTGCGGATGCTCAGGAACCCGTGGTGTCGCCACTCACCAACATCTGCATGTTGCAGACGCCCTTGCGGGGTGCATGGTGGTTTGTTTCCAACCAGTGGAACTTGGGAAAGGGTAGAGGAGGAGAAGTGGGCATGCTCGAAGCGGCCATGTAAAGAAACGCAGACTGCTGAAGCTAGTTTGGGCGTTGATATACACCTTGCTACACACTGTATCCTCTATTGCCTCTACTCCACCTTGGCGGATTCCCCTAAACATTTACCAAGCACCATTATGCTAAGCACACATCTGTTTTGGAGCCTCTTCTTACACAAACAGACTGCTGACACGACTGTGAAGAGCTTCTTCGCCGCTCCTCTACCACCACAGTCACGTCACACACCCTTTTATATGACTGGACATGTCAACTACAGAGCAGTGGAAACTTTCCACATACTCCGACTGCTACGTGGCTGGCACTGCACACCTTACCATTTTGCATTGACATCTGGTGAGTGGCGCCTCCCTCTCATTGGCCGATTGTGGTGTGATGTCACCTTTGCTGACCAATCCTGAATTAGTGTGACAACGCGCATGGCTTTTCCTCAGAGCGTCAAAAATGCCACCTCCCTATTGTACAGTTGTCCACACACCTGTATGGAGCGCTCAAACAGCACGCTATTTTGTGCATTAAACAGCTGATCCTGCCTGGTGAGCATGATATAGCTTTTGAAGACATGAGGAGCTAAACGCAATTAATGGGAAGGTGTACACACAGCAAGGTCTTGTTACAAGCTCTAAGCCTCTCGTAAATGATGCAAGTGTACTCCCCGGTGGGCTATTTGACTGCTCTAGACAGGTGTATGCACGACTGTACTATGTACAGGAAGACTCCCCTACAGTCAATGGATTGCTTTCACTGCATTAATCAGCTTTGCCCAGTGGGATTCTGTTTGCAAACGCATGCATACAATATGTGAGAGTCCAATAAAAAACTATTCTATATGTTTTTAACAGCACGTTATTTGTGCGCGATACTTTCAGTTCAGGATAAAATGCGAACAGGCTGCACTTTCACATTTTTATGTGCACCTGTGCAGACAGCTGGATAAATTCATATTTTTGAAATAAGGTCATGCCCAAATAAGTTATATAAATCGTACGAATCTATGCTGCACCAAAGGCTCAAGTAAGAGCCCATGACATGCATTTCTGTTTTATCTGTTCACACTTCAATTTGGCCTCATGGTGCCTACCTGGAGGAATTGCACTCGAAAGATGCACCTGCAATGCACCTGCAAGGCTTGCCACACAGTCTGCACACATTCCTCGTCTGGTACCAATAAATCTTGCAACAGAACACAAACAAGGCATCTCGTTTCAGTCTTTTACTCATTTCAGTATATTAAAAAATAATTAGAAAAAACAAGTCAGTGGTCCCACATAATTTCAAAAGAGTAACAATGCTAGCATGGGCCTAAACAACAAGGCCATGGCTAAGGTCAGAAAAATAAATAACTTTTACTACAACGTCATATATTCACCTACCCACTGGTGTGGTTATAAACCATCACTCTGTCTGAGGTTTTTCCAGGGCCAGTTTGAAGCCTTCAATGGAAAAGAAAAGTCTCGAAAGACTATCGAGAAGTGGCCACAAACACAACACAATTGTGATGAATATGTCTGAAGACATCAGATGTTACTGTACTGGCCACACATATTTCAAGCCTGCATGCAAGGGGGGGAAAAAGGCCAAGCACGGAACTCTTGCCGTAGCATCCAGTTTGGAACCAGAAAGACCCGATTTGTCAGCTTAGTATTCTACTGGCTGGCTTCCTACAGCAATTGATGCTGCTGAACAAAGGGAATGCCCCCGAGAGTGATTGCAAAAAAGGCAGGCCATCTTTGGTAGAGGTAAAGGCATATGGGCAAAATACCATGTGTTACGTGCACTGGCAACAACGCTACGAACGCTTTCCACACATGAATTCCACGAAACCAGCAGGATGCCATTCGTCACATAGCTTACGCAGTCCACAGTCCATGATGTATAAAAAACAAACTTCACTGAGCAGAACCATCGTATTGGTGGCGAGACATGCTTGTTCAACCTCTCGAGGCCCTCCCAGGCTTGTTCCAGGAAAAGAATGTTTTTCCTTTTAGCACGAGACAGGTCGCACAACATGGAGGCAGCCACACACAGTTCCTTGAGCAAATGGCCCCCACCGTCGTTCGTGCCGCTTAAAGTTGATCGCCACCGCGGCCACTCAATCTGGAAGAACTGTACATTTGCCAGGCCCATTTGCTAGGGGGCTTCCTTCCCCGCAATGAGTAGTGCAGTCACGAAATTCTCTTCTCATGAGTCCAGCGCCAAGTGAATAGTGGCGCCCCCTGCCGAGAAAGGCTCTTGTACCCGTATGAAGCCGTGTGGGGTGGCAGTAGAGGAGGACGATCGTTTGCTTGAGGTAGTTAGTCAATACACGAGGCCACCCACACACAGGCACACCTATGTACAGCAGTCTCCCGACAAGGAGAAAATAAATAGTTGGCTGCAAAACAACTTCCGGCAGCTGGAGGCAAGTTTCTTCAGAACTTGCAGTCGCGCGAGCAACTGCTGTCCCGCCGCCGCCGGTGTTTGTGGCTGCGTTCAGACGCTGCAAAAAAAAAAAAGTTGAGAAATCAAAAACTGTCGCAAAGCCTGGCTCCACTTTTGGTCATCGCGTCCCAGTTCAAGTGCCTCAAAACAATCCGGACAACACACAGAACATGAAATTTCAGTTTGGACAACTTTTTTGTCAAGATAGAGGATATTAAATTAAAATGCCTGCAATACATGTTGTGCCCATGCCATTTCTTCTTAATCACAGCTAGGATATCCTTCACTCTTGTTAGCTAAATAACCTTTTCTGCTCTCTTCCTGTCTTGTTTTTACCTAGGAGTAATAATTTGCTGCACGAAAATAACCGATCTCCCTTTAGCAATGCTTGCACCTGATCATTCAGATGAGGCAAGTACAGTCGCGAGTAAAAAAGATTAGCACTATGACGTCACCAGAGCGGCGAAAATTGCACCGTGTGGCTAACACCACGCTGTGCTTTGCGAACACGCCTGGCACTTTCGTTACCGGCATGTTCGTAACCACAGCACTGAGCGTTGCTATCTGCCGCTCCGGTGGCATGTCACTAGTACTAATCTTTCTTACTCGTGACTGTACTATCCAAGAATGCATGCCGAGGTTTCCTCCCTTACCATGAACGGGAGCATGCAGTTCCACCTTGACCTTAGCAGTGACCTTGGTGGTGACATTTGTGGTGGCTCCTCCAGTTCCCGGCTGCAGGCTACAATCACTGCTCGAATGAACCACTGTCGGTGTGCTGCCGCCTTCGCTTGGTGTTGAAGAGCGACTGCTGGTACCACTGCTGCTACTCTGCGCCGATGACGACCGGTCGCCAGCATCCACCGTGTTCTGCAAATGAAAGAAACCATGATTCAGACAGAGGACAAATCAAAGTTCGCCTGTAAACAGCTTATTCCATTCTGACAACAAAAGGGCTAATTTCACTAAAAGTTGATGTTTCATAAGCTAGAAAAAAACAAAGAAATGAAAACGAGGTATTGCTGCAAATTACAATAATTACTACAGCAACAAGTGCAGTGATATGACCATAACGACTATTACAGCAACTGTTCTACACCAACTTTTATTTCAGCTGCCACTACAACAGTGATATGATAAGTTGTGTAAAGTTTTCCTCACCCTCGTAGTGGTCTCTGTGGTTCCATTACTGGTTGTCACTGTGGTGGTCTCGACCACTACCTCCGGGTGCAAAACTATCTCGTGTGAGGACGAACACGAGTGATATGATGGCGGCTCCTCTGATATGGTACTCAGTGAATCAGCCCATGTGTGCCGCCTCACTCCAGCGCCACCCAGCGGTGGACCACTGACAGGGCGCCCGAGGGTGCGTGGTGGCCTCGCTGTCCGCTGTGGAGGCGGCGGAGACGCTTCCGGTGATGGAGTTGCAATGCGATCGGCACGACCCTGAGGCACCAGCTGGACAGGGAAAGAAGAGAATGTTGTTGTACTACCTCGAAAACAGGGTGACCAGTTCACTCTACGAGATAAAATGTGCTGGATTTTAATGGTGGCAACAGAGCACCAGGATTCAACACATCATGGCAAGTGAACTAACTCAAGAAAAACTTACAATCTTCACCATGATGTTTACGACTGCTTGACGCTACTCTTTTGGTCATCAACCTGCTGACTAGCAGCTCTCACACAGGTTGTGCCTTCTGCATGTTAAGTGGCTGCACACCTCTTTCATTTAGGTTTCTTCTCGGCTGGTTCACACATTTCCATTTGTTGCAGAGCACAGACCAAAACAGTCAAAACACACAAGACTGTCTTGCCATGTCTCCTGGAGCGTGCTGGGCAGCACAATGCAATACTAGAAAAACATTTATTTAGTGTTTGTTCACCCGCATTTGGGCATTGTGTGCTGTATGTCTGAAACTGGTTTTGTGGCAGGCTGCTCACCTGCCCACCCGGTCAGGCGGCAGCCCATTTAATTGTGAGAGGCTGCTCAGGAAGAGCAACCTGGGTCGCAACCCAACCCAAGCAACCCAAGTCCCACCAATGGCAACACCTGCCAAGCACCTGCCTTGTACTACTGTGCCACAGCTCACTTGCCCACCGGGTGGCTTACTTGCCAAGGTGTAGCCAGTGGTAACCAGGCGAGAACTGGGGTGTTAATTAGGCGGTACCGCCCCAAGCTAATCAGAAAGAGCAGCAGCGGTTAGGAGGAGAACGTGATTCTAATGATGCTTGCACAGTGCCTAAGCGGAAGAGTTGGGGTGGTAATTAAGTGGTAGCCTGGTACCACCTAGTAGTTTGTAGAGCCAACCAACAATTTACATCATGCTAGTGCACACATCCGCATTTGGCCTAATTATCCAAATCAATCCCTCTTTTGCCTGGACCACACATTCCACTCTTGCCCAGCCTAGTCCTGGTTGCCAGTATTAAACCAACTAATAAAAGAAACACAGCAACTCTCTTATTTAGCGCACCAAAGTAATTTAACACTTAACTTGCATGACTACTAAAGTAAATTAATTCAAAAGGTAGCTTCAACTTGCCTCGCCTGGTGGCCCCAGCAGAGAGAGCAGCACAGGTAGGAAGAGCAGACCATTGAGAAGGCCCAGAAGCACTAAGGCTGAGAGCACGTAGAAGAAATGCCGGACAATGAAGTCAAACTCGGATGACGCCAACACAAGCACACCGAGCAGAGTGGACACAGCGCCATGCACCACAGGCGCAAACATCCACTCCAGGCTCAACGACACCCGGCGACTACGGTTGCCCACACCTGTCAGGAACGAGATCGTGACGTGGACCAAGAACTGGACACCAACACCCACAGCCAGGACAAGAAGTACAGCGGGGACAGCACTGAGGCGTACACCAAGGAAGCCCATTGCACCAAACAGTTCGAGCACGAGGCTCGCCAGGACCAGAACAAGGAAGCAGGCTGCCCAGAGGTTGAGGAGGGCCAGCGCGAGCACCAGAAACACAGCGGCCAGAGCTAAAGCAAGAGACGCCAGGAGATGGAGACGAAGCCGCAGGTGCTGCTCCCAGAAGGCGAAGGGTGCCCCGAGGGGAAAGTTGGGGAGGCCCCGTGTCTCGAATCGCGAG
Source organism: Amblyomma americanum (assembly GCF_052857255.1). NCBI lineage: Eukaryota > Metazoa > Arthropoda > Arachnida > Ixodida > Ixodidae > Amblyomma > Amblyomma americanum. The sequence continues at coordinate 4,802,386 of NC_135507.1, read as the reverse complement.
CATAGTGCCCACACGCTCTCAAGGGCACGTGACACTTCAGCACTGTTCCGCAGGCCACGGAGGTAGAAGGGCATCTGGGCATAGGCAAGCGGTGCTGACTTGGGCACTCGCAGTTCAACGTCTTGCCTCGAGTGCACCCACTGACGCGGTTCGGGTCGAAGGTTGGCCTCCGAGGCAGCGTAGGCGAGCGCATCATTGGACGCCCATGCCGAGAGGTAGTTGTAGAAACCCTTGGGGTTGACCAGCCCTTCATCGTCGACCAGTCGCCCGTTGGGCACAAGTTTCTTGTCGATGGGATTGTCCGGCCGGCCTGTCTGCACAAGCAGCTTGTAGGCAAGAACCCCTTCGTCCGAGGCATTTGGGAACCACTGCTCACGGGTGATGCAGCCATGCTTCCAGTCCCGGTCGAATGCCTTCTGCAGGCCTGTCGAGCAAGACAGAGAGGATCTGATGAATGCAGCCCAGCATGCTACCAACTGGCATCAAACCACTCAAGCAGATAACACTGACGTGTTCCAGTGTTTACCTGACTTTGTGAACCGTTACATGTAACATGTTTATGACAGAACAACACTGCTTAACACTTTCACTGCCTTATTTTCATTTTTCTGACAATGGAGAAACAGAAAACATTGCCTAAAAAGAATCCAGCCAAGGAAACACAGCAGCTGACAAAGATAAACACTGGATATGAGCTAGACCTTTTTGCTTGAATTCATACATAACTATGGAATAGAGACAGTTGGCGCGAGTACTGAAAAAAGCTGCAAATATTTTAGATTTTGCATTAATGAGCCAGCTTGAAATTCTCTTCCATTATTTACTTTTGTGGAATTAAGTGTCCATAAAGGCAACTGCACAGTCTTAATTTTCAATCCAATTCTATGAAGCAACTATGAAGCAAATGAACAGCATTACCATCAATCAGAATTGACATCTGAGCTAGTTGGTTGTTCATTTTCAAAAATTATATAAAGCGCACTTAGGACAACAGACAAGGGAGACCAAACAACACAAGCGCTTACTCGCAACTGCGCGTTTATTCGAGAAACACACAAAAGGAAGAACAATCACAAACAAAACAAAAGCCATCGCGCAGGCGTGACAGTAAAAGTGCTCATACAGGTGCGTCAAGATAACAAAACTCTCTTTCATGCAAAACCACCATAGGGTCGGCAACACACGTGTGCTGATTCTTACGGATGTGATAGGCCTCTGAAATCTCTCTGGTTAGCTGATTAGGGTGTCGGAACAAGATTTTAGTTTGGTCAAGCAAAGGCTTGCAGCCGCTGCATTTTGAACAGTGCTTAGCGAGATTAGATGAAGGCGACTTATTTAGTGACAAAAAATGCTCTTGCAAGCGCACATTAAGGCAGCGGCCCGTTTGACCGATATAGGTCCGGCCACAAGAAAAGGGAATGTGATACACCACTCCTTTTGAACATCTGACATAGCGGTTCTTGTGATTCACAGTGCGCGCAGCAACCTTCGCACAAACACTACTAACTTTCTGAGGGGCAGAGAAGAGAACATTAACACCATATCTGTTACCCACGTTTTTTAGTTGATGAGAAAACCGATGAACATAAGGTATGACTGCAATATTTTTCTTTTTCTCCTCAGAACCCTTAAGAAGTGACCTATTGAACTCTTTTACTTTTTTGAGCACCTTGCTAGAAGCTAGAAACAGCACGTCCTCTGGAAATCCAGCCAATTTTAGTCTGTTCACTTGCTCGCAGAAACTTTCCTTCATTTCGTGAGGGCACGACTTGAGCAAAGACGATCCTAGGCAGGAGACAGCAATGCCACACTTCACAATTTTTGAGTGATTTGATTGATAATTTAAGAGTGCAGCGGTGTATGTGATAAACGAAAGCGGTGCTGCACTGTGAATCACAAGAACCGCTATGTCAGATGTTCAAAAGGAGTGGTGTATCACATTCCCTTTTCTTGTGGCCGGACCTATATCGGTCAAACGGGCCGCTGCCTTAATGTGCGCTTGCAAGAGCATTTTTTGTCACTAAATAAGTCGCCTTCATCTAATCTCGCTAAGCACTGTTCAAAATGCAGCGGCTGCAAGCCTTTGCTTGACCAAACTAAAATCTTGTTCCGACACCCTAATCAGCTAACCAGAGAGATTTCAGAGGCCTATCACATCCGTAAGAATCAGCACACGTGTGTTGCCGACCCTATGGTGGTTTTGCATGAAAGAGAGTTTTGTTATCTTGACGCACCTGTATGAGCACTTTTACTGTCACGCCTGCGCGATGGCTTTTGTTTTGTTTGTGATTGTTCTTCCTTTTGTGTGTTTCTCGAATAAACGCGCAGTTGCGAGTAAGCGCTTGTGTTGTTTGGTCTCCCTTGTCTGTTGTCCTAAGTGCGCTTTATATAATTTTTGAAAATTACCATCAATAATGTTTCAGGAGAGCCATTCAGTGATACTGAATGTGCTAACATCTTTTCAATTGCTTTTTCCTCAGTTTTCACCAGCGCACCTGATACACCCTTTCCTATTCTTGCCTACTACCATTTCACACACCATGCCTGTAACCGATGTTTCTGCTAATGGGATATTGTCTCTAACAGATAAAATTAAACTTTGATCTTCAGCAGACACTGATGAAATAAATTCTAAAATTTTAAACGACACAAAGTAGGTTTCTGCCAAATATTCGTTACTGTTTGCTCAGTTGCTTTCCACAGGCACCATAACTGATGACTGGAAGAAGGGAAAGGTCGTTCCAGGCTACAGATCCGGTAACAAAAATTGACCATTAAATTATCGTCCTATCTTGCTCACAAGTGTCCCCTGTAAAATTATGAAGCATATCATCTACTCCAAAATCATGCAGTTCCTGGATGCTAAGAAATTTTTTCATCCTGAACAACATGGATTTCGCAAGAACTGTTCCTGTAACACACAATTAGCAGTCTTTCTTCACAATCTGCATGCCAACCTCGACTTGAATATCCAGACTGATGCCATTTTTTTAGACTTCGCCAAAGCATTCGACAAAGCTTCTCTCTGACGTTTGTTATTAAAACTTTCCCAACTGAACTTGCACCCTAACACCTTAAAATGGATTCAGGAATTTCTATCATATCGCTTTCATTAAGTTGATATTAACAGCCAGTCATCTCATTCTGTCCCTGTAACGTCAGGCTTACCTTAGGGCTCAGTCATAGGTCCTCTGCTCTTCCTAATGTACATAAATGACATGCGAGAACAACTTTCATGCACTATCCGTCTATTTGTCGACTGCATTATCTACCACTCAATAACTAATATTTCTTAACAAAAAGCCCTTCGGGATGATCTTAACCAGTTTGGAAAATGGTGCGATGATTGGCTAATGACAGTTAGCCCTAACAATTGCAAGCTCATTTTTTTTCACCACAGACATAACCCGTTTTCGTTCCCTTACAAAATTACCAACAATCCAAAACAGCACATCCATTAATATAAATAGTTCGGTGTCATTGTAAGTCATGACATCATTTGGTGCAAACATGTTACTGAAGTTATTTCACCTGCAAATAAAATCCTGGGATTTGTGAGGCACCACTCACGTCATGTAACAAAAGAGGTCGAATTACTCGCTTATACATCATTGGTAAGGCCAAAATTAGAATATGCATCCCCCTTTGGAGCCCCCACCAAGCATATCTAATCGAAACACTCGAAGCCATCCAAAATCATGCTGCCCATTTCGTTCACTCCCAATGTTCATACGAAGTCAGTATGTCATCCTTGAAATCACAGTCCAACTTCCAAGGTATTTCTTGCCATTGTTGTATCGCAACCCCAACTCTTTTTCGTAAATTTTATTACAGCTTACTGGGCCACGAACCATACATCTGTGCACCTCCGCCGCGCATATCCCATTGCAGTGGTCACCCCCTTCAAGTTACTGTCCATGCGCTCGTACCATACCCTTCTCCACCTCCTTCTTTCCACAAGCCAAGTCAGACTAGAACGGCCTCTCCCATTCCGTTGCTGCTATCACCTGCCCATCATCCTTCAAAGCCAACATTGAAATCCATACATCATCGTGACAAAATGTAACACAACTTTTGATTACCCCCACATCTTAAGTAATACCCCGAAAGGAAAATGAATGAAATGAAATGAAAGGTACATTTTATTCAATAACATTCACAATATCTTATGTTAGTTTCCAGGTACTTTTGTCACTTAACGTTTTACCTTTTTTGGTTCATCCACAATACTATTAGCAAAGCTAATCCCAGCTCTGACTGCGTTCATCACAACCTTACCAGGAGCTCTCAAAGTAGAATCTGCAAAACGCTTGGGTTCCATATTTCGCATGCCCCCACACTTACTCTATCCACTTTATTTCGGGACTAATCATACTGTACTTGCTCACAGCAGACCGTTTTTCTCTACAGCTGGTAATTAAGCACCGGCCAAACAGGAACTGACCTAGCAACCAGTCTCGAAACAGGGTGAGCCAGAAGTCTGGCAGGCCCCCATCGTCATTCTTGATGATGTGCTCGACAGACGTGAATGCCTCGTGGAATTCCAGCAGCAGCCGCTGTTTGGTAGGGTACTCGAAGTTTCCCCGGGTGACGGCAAAGATGTGGAAAAAGCCAAAGTACCGGCTCTGAGCCCTCAGGAAGGCCTGCTCACGGCTCCCACCTGGCACCACTTCAGCCAAGTCCAGGCCCTCATCGGCACGGAGGGCACCCCACGCAGATGCCGCCAACAGCGCCACCAGGCCTAATACTGTCAGAACCTGCACAATGTAAGGAGCATGTAGCATCATTTATGCATCACCCCAGCTTGAGTTTTGTGCCAAAAAAGCTGCCACGAAATGCCTGTTCACCCACCACAACACGCAATAGCCAATTTGATAGTAGGGGAAGAAAAAAACAATCCCAGCCCATCAAAGGGACATTAAGGGGAACTGTCGATGGCACAAGAAGCTACTCTAAACTACCAGAGTACTTTTCAGGAACACTGTAAATGTCTTTTCATAAAAAAGTGACGGCACTCCTGAGAAAATTGTAAATGAAGCCTCCGATTTCCTCTCCAGTTTTGCACCCCCAAGAACGCAAGCCTCGTTAATGGTAAATCTCTTGGAATCGGAGTGAATGAATGGAAGCAAAGCTGCCTTTCCTGCCAAAATGACGGGCCTCTGTTAAAGCATTCACCAAGAGATGGCATCACTATGACTCAACAGCACTTCCCCACACTGCACTGACAATTCTGAATTACTGCCTGAACATTCTGCCAGTACAAAAATGTAGTAAGTGTGCTTTTGCACACTCACCTTTACAGGTGTCTGTTGCAGGAAAGGTGCATAGTAGACACTGGCAAAGTGGTCCAGGGACCACCAGCGATAACTCTGGGTCTGCTTTGTGTCAGCAACTCGGGCAGCGTCTGCACGAAATCACTTTCACAGTCATAAACAATCCACTTCTCTATGAGGCAGCAAAGAAATGACCCAGATGAAAGGTAAGGGCACATGTTGGTCGACCATGATGACAACATGCGTATGCCACACTAAAATATCAATTGCCACAAACAGAAGGTTAAAAACACATAAATACCAACCTGCACCGACCCAAGTTTCTAAGGGACCAACGGCTACCGCAGCTGACGGCCTGGCAATAGTTCGACCTTGCGAGTCCCTGCACAGATAAAAGATAAATAATTAAAAGATACAGAGAAGCTCATCAGATCACATGCAGCCAAATGTGCTGTTTCACCAGTTCTTTCCTTGGTACAGAAATGCTTTGGCTTCATTGTTTAATCTTTCAAGAAGAAGGATGTCTCATATGCCTCTTGCCAAGCTATTGTATGAAAGGAACAGCCAGCACGCACCCTTCAGCCGTCGCCACCGCTCCGTGTTCCGCTGAGCAGCACTGTTGCCAGCTATGCCGGCTTCGCCTTAGGTCCACGCTGACTGCAGCCGGAAACAAGAGGAGCATGGTGGCCGTGCCAAAGGTGTGCAACACGGCAGCCTGAAGTGCAAACGCTCGCAGTGCCGGCACCGGGATGAGTGCTGCCGCGCAGAATGCACCAGCTGTGCCAGCCCAGGCCAGCAGCACACTTGGGCCAACACACTTGAGCACCTGGACAGCATGAAGCACTTGAATGTCAAGATCAGAGCTAACAATTGAGCCATTTGCAGTGAACGGTTTGGCCTTTCTGCCTTTGCTTTGAAGCAATGTGGTGAGCTGGTTGCCAATTCAACATGACATATGCAACTGTTGGGGAGTATATTATTTGTCACCTGTGTTTTAGTGCGCTATATTAGAGCACTTATAGTGGCCATTCCCTGCATTCAGCCATTGTGTTTGTCTGCTTGTCTGAAGCCAGTTTTGTGGCAGGCTGCTCACCTGCCTCCTGGTGGCGGGAAACCTATTATATATATATATATATATATATAGGGGTTGTCCAGAATGTTCCCTCATCATGAATACGTACTTAAAAAAGCTGCATCTTTTGCCTGTACCATATCACCCCGACAAAGGCCAGACCCTGGCCGAAATGGAGACGCTAGAATAAAGAAAGCTGTACTATTTCCAGCTTGTGTCACCTCAATTATGTTTCTCTCTCTCTCTCTCACACACACACGCACGCACCCACGCGCACACACACACACACACACACACACCTAGCAGCCTGCCCACCATGTCAGGCAGCAGAGCAATTAATTGTGAGCTGCTAGGTGGGAAGAGAAACCTGGGTTGCAACCCAACCCAAGCAGCCAAGTCCCACTGATGGCAGCACCTGCCAATAGAAGGGCAGCGGCACGTCGCTTGCTGCACCACTGCTCCAGGAGTGGTAAGAAGAGTCCCAGGGATCTATGAACGTAGAGGTTGACCAATTCCGCATACATAGACATTAACCCATTATCGCTCTGCCATCCATGAACACTGAATCTGAACACCGGAATCGAAGTGAAAACCAAACTGATAGCACACCTAACCACATTTGGCCTAACTATGTAACTCGACCATGCGACCAACAGCGTGCCCCTTATTTTCGTGGTGAATGAGAGCTTCAACCAAACACCTCAACGTGCAGTAAATGACATCATAGACAAATATCGCATCAAACAAAAACATCACTACAGTAAAGGCCTTTCAAAGCCCCAGGTTGCTGCTGCCTCATCAGCTCTTGTCTCAACACTTCTTTTATCGAAACATATACATTTCATAACTCATTAGCTTCATTCAAACATTATGCTGTAGTGCACAAGTTCATAGAAGTGGTCTGCTGTCCATTGCTTACAATCCTGCTCCATCACTGTTAGGCAGTAGCCACATTTTGGCAACAAAAATTACAGTGGGAACCATCCTGAGAGTATCTCAAGTCAGATTGGTTTACTTCTGTGCTGCAGCTATGTTATGGGCTACAAGGCACAATGTTTGTAGAGGGCTCTGTATTGAGTTCAACCACCTGGAGCTGTTTCATCATCAGACTGACTAAGCTCACTGCAGGGCAATGACCTCTCCAATCTCTCTCCAATTAACCCTGCTCTCTGACAGCTTCAGACACCCTATATCGCAAACTTTTTAATCTCATCCACCTATCTAACTTTCTGCAGCTACACTTGCCTTTTCTGGCAATTCGTTCCGTTACTTTTAAGGACGATCGGTCATCTTGCCTTATCAGCGCAGATTCGTTTTTGCATTCAGGCTTCATTGAAACATGCCATGGCCAACATTAGTACATCAATCCAATCTCACCTGAGCAGTACGTTCATAAGGAGGCCGGCTGCGGGCCCCTTGTCGATATGCTTGGTCCAACAGAAACAGGGTGTCCAAAGCCAGACCAAGTGCCAAGGATGGAAGTACCTGGGTACATTTTTATTGGTATTATTACGATAAAAAAGAAGGAAACCGCAGGTTAACTACCACCATCACAGAAGAAATTCCGATCTGGCCCAAGAGAAACAAGACACAAAGGGAAAGACCATGAGGAAACATGAAATGAAGAAAAAAGTGGACAGTCATGCATGACTGTGCCCCTAGGTGTGGTGGAGTATCTCAACTGTTCACATCTCAAGAACTCTGTACTCACTCAGCTAACAGCTGCTGAGTGTGATTTTCAACTAATACAGCACACAGAGAATTTTTTTTAACAGCCATTCATGCAATGCGTCAAATGGCAAGACACGTCAACCGGGCACCTTGCCACTGTAAACCATGGAACTGCACACACACACACAAAGAGGCCATTACCACGGCATTTTCACATTTGTACTGCCTTTTGCTGGCATTCTGCACTAAAAATATAAGGGGTGGAATATCTGACAGCGGCACTTGCGGTTTTGTTCTCATCGCTGTACATACTAATAAGACAAAAAAACATGGGTCCCAATGGGCTCCGAGCACTTTCGACCTGGCCACTGTCTGGACAGTGAGTTTCCATATTAACAAGTTTGGTCTTCAGATAAAACTGCCTATAATTTGAGTCTTCCACATAAGGGGGCATTGTATTAAACAGGCACGACCATATATTTAGGGATTTTGAGAGAAGCACTTAGACACCGAACTAAAAGAAAAAACGAAAAGAGAGAATCAAAAAGCAAACATATGGTAGCAGATAGAAAGTTTAATATCAGGAAAGGGGGAGAATGTGTGCTATAGGAATGTGTCTCAGGCAAGCTACTGCAGACTGGTGAAGGGGGAGAGAACGAGGGAAAGGGCGACATTGGAGGTCATGTCAAAATACAATGGCTTACACGTGATGTACCAGCCATAATGCATGTATCTACGTATGACAAAGCCTGTGTCACACAAAAACCTCAACACTTGAAACCATGCACACACGAGCGCATACGTCACGCAAAGCCCTAGAATATTTCAAGGACACGTGCCCAAGACCCCATGTACACATTCAAGTGTGCACGAGCAAGCACAAACCACGCAAAGACCTAACATATGTCTCACAAACACGTTCATGCAAATGCAAGCCAGCACACCACAGTGAAGAAATAGGGAAGCACCTGAGTGGTGGCTGCATTGAATGCCAACCCAAGCAGGGCGCACAGGCCCAGGCCTGCTCCCGCTGCCAGAACCGCCAGCAGCACTCCAAGTGCCCCCAGCACAGCACCGCCCCATGGGTTGTCTCGGGCAGCAGCCGCCCACAGGGAGACGCAGCCGTAGACGACCATGAGCAGGCATCCCAGCGCCACACGTGTGGGGCTCACTTGCGAGAAGTCCTTCATGACGTCTGCGAGCGACGTTGCCGTGAAGACGTGCAGCTCCCCGATGGGGCGCCGGGTCGCGTTGCGGTACTCGAATGAAGCATCGGACCGCAGCACCTCCTGGGGACAGACACCACAGTCAGAGCTGCTTGGCAGTTGAACAGGAGTGATAAACCGTGCGTGTCTTTAATGCCAGCCTTTTAAAACACACAGGCTTAGCTACAACAGCTGCAACAAATACTTTGAAACTGAATAGCACTAATGAATAGCTAGAAGCTCAAAAACTTGTGCCAAGAAAGGAAACAAAATATTAACACCAATGCAACCATGGAAACGTACAGGTTATTAGCTGCTGCACGAACGAATAGATACGGCAATCGTTAACATGTTATTTGTAAGGGTTTGACATCAACATGACTTGACAGTCACTGACAGACTCAACACCCTTTTGTATAGCTATCCACTCTACTCATCCACAAATGATGCTCTTCCCCTTACGAATAAGATATGTTTCCAAGGTGGTAGCATACTGATGGCCTTTAACACTCAGGCTTCCCCAGGCAAGGCCAATGAGCCACTAACACCACCCTTCACTAATTTGTTGCCAACTCTGCCATGTCATCAAGATGAAAAATTGTTGCATCAGCCCAAAAGATCAAATTAAGAAAAAGCAGTGTACCAGTGCAAACCAGAAACTCTGAATATGACTGAATGAGAGTGAGTAACATACTTTGAAACCATATTCACCAAAGCTGGGCCAACCCAGAACTAGAGTGGTGTATAATTGACTCACAGAATTAACTAAGTACACATGTTACGCCTCTGGCGACCAGGTCCAGGTAGCTTCAATGGAACTTTGCGTTTTATCTGCCCACACTAAGATCATGGTGGCTGACATTTTTTAACCACCGAGGGGCAGTTACTGCGCCTCTGGTTTTACTGAAGCTCGAGAACTAGGGAACACTGGTAGTTGTTTATTGACGCAACGACTCCTAAAACTCCGATCGACATTATCATTTTGGACAGTTTGGTGCTTGTACTGGTGTATTCCCAACAACAGCAAATGATCAATGACACCAACTGTTGCTTTCTTTTAACTGAATTACGATATAAAATAAAGAAAACCCTGAGAGATCAACTGAGTGTTATTTTCAAACAGCTCTTTTTCTGCAAATATTTTACACTCACTTCACATTTTTTCGCAGAATTCAGCATGTAACAATACCTACTGTATGCAGAATGAGGTGACCTGCACCCCCCACCCAACACTTTTCGTGTTATCTGCATTATCTATTTTTTTTTTCCGGCTATCTGCTCACAGCTGTCAACTTGTGCATGAAAACTTTTCAAATAGCTTAAATGCACACATATATGTGCTAACACAGCCACTGGACCAAGGTTTCACTTGAGGGGGAGCAATTTCTTTAAAGTAAATATGAAGCACATGCGTCTCTCTGAAGGTGAATTCAGCAATAAGTGATCCAAGAGCAGCTCTAACCGTACCCAATCAGAACAGCAATGAGAAACTCAACTGATAAGCACTTCAGTTTGAACGCAGCTTGAATCATGTCTCCTTGCTTACACTCAATTGCAGTTAGCAAGCACAAACGTCACCATGCACGTATATTAAGTGAGGTGGTATAGGTCCAAGCTTTCAAAGGAACAGAGCAGACCATGCATGAGACAGCAAAAGGAGAGAAATGTAGACATAAAGGCTTCAATTCCAGTACCTGACATGCATGCAAGGTTCCCTGGGATCCTGTAGGCATGCCAAAAAAGAAAGAAAAAAAAACTGGTTAGTCACGCATCCTCATCAAAAAAAAAAGAGTTAGGATTCATTTGCACTTAATATGCGGCACATTGCAAGCATGAAAAAAAGGAAGACAGGGAAGTAGATGTGCTTCTGGCATACACAGGGTGCATCGTGTAACGCGAGGCAATGCTGTGTCCGCTCAAAAATACCAAAATTTTGTGTCTGCGGCAACTCTGACCATTAACTTAAGCTGGCCAGCGCCATTCACCGCAGCTTTTAAATATTTGCCAAGCACCAAAAAAAAAGAGAACATACATTGACATGCTTATACCTGGTTCATCTGACTTGTAGCCAGGCTCACATGACTGGCCATATCTATAAGGACTGTTATCATCCACCGCCACCGCCTGCCCACCCGCCCGGCTGGTTATTCTTCATCATCTGTTATACATACACCACGACTGGCATCAAGGATTATATGCTGTTAGTAATGTTGAGCACAAAAAAGGCAAAACACACTGAGTCAAATGCACATCAGTCGCAATGCGGCTGGCATAAAAATGAAGCAGCGAACAGACACTGGAATGAACTGGGAGGGATGTGTGAGTTAATCAAGAAAAAAGGAGAAAAGCCTGTGAAAAAAAGCACTGAAAAAATTTGTTAGCTGCTGCTGTGGTGTTGTATATCAGATTCCTTTGTCCTGTGGCCGATTCTATATCGTTGAGACAGGCCACTGTGTCGACTGTCTATACACAAGCATGCGAAAGATATATAAAACCAGTCATGCAAAAATAGTTTAGTTATACACTGTGCAGACTGCAAAGACTGTGAAGTATCTCTTGATAAGACTTCCATTATCACCAAATATAAAGACCAGAGCTCACAGATAATTTCAGAGGCATTGAACATACACAACTATGGTGACACGTGTCTCAGCCAGACGTCGATGGCTCTGATCCCACAGGAGCTTGCTTTTCTTATTCAGTGACATCATTTGATACTACTTGGTTGCTGACATTCCCCAACTGATGTTTGATCCTTTGTGTATCTGCTTGCCATGTTCCCTTTACACTGTTGCCTACCTGTTGCAATAAATCGTTTGCGTGCAAGTCAGCTCATGTGTCTGTCTTCTTCTCTTCTGTCGCATCTGTTAGCACAGTTCATTCGTTTCTATTAACACTGTCCTCCCAGGTAAAAATCTTCAACTGGAAATTCAACCTGGTTTCACATGGGAGTAACTGGTCCCAGTTGGAAGCCAACTGGTTCCACTTGAAAACCCAGTTGGAGCCCAACAGGTCCCACTTGGTCCCATTTGCATCCCCATTTGGGGACCAAGTGGGAGGCAAATGGTCAAGTTCGCCACCAACTGGGAAACATCAATTCCCAGACGGGAGCCAAACAGTATAGAACTGGCGACCAACTGGGAAATAAGTGGTTCCATTTGTAGGTCAAGTGGGAAGCAAATATTCCCAATTGAGGGCCAACTGGACAGAACTGGTCATGACCAGTAAAAACCAAATCTGAAGTTTTTTTACTGCTTGGAGGGACGTCGAGAAGGAAATAAATCCTGCTGCGGGTCAGCACATCGCATAGTCATTCAGCGCAGAAGTGAACGTAATGTGAAATTAGATGGAAGCTGGCTTATCGCTGAACATAATTCCGATCGCACTGTGTGCACTGCATGTGAAAACGCCCATAGACGCTCTCCTGGCGAATAGCACCACTTCCCTCAAAACTTTTATAGCATGGGTCGACACGCATATACTGCGAACATATCGTGTGCACGCATTACAGCTTAATTTTTTTTGTTTCATTAAGCCCGTTCTCTTTCTGTCTAAACCCGCTGGGACATAGGCATTTCGGGCATGGTAACAGTATATTTATTTATTTACAATTGCCCAACCAGCCAAAACGAACTTCAATTTCGAAGACCATGACTACCATGACTTCAGCGGACCAGGTGCGGGTCCCTAGTGTGGGTGTCATTCTCTAGGCCGCCATCACGTTGACGTTCGTAACGTATTTTGTCAACACCACAAACTATGCATGGCGATTACAGCTAAGAGAAAAGTAATTTGTTGCAATTTAAAAATTATTAACTTATTTTTCATGATAGACCAAACAGAGTACAAAGTACAAAAAGTTGCGAATACAAAACAAGTGTCAATTTCGCACACACTGTCCGTGCTAGGGTAGCCATGGCAGCAATGGTCGCGTGGGTGGCATGTGTAATTTCTCGTGTTCCGCCGGAACGTTGTGATTGAAGAACCTTGACATAAAATTAATTTTTCGCATACTATTGTTGGCGAGATTATTCAACACTTCTTTCCTTGATGGGGTTGAAGGAAGACAGTTTGCTTGCTTTTACTACTCAGCGAAGTGGACCCGTCAGTACAAATTAGGACTACAAGTCGTTTTCACCGGCTGGAATCCTGCCCTTTCCAGGTGCGTACTCAGTTCGCTCATTTAAGTGTATTTTCTTCTATTTTTTGCGTTCGTAATGAAAAAAATTATAACACATTTAGTGGCACGTTATATTTTTACGCTCACTCGTTTGGCTGTTTTGCCAAACTCGCTGTTCATTGAAACAAAGGCTGGTGATGTATGCAACTGACCTCTACTATACGAGAAGTGAGCATGCATTCGGATCGTGTGGAGAAGTGAATGTGGAAGCAAACTCCGCTCACCCCGATTGCGCCTTAATGCTGCAGAAAGCACCCCTGGACGCCTCATATACTTGCGTCAGTAAAGACAGCGTAAAATACTGGGCATGTTTGTAGTTGCTGTGTGCTATTCTCTTGTCTGTCACCTATAAAAATTAACTATTATGTTTTGTTTTGCAGCAACCGTGACCTGTTGGGCTCGGCAGAAGAATATTAACGCCATCGCAGCTGTCTTAAAGCCTGACGAACAGGCTCAGCGAGAAGATTCAGTGAAGGTGCAAAGGGCAATAAACATTGACGCACTCAAAACTCATCTTCAGTGTTTTGGGCTCCCATGACGGCCATGTATATATACTCGCTTACTCAAATGTATTTGAGCTAGCTAGAGTGCTTGGACATCCCGACGCTCCCATAGAGACGTCTGCGACTGGGTCGCAGTAGGCCCCCGTCGCAGCTGGGATTGCAATGGGGCCCAGATGCATCTGGGATTGCAACTGGTTCCAGATGCATCTGGGACTGCAACTGGTTTCCAGATGCAACTGGTCCCTGTTGCAACTGAAAATCTGTTCCTTAAACCAGATGGACTAGGACCAGTTGAAAACCATTTGGAAACCAGTTAGAAATTTTCACCTGGGCTGGGATTCTGACCACCAGTTCCTGGTAGCTAAAAGGCCAGTGCACAGAAATCCCTTCAGAATTCTCTAAAAGTAAATATTTAGCAACAAGTGATGCCCAATGCTCTCTGTTCCCCGATCATCTGTCCTAACCTTCCCCTGATGTGCAAAGAGCAAGAACTAATTCTTTTCAGTCGCATCCTACCTCTGCAAACTTCCGCTGCCAGGCTTCCAGGACAGCACGTGCCTTGTCCGTGGTCCAGTCAAGGTGTGCCATTCGGTAGTGTCCCTTCCAGTAGAGATACATGTCACGCTCAGCCATCAGCTGCACAACCGACTGCAACGCTTCCGCCCTGCAAACAACCAGGTCCACACTGCTGTTAAATGCCTTAAGAAAAAGGCTATCTAATAAGCAAACAAGTAAATTAGGTCTCAGCAGCAGCCTTGCTATTTTTGCAGCTTAGCCCTAATGCAGTTTATGGCCAGTCCTTGGATAATTTTTACTATTATCTGGTGTACACACATGAAGGTTGGATAATATATCAAAACATAAAATCATCATATAGAAAGCCAGTTTGAGCAAATTGGACACGAATGGTATAGAGAGCAGGACAGGTTACACTGCCCATGAAGGAAGAAGTGCCCAGCGAAGGAGGCCACTAGTTGGTCCTAGTTTGGAAGATTAACAGGGAAATTATTTTAGCGACAATTGATTTGAAAGCAGAAGAAAAAACAACCACATGCTGCCGGTGGGATCAGAACCCACGACCTGCAAATTTCGCAACCGGTGCTTTACCAACTGAGCTACGGCGATGGCTGTCCAATCTTCTGATTTTGGGGGTAATTTATGTGTAGTGTAACTGAACCTTGAGACACGTTCACCAGTGCCACTCGTGTCCATTGCGGCGGACAAGTACGTCCTGTATTATTGCGAGTCCCACGTAGGAATGAATCCCACTGGCAGCATGTAGTTGTTTTTCTTCTGCTTTCTAATGAAATATCTTTAAAATAGTTACCCTGTTAATATCCCAATGACAAACACTACACATAAAAAAAAATCCCCTATGCTCCTTGGTTTCATTGACCCTTGGCTTCAGTCATGTGTGATTGTAGCTAGTTGGTTTCATTCCATAACCAACTTATGGTTGAACTTCTTTCTAAAAGAAATCTTGTCATCACATAAACCTTTTTTAGGCCACGTTCCTCCATTATTATACTAATAGGAAGGCCTTCGCAGCTCTATGCAAAGCTAGTGGAGCTGTGACTGCATACGACAACTCTGAATTTTTTTTCACAACAGTACATCTTCTTAAGGTGATCCCATGTATCCATGGTACAAGGTTATCCGTGGTACAAGTGTACTACTGCACGTACGATGAAAAGATGCCTCACCGAACAATATGCCCCGACCGGTTCTTCTGCACACCCCCTACAATGAGGTCTTCAGGCCAATGCATGTACTTGGTTGCAAATCCATAGCAGCCACCCGTTAGCTGTGCACCAATGTCAGGCACTCGACCTGACCGCTTGTTGGGCGCACTCTCTGGGCATCGAGGGTCACTTGGGTCCAGGCAGGGCTTTCCCTGATACGCAGTTGTGATTCCAGCCTGTAGCGAAAACCAAGTACAATTGCTTCGTTCAAGGTGGTGCAACAATCTTTTGATGACTTTATCAGGGCAGCATATGAATATGGACAATTGATGTTGGCCTGAAAAGGGCTCATTACATGATTACTAGAAAGAAGCCACACAGAAGCCAAGCAAAGCAGGTCCATTGTAGCTTTTGATTAGCCCTGTAAAGCTGAGGCATAGTAACGTCAGATGAAAGTTGTTCACTTCTAGCTTTTAGCTGTTTGCAGTATCTGCATAGTAGAAATATGAAAAAATATGAACCGCCCCCCAGCCCCTATCAGCACAGTAAGGTTGTTCTTCTGCACAATTGGCAAATTGCCATGCTCTTGTTCCTGCAGTACCACTGGAAGGAACACAAGAACACGTTTGGAGCACTTCATAACTTTAGGAGAATTTTGTAATTTTTGGAGCACTTTATGAAGCTCTCATAAGAAACTTGAAGCACTCTGAAGCACTCCAGAGCATTATGGAGCACTCCGGAGTACATCAGAATTCTTCAGAGCACTGCAGAGTACGTTGGAGTTCTTTGGAGCACTCTAGCTAGGCACTCCTGTTTGCCTGGTGGAGAGCACCATCTTAAACAATAGGTTATAGATTATGGGGGTTTAACATCCCAAAGTGACTCACGCTATGAGGGATGCTGTAGTGAAGGGCTCCGGAAATTTCGACTACCTGGGGTTCTTTAATGTGCGCTGACAACGCACAGTACACGGGCCCATCTTAAACAAGGATTCTTTGAAGGAGAACAAGCAGCACATCTTCCTCTCACCCTTCGCATAAAATCCTGGATGGTATCAAATGGGAAGGAACCACCAAAGCTGGCCACTTTCTGCATGTCCGCCACCAGGCGCTGAGGGTTCAGGTCAGTCCACTGTACACTCGAGCCCAGAACTCTAGGCGACAAGAGAAAATCCTCGTTTCGGAACTCTGAACAAGCTAAACCATAAGAACACCTTCACGGTATGTTGTACACTGACCACACTAAACCACTAAGCCATATCAGCAGTATGGTTTAGACAGACAAGCATAGCGCACACCTCCTGTGAGCTTACAGAAGGAGTGGTTAGTCTAGCCACCAATGTTAGAGATGCTGCAATTCTCATAACGAACACTCTTTTTCACGAGAGATTTACAGTTATTTCAAGGTGCATTAATTATGTGAGGTATTAATATATTAGCAAACATTTATAGCTAGAGAACTTAAACAGTGACTGTGTTTATCATGAAAGTGCATAAATTATGAGAGTGGATACAGTGTAAATAACAAACAGCCACTAATGAAGCAGCAAAGCTAATATCTCGTTACCTCAGGTGGTCACACATCAAAAGAAAAAGGAACCTGTGACAATGGAAATGTTAATGAGTGCCACCTGCCCATCAGTGACACACTGTCCTCCGGGAGTCTAGGAGACGTGAACATATTAAAGATGCCTCACTCACGGGATGCGAACAGGAAACTCCGGCCCCAGCAGCTTCGATCCCTCCCAGAAGCAGTCTAGAGGAGTCACTATAACACAGGGCACAAGCTTCTCGAGCATGGCGTCAACGTAGTTCTCGTCAAATGTGGGGAAGTTGGGTGCATAGCACAAGTCCTTGAGCCGCCATGTAAGCTCAAACATGTCCACTGTGACTTGAGTGGCACGCGACAGGGCATCCAGGTGTGACAGCAGCGCCTCGGGCCGCCGCAGGAGGTCGCGGCCTGCAGGCGCTGTCTGTATGACGAGCTGGCTGCTCGTGCCCACGCCCTCCCCAAGATTGGCACGCACGTAGGCTTGTTCCCGCTCAAGACGACCCCCACGCTGGACCCACAGGTTGTGAACGTCCGTCTCGACGTGTGCCGACTTGAGTCCCACGCAGAAGGTGGCGAGCACCAGGAGACCGACAAAGAGTACCTTGCCCGCATTGCGGTCGATGAACTGACCCAGCTGTACGAGCTGCCCCTGCAGCTGGCCACGCACCAGCAGCGACCAACGGCCACCACTGGCGCGACCCTGCAAGCGATACAACATGACATGTCAAGGCTTGTTCCTTTTAACTGCACGATGAGTATGTACAGAAAAGTGCAATGTTGAGCTTATTGGTAAGGCATGACATGTACAGCTAGGCAAAGATACCGACAGGGCTAGTACTCAACCTGTCCAATGCCTTGTCTGGATTATTGCCTCTCTGCACTATTTCCATTTTCATCATAAGGAAGCACTGCTTGGTACATCGTAAATATGAAAATAAGGCATGCATAATCCGCCTTTTCCACAAGAAATGGCGCCCTCGGGGGAGTGGTGAAAATCCACCTCCTACCAGTTGAAAGCAAACGCATGTGGGAGATGCAGGTGCGATCTAGTGCCGCAAGGAGCCAGCTGCGCCTGCGAAGTGGGCAAGCGTATGCTTGACAGCTGCCGCCATTGTCGCATGTGCCTGTCACTAACAAGAACTGCACATGCACAGTAGGGAACTGGTGGTTTTCTTTTCAATTATTGGATCACGAGGAGAAGAGGTGTGCATGCGCAGAGCGGTTGCGTGAAAAAGGCGGATTGCTTCTCGGCCCTATCCCAGGCCCGGGGCCTTTAAGGTAATAGTGAAATGAAGTGAAGTCACAATTGGTGGTGGGTTTCGACGAATACTAATGTCGCCAATGGTAATTTCCTGGTTCACCTCTATAAATTGAAAGACACTGCTGCCTTTGAATAGGAAATGTCAATGAAAGCACTTGCCGACAGCAAGGAAAATACTAAATTCATGAAGAAACAGAAAAAGCAGCACAAACACTGCCACCCAAACAGCAGTGAAATTTTAACTTCTGCTGCTTCAGCGACTTGTTACATTTATTCCAGACAAAAGAGCTGAGCATCACAGATAAAACGTGGTAATGCCTATGTGCACAAGTGGAGCGCTAAAAGCCGACACATCAGGAAGATACATCTGCACCTGTCCCTACAAGCAATGCGAAGAGCTCGTAGAGCTGAAACACATTCACAGTCCAAAACTGCACCACGGATTATAACCTCACCTCAGCTCCCTTAACAACCAAGCATGTGGGCATTTCTACACTTTGTGTGCATCGAAATATGGCCAGTGCATAAAGCCACCACATCCCAACACTTTGCAGCAGAAAGATGGAGGAGTACATTAGCTTCTGAGCCATATAACAATGTGGACAATGCAAATACTGGCAGTGACAGATGACTTCTTCAAGGCAATGACATCTGCTCTGTTGACAATTATTTTTCTACAACAACTGCATGCCAACTCTCCTTACGAGATACCTACCTTACAGTTTAATTGCAGGTATTTAATGTGGTGCAGAAGACCAACAGATATACTATAAACTACATAAACGACATTGCTGATAATCTTTCTGTCCATATTCAATTGTATGCAGATGATTGTGTGCTCTACACAACTATTAATACTGTTCAGGGCCATATAATATTACATAACGAGTTTTCAAAAGTCATAGCATGGTGCAAAGAGTGGCAAATGACAATTAATTTTGAAAAGACAGTATTGATGAGAATCACCCAGGAGAAAAGTCCCCTTTTGTTCCTGTACAGCACTAACAGCATCACTTTTTCAGAAGTAATGCATTACAAGTACCTCCGTCCAAGGGTCACTAATAATTTGTCATGGACAAAACACATTGACACTGTCACAGCTAACGCTCTCTGGAAACTGTTTTTTCTCAGAAGATCTTTAAAATCAGTGACACCAACTGTACAATCTCTCGCATATAACACCATAACCCGCCCAGCATTTGAATATGCAGTCATAGTTTGGGACCCGTTCACTGCATCGAATATCAACAAACTGGAACGCATTCAACGAAAAGGAGCAAGGTTCATCTTCAATAAATATGGCCGTGTTTCTATCACTGAACTGGTTCGACAATGTGGCTTCCCGTCAATAAGTGAGAGACATCGCATATGTAGGTTAAAATTCTTTTTCAGTTACTAACAGGGCATAACAATATTAGCACCTCTGGTATCTTTACTTTTTCGACTGGTTATAAAACAAGACAACGACATGACAGAACTACATTGCCCCTAAACTCAAGAATTAATTCTTTTAAGTACTCTTACTTCCCACAAACTCTAATTGATTGGAATAACCTCTGTAACGATGCAGTCATGCAGAAATCATTAAAGTCTTTTGAAGAGCACCTGAAATAAAGTACTGATATTGTTTTGCCTTTATGTATGTGAAATTATGGACATGTACCCACCCTGCTGAGGTCTTGAACAAAGACAGGAGTATGTATAAATAAAATAAATGAATAAAATAAACTGGCATCATTTCTGATGCAATTAACTCAATTTTCTATCAACTGTCGCAAGGCAATTTTTAATTGATCTTGTAACTATTTGAAACCCGGACTTTCCATCTCCATTATAATGGAGTTGAACACTGACACCTCACAACTATATCCCCATTCATCAACACAGAAAGCTCTTCCTCACATAGAAGAGATCGTTACTGAATAATTTTATTTTGTGCCATGGATGCTGTTACAAATTCATGTCCAAATCCTAGGCCCGTGGCAACAACTGTCCAAAGCTGTTTAGTTTCTTCGTTTCAAGATTTTTGTGCTTTGCATTAAATTACTCATCACAGAAATGTCACCACATGTAGCATTAAAAATTGCAAGAATATCAACTGCGTAGTCACGTGGTACTTGGCCTAGCTACTTCCACAAGATTTCTTCTTTCAGCGATAGCCACATTTCTGATATTGAAATGGTACTCCGCCAATCCAGACTCATTTCATACTGTTGTTCATAGTTCGTTACTAGTCCAGACAAAAGCTGGAAGTCTCAGTCGAGTAAGACGGGGCCCTGTCATGCACATTGTTTCAGTCTATGTGAGTGACACACTAAC
Organism: Amblyomma americanum; assembly: GCF_052857255.1. Taxonomy (NCBI): domain Eukaryota; kingdom Metazoa; phylum Arthropoda; class Arachnida; order Ixodida; family Ixodidae; genus Amblyomma; species Amblyomma americanum. Next base: position 4,781,669 of record NC_135507.1, on the reverse strand, counting down.
AAATACGAGAAAGCAGCCCTACAATACTCACAGAAACGCGTCAGAAATTGCCCCACAGATGTAAGCTGTAGGCAGAATGCCTACTTTTAGCATTCCTGTGTGCATATTTTTGTCAGCTTAATGCCTAAAGTGTACATATGGGACAAAATGCTCTCCCAATTCTGGAGTACTTACATCTGCTGTCATAAGTTTATGGAACGTGACTTTGGCAAGGAAATTTAATTTCACTGCGTCCAGGACATAGTAGCTCAGAATTAATTGTGCACGTTCAGAATTAGGCTGCATGCATATTTCAGGCTGCAGTTTTATGCCTGACATTTCGTTGGCAAGCATGTACGTAACTTGCATTCAAGCCACAAGCCATGTGGCCGCCACGCACTTGCCACTAACTGCCCGAGAAGAAGTAATTAATTGACCAGGAATGTCAGTTACGCTCCCATGTTTTCTGCGGCCGGTTATAACCAATTTTTTTTTTGCTCAAGCAATGTGCTGCCATATAGCCCTAGATGAACACTCAATGTGGTGGGACTTTATTAAAAAAAAAAAAATCAAATACAAAGCACCCCAGCCCATGCCAAACAGCAGCACGCACAACTACGATGCGGGCGACGATGCCGCAAACACGAACCAAGCCGCAAGTGCTATCACATCCGAGGTTCACTACTATATCTTGGAGGCTACTGGGCCATACCGCTGTGCCACAGTGCCAAGCACCATTCTCTTTTCAAGTCCAATGTATGAATTGTGCTGCATGCTAGTCTAAAATATTTTATTTATGATTTATGAGTGTTTAACATTCCAAAGCGACTCAGGTTATGAGGGACGCTTTAGTGAAGGGCTCCGGAAGTTTCGGCCACCTGGGGCTTTTTAACGTACACTGACATCGCACAGTACACGGGCCTCTAGAATTCCGCCTCCATCGAAATTCGACTGCCGTGGGCGGGATCTAAGTTTTAACACCGCTATAAGGTAAGCACGGTAACTGTATATGGCCAGTGTGGCTAGGTGTGCATGGCAACGGCAGCAATGGCAACACATTACTGTATTTGACGCATGACTGTCCTAAAACTCTTTAATGTGTAGGCGCCACCATAATCAACAGTGGTATCTTCGTGCTTTGGCTACACATTTGAAGACGGCACTGTACTGCTATAACCTTCATAAAAACTGCTCCACTACAGTGAAAGATGCACAAACAGCGCAGCTACAAAACTGGTTAACAGACACCACGCCAGTGTCTTCAGGAGTATGGACACCAAATTTTTGGTCGCACGTTTTTGTCAATGGAATGGTGTATATGCAGCGCATTCATTAGTATGCAAGTGGATAATCACATGGAATTTGCCCACACCCTGTAAAATAATTTAAACTGAATTGATGTGTTTCGGTTTAAGAGCCAATAGGTAACTATGATATCAAAACTCAACTATGACGTCAGAGTCACCATTCGGCTGTTGAAATCGAAACAGCAAGAGTTAAGGAGTATTTACCTAACATAAGCATATTCCAAGAGGAGATTTACGTGTACTAATGCGTCCCACATCTTTACAAGGCAAGAACAATTAAAATTTCGTGTCTTCTCTATAGTTAACACAATTCCTTGATCACAGGATTGAAAAGGCAGCTTTGCAAAGGCATGTTTTTCTACAGAACACTACATAACTACAAAATTAAAAGAAACACATACGTCATACAAAACAACGTGGGCACATTTCGGGGCCTTACATGTAGGGGTTAGACTTTTCAGTTTTTATTTCGAGAAAATTCGGTGGACTTCTTTTGGTTTTCATTTCAAAACGTATAGTTTTCCTGTTTTTTTTTCGGCGATGAGTATCATTTCCTATGGATGGGTTAGTTTTTTTTTTTTCACTGCTGTGATAGAACTGTTGAACAAAAAGGCAAGTGCAAGTTGATTTCTAAAAGGTGGTTGCCATATGTTATCACCATGGGCTGTTGATCAAAAGCGTGGGGGAAATTGCATGTTGAAGACAGTGATGGAACTGCCACTGAACCGTTGCAGTAGCCAGAACATATGCCACCCCTTCATGGTAATTAAGTATGATTTCGAGCATACTTACATGCAATGGAGAAACATGCTCAACCAAGTGACTGCCTTAAACGGATGATGACAACGGCAGCGCTACCCTAGCTGATGACATGGAGCAACCCCGTACATTGTGTCCCAGTCTGCAGTGGTCTGCAGTGGCTTGTAAGTGGAGAGACACCTTTAAATATGCCCCCTGCTTGCACACCTTGCTATTTCTCTCCTAACACAAATCAGAATCAAACTATATTAGGTATGAGGTGGTTAGAGGCACATGGAAGGGAATCGTGGTACCAGGCATCACATTCGGAAATGCAGTCCTGTGCATGAAATCAGGAATACAATCAAGTCTAGAAATCAGACGTATAGCAAGGCTGGGAGCACTCGAAATGAGGGAGTCCAGGGAGATGGAGCAGGGCGTTGTTGTTTGAAAAAATGAAAATTGATTTTTGGGGAAAGGAAATGGCACAGTATCTGTCTCACATATCAGCAGACACCTGAACCTTGCCATAAGGGAAGGGATAAAAGAGGGAGTGAAAGAAGAAAGGAGAAAGAGGTGCTGTAGTGGAGGGCTCCGGAATAATTTCGACCACCTGAGGATCTTTAATGTGCAATGACATCCCACAGCATACGGGGCAGCGGGGCGCCTTAGCATTTCGCCTCCAAGGCAACCGCCGCGGTCGGTTTAGAACCCGGGAACTCCGGATCAGTAGCGAGTGCGTTGTTCGAGAGGCAATCAGTAAACTGAAATATGACCAAAGACTAACCCAAATGGAGGAAACACGGTCGGCAAAAAAAGGTGCACAGGTATCTACATGAAAAGTATTAACACAAAATGGACGAAGAGAATCCGAAAGCTAAGAACGAAGTATTTGCAGGTGAGGAATGGGGTTCAGCAAAATACTATAGTGTGAAAGCGGAAGAAAAGGAGACAGAAAGAAAGATGTGGAAAGAATGCAGGAAAAATCAGCGCTAGGTACATATAGCAGATGAAAACAGGACACAAAGAAAGAGTGGTTATTTGATAACTTGCGGGGCAGTTCATTGCTTTCTGAAGCTAGGACAGGGGCTTTGAGAACGAAAACGTACAGGTCCAATCATGAAGAAGTGGATATTTTGTGCACTGCCTGTAGAACGGAAATGGAGACCACAGAGTACTTGATTTAACTTGGTTTTGAGGTGCGCATAACTTCGCCCCACCCTTGCAGAAATAACAGCAACAGATACAGAGAGAGCGCTGGGATTTGCTTGGGAGGACGGGCGAGTGGATGTGAAAATCGCGACGTTGACAACGAAGGGTAGGTAACAAAATTGGTGGAGGAGGTCAAGGGAGGGATGAGCTTCAAGAGGAAAAGATAGTCAAGCTATACATTTTAATTAAAAGCGGAATAGGTGGAAAAGGCAAAAAATTAACAAGGGGGAATTATAGGCTAGGTGGCGCAAGCTGCCGTCCGATACAAAGGGTAATGCCATTATCGTCCATCCATGTAATTCCTACTCGACTCCCCATAGATGCGACTGCCAGTAAATGCGGGGCGCATGTGAAGAATAGTGACCTTTTTCGGTTAAAACCAAGTTTGAAAAACTGAATACGGTGTACTTTTTCAAAAGGTGCAGCACTCTCGCACTCGATTTGATATTCACCCGTCCCTGTGGCTCAGTGGTTAGGCGCTCCGCTAATAATAATAATTGGTTTTGGGGGGGAAAGGAAATGGCGCAGTATCTGTCTCATATATCGTTGGACACCTGAACCGCGCCGTAAGGGGAGGGTAAAGGAGGGAGTGAAAGAAGAAAGGAAGAGGTGCCGTAGTGGAGGGCTCCGGAATAATTTCGACCACCTGGGGATCTTTAACGTGCACTGACATCGCACAGCACACGGGCGCCTTAGCGTTTTTCCTCCGTAAAAAACGCAGCCGCTACTGACCCAGATTTTCCGGGCTCAAACCCGCGGCAGCGTTTCTATGGAGGCGAAACGCTAAGGCGCCCGTGTGCTGTGCGATGTCAGTGCGCGTTAAAGATCCCCAGGTGGTCGAAATTATTCCGGAGCCCTCCACTATGGCACCTATTTCTTCCTTTCTTCTTTCACTCCCTCCTTTATCCCTGCCCTTACCGCGTGGTTCAGGTGTCCAACGATAAACGAGACAGATACTGCGCCATTTCCTTTCCCCTTTCAGTGTCCCGGCTAGCGCCACCTGAACTTCGGCACTCGATTTGACTTCGTGCTGCACTAGCCTCCCGGCGAGTTTTGTCGAGCAAATAGTGCAAGGTGCCTGGCGCGCTCCGTAGCAGACGGCTAGCGGCCATGCTTGTTTTCGTGAGCGGCGTTGAGACCATGGTTGAGACGGCCGCGTACCCGTGGTAGACGCGGCATCCTCACCAAGCAGCTGAAACGACAGTGCTTGTACGTGTGTGTATGCGTCCGTTAGTGTGTGTGTCTGCATGTGCACGCGCGTAAGCGACTGGCTGGCATGCCATGGCGCACTGCGTATGCATGGGTTCTCATCGTTCTGTCCAGGCGCGCACTGCTTTATACCATTTCTCTTTTGTGTGCAATTACTATTATTATTACACGCAGAACGATGGAGCGTTTCCATAAGAGGCAGATGGTAATATATAGTCAAGGGTATGCTGGTGAATGTCAAGGACCCTCTGCCAGCTGATAACCGCTTTCCTGGCGTTGTCTACCGAATCCCGTGCGGTGATTGTAACCACGTTTACACAGGCGAAACGGGAAAATTCCCCAGAAGATTGAAAGAGCATCAGCGCGATGTTGATAACCATAAAGTGGCTTCCAATGCGATTGCCGAGCACGCGCACGAAAACACGCATGATATCGCCTGGGACAACGCCGCAATTCTTTCCAAAGAGCGGAACCTGACGGTACGGCTTTTCCTTGAGTCATCATTCATCCAGACGACACCTGATACTATGAATCGGAAGGAAGGGACGATGCCACCCGTGTACATACAGTCATTACGTCATATTCTGGGTATTTAAGTTTCGACCACTGCCATTTTAGCCTCATCGTGAACAAGGAACCCGTACGGGTTCCGAAACGTCAATTTGTTTTTACTTTGACTTAGATGGTAATATGTTTTATAATCGGTGGGTGAACGCAACGTTTGTGATGACTCGCTGCGACATCAGTACCTCCGCTTACGGCAGCGACTGGGCTTGAGGTCGCCAACACCATCCACCGAAAGTGAACGCGATCGAGTTCAGATATTGTCAGCTCTTGGCGAACAACCGCAGTCACTTTTCGATAGAACGGAACCAGCCTGCATCACGCGTGTGGACTGAATAACCTCTCGAATTCAAAGTTTGTACCGCGGTCAGCCCACGCAAGAAACGTAGCACACAGATTCGTATTCCGGTCCGTGCACGTGTCGGGCCTTACGGTTACGCAACTTCCGCGCTTGCGCGTGTGTGGGCAGCACGCGGACCAAGCTGACCACCGAGCGGCTCCGGAGAGGCGGGACCACACACATAGTGCCGCCTTTACACGAAGGCCTTCGGCCAACATAGAGCCGTCTATGAGCAAATACGCGCCGTGAATGCAACTAGAGAACGACGCCATCGTTCAGAAGTCAGCGTCATACATGGCTTCGCTAGCCGGAACTTTCACTTCGATGACGGAAGCGGGCCCGCTCCAGCATCTGGCACAAATCCCACCGCGCTCAAAAGACGAACCGCTCGCTCTTTCTCCCCTTCCCTCATTACGGCCATCTCACTATCACTGGCCACGCGCCGCCCCAAAGGCGCAATATTTGAAAACGCGCTCATTGCCAGAGTGGACCAACCACGACCTCGACCAACGAACGGGCCGCGACGCCGAGCAAGCGCCGTTTGCCAGGCATGGCCAGGCTTCCAAGAGCACGCCACGCTCAACAGAGACGTCACCGAAGACGCCACGGCAAAGGGGCAGTACCGAAGGCGGCCGGCCAGCTCCCGCGAGGGGGGTTATAAGGGGGGGGGAGCGGCTTCTTCGAAGAAGAGGGGGGTGCGTGGACCACCCGCGCCGAGGAATCCATCTTGGGGGCCCCTCGCGCGCCTTCCCCCATAAATAAAATTGGGGACGCCTGACCCCTGTGGGGGGAGGGGGCCTCCCCAAAGGAGGGGCCGGCTGCCGCCGCTGTCAGCCCGCGAGACGTGTTCATCCGCCAGCTGCGCTGCTGCTCGATTAGTTGCGGGCCGCAGCGCGCGGTGGGGCCACCGCAGCGGTCTCTGGAATTGTCTTGCACTAAACAACAATGCCGACTCGTTCCTGGTGCTCCTAACCCGAAGTCAAGGCGTCATAAAGTTCCCCGCGTGATACCGGGGCATGTGCTAGCTAGGCGGTCTCGCAATGTAAAAAAGAAAACGCACCAAGCGTAAGCACGCGCGCCAATACACGCAGGCGTCGTGGTAAACTGCAGCCCGCAGGTGAGCGACACGAGAGCAGTCCAAGTACTTCGACGTCGGCGCCGCACGCTATTAGTCGCTCTCTGTCGGCATATATTTGCTCGCAAAGGTCAACGGAGGCGCTGGGTGCGACTTTGCAACGAGAAAAAGCACCACACAACGTGACAGCAATGCATAAAACGAGGTCAGAGAAAACCAGACCCGAGCACGCGGCAAAAGATGCCGCAGTCCGCTCACCGCGGAAGCGGTCGTGTGCGTGCACTACTACGTGACTCGGCCGCTGCGGCCAAGCGCGTACAGATAAGAAGGTTCACGATACGGTTTCGGCGCGCTTGGCGAAGCTTTCGGTTTGGCCTGAACTAGCGGCTTCCAGCGCAAAACTGGAGCACTGCAAGCTGCTCGCGGTATTTCGCTGTTAGAGCACGCGAAGACGTAAAGACTTCAACTAAAGCATGGGTGCAATGCGATCAGCTACCGGCAAAGGCTGCAACGGTGCGTATACGTGCAAGTTAGCAGCAAGAACGAATGAACTGATAGCCATGTCGAACGCTGGTGCATGCTCCGTCCAGACTGGTCGGCTTATACGCGCGAGGTCTAGGTATTCGTAGCCGAAGGTGATTTGTGAACTGAGCCTCTCCGCAGACAGCGGACCGCCGGGACGGCAAAAAGCAATTAGAATGTGTTGCGTTTGACCGGCCAGGAAGCCAGCTTTCGCAGCTGGGTACACATTTAAGTGCCCTCGCTAGTCTCACGGCTGCCTGCCATGAGCAGTGGGCCCTTGTTTCTCCACGGCTCAGCAGCCTTACCTTCTCAATCTGCCGAAGCGCTGTGCGAGCATCCGTCCAACTCGTCCGCGTCAGAAGCCCAAGATCGTGCCTCCTGCAATACGACGATGACCTGGGGCTCATCTCGCCCAGCTCAAAAGTGTCCGACGCTCGCCGATGGTCGACATCGTTGCGCGACGGCGCCAGGTTTCAAGTTTTGCATCGAACACAGCAACGTGACGATCTTCTCTGGATGTGAGACCGAGAGAGAAGCCAAAAGCCGCGGGCCACAAAAGCGCACGCAGACAACACCATCACACAAACACACGAGGAGGGTAATACTGTTCTTCTACCGACGACTGCCGACGTATCCGGAAAAGGTGCACTGCGCGCAGGACAACACGGCGGCCGAGAAGCCGCCTGCTCCTCGACCCCGAGAATTTCAACCGACAGCCATCTCCATTACAAAACCACACACGCTCACACAAGTGCCGAGCGTTGCCGCTGCTGTCCAGAAGAGCGCCACTGTAGCCATCACGTGACGGCTTTCGGGCTACGCTATTGGTTCCCGGTCGCCTAGAGACGATGAAGAGAGGGTGCGGAGAGGGGGTTCTTTTTGTGCCTGCTTCCTCGTTGCTCCGGTGGCTCCGCCAAGCGAGGAGGTGTTTTGTGCTTTGTGCTTTTCTGCCGCACGGACCACACAGCGAGATGAAGTTTTCATAATCGCACGCTCGAAGATGCGGATTAGGAGAGGAGGCCGCTTTTATGGATCGGCTCTTTCGGAAAAGAAAGATGTTTCTCGGACGTGTCAGGAGACGCGGTGTACGCAACACGCCAGGGTGCGGGCAAGCGCGCGCGCCAGCGAATCGCCCGTGGGCACCCCTAGCGTGCTGCGTGCAATCGCCGCGCCGCTGGCTCCCCGCAACAATGGCCGGGGTCCCCTTTTCTGTTCCACTTCTTTGAGTCTATTCTCCGACGGGTCTTACTGCTCGTAAATGCTTGACTTTGCCCCCACCTGCTCGAGGCTACAGAGGGAGACATCTTCATCAGGCAGCGTTGGGAAAGCGGCGGTGCGCGCACGCACGTATGACGGCGGTAATTGGAGCCTGAGGCAAAATAAGTCGGGGAAATTAAGCTGCGTGCCTGAGAAGAAAAGGTAGAATCGTGCGACGAGACACTAAGCGCTGAAAGTTTTAATGAGTATGACGGTAAGCTAATGTCGCACATTACTTTTTTATTCATTTTTCAAGTCGCGTTTTTTTTCAGCAGCGTAGGGTTCATGTGTACCAACCGCAAAATTAAATTCACCATAGCTACCTTGATACAATATCCAAGCAGCACAGGTAATTGGCCTAATATTGTAAAGGAATGGTCTCACACTGATCCTTTGTAGGAGCAGCCTTTGCCATTACATTTCCAATATGGGGCCGACTACCTATGCTGCTTGGGAGCGAATAATAAAAGCAACAGTAGTAATTAGGAACTTCTAGAACAAGGTGCCGCTATCGGATAGTGGTCGTTGAAACTCACATGGACGTCCCACGGATGTCCTAAACATCCACAGGACGTCCAAAGGGGTTTCAGTGCCCATTGGGGTGGGAATAGCGCGGGGGAGGGGGGGGGGAGGTTAGGCGAAGGACAATCCCTCTCCCCCCCCGCTATTCCTCTATGCCCTAACCGATGACGTCACCCTATTCTAACGGTATCTATTAGCTTACCCCCATTTTTTCTGCGCAACCAATAATTCCGTCCAGCTCTGCACAATTACGCCTGAAGCACGTGCGGCCCACATGAAGCATTGCTGCGTAAACAGATTATACTGTGGTAAAAGCGGCTTGCTCTGGTCGTACAACTACAGGCGCCTCTGATTTATTGGGGCTCCGGAGAACAGTGATAAACTGCCTAAAACGCGAGCTGAACTACCCAATGACGTCTGCTTGGAAAAATGACAAAGCACGCCCTAGGGATATGTTTCTTTGCAGGTAAAATGTCCACCGTTAACGGTTCATTTTCGGGCTGCCTTTGCAGTGCCACGAACGCCCGCACTCGGTGGTTCGCTCCGCGGGTAAGGTTTCGTCGGCTCTGCGTTTGTTCCGCTTTTGAAAATTTCTGCTCAGGTTTACAAGTTTTTGCGCATTCCCAAACAACACTGAAAACAAAATAACGGTAGAACATAAATTACAATAGTTAGGCTCCAAATACATAGATAGCGCAATTATTAGCTAGCCACAAAAGTGGGCGGAAGGGTGGCCTAATTTTTGAAGCAGATCGTACCACCATAAAAATCTCAATTTGTACCATGTGGCGCCATCTTACATCAGGAACCGTTATCACTATTCTTCACAGGCGGCGGCCGCCTTGGGGCTTTTCGCAGCCTTGCGTGTGGGTGGCAGCACGGCGCCGTGCGGGGGTTTCGGTTTCGAAAGGCGTAGCGGTCCAGTCCGTCCTCTGCGCGCTCAGCAAGTGCGTGACAGCAGCACGCGCACTGCTAGCTGCACCCCCTCACCACCACCGCTCCATGACGTGCCTTTTTGGCGCGCTCTGCTGCTGCTCCGAGGCGAGTTCGGTGAAGGACTAGCAGCGGTGAGCGTTGCGCGGTCGGAATGGCGGTGGTCTGGCGTCCCCCCCCCCCCCCCCCTCTCCTTCCTCCGTTGCCTGAGGGTGGAGCGGGGGGGGGGGATGAAACGAAGCATGGCCGCCACGGACCACCCGCGTCGGGGCAGGCATCCAGACCGGTCACGGGCTTCCTTCCCCCTACAAACTCTCGCCCCCCAACGGCTTGTCGCGCGCGCCTGTCTTCATCGCGCTGGTCCAGGAGATGCCGCCGCAGGGCGCATTGTTTTGGGACAGCCCCCCGCCCCCTGTCTCTAGCGCGCGGCGCCGCCGGCAGGGGCTGACGGTCGCGCCCTCTCCTGACGGGGCCAGAGGCGTTTCAATTTGTCCGTGCCAACGAAGAGAAAGGAGTTTTTCTGACTCCTACTACGCGGCGGTTTTGGCGGCTGCGCCAAAAAGTGCAGAGCGCGCGCGTTGCGCCGTACGTTTCCTTGTCGTCCGCTAGCACCTGCGCGCGGCGTACTACAGCGCGAGGATGAAAAAATGTACTTGTGAAGGCCGCGGCGACTTAAAGGCGAGGCATACTTCGCGCGCTGGTTGAGAGCGTTTTCTCACGGTATGAAGCGCGCGGTATTCGCACGTAGATTTAAGGGCTGTCCCTTGTTCTCTGCTGCGACAGCGCTTCCCCGACACGGACACACACTCGGCGTTCGCGCGAGAAACAACACTGCGCCGTTCTGACGGTACGATTAACAGCTGGACGACCCACTCCAGCTGTAGTTTGGTTTGGTTTAGGAAGGCTTAACGCCCCAAAGCGACTCAGGCTGTGAGGGACGCCGTAGTGAAGCGCTCCGGAAATTTCGACCACCTGGGGTTCTTTAACGGCCGCTGACATCGCACAGTACACGGGCCTCAAGAATTTCGCCTCCATCGAAATTCGACCGCCGCGGCCGGGACCGAACCCGCGTCTTTCGGGCCAGCAGCCGAGCGCCATAACCACTGAGCCACCGCGGCGGCCCCAGCTGTAGTGTACGTACATAGTGCACTTGTGTTTTTATCCTTATTTCGTAAACATATTACGCGCGCAACCTGTACACATTTCTTATTGTAGTTGGTGTATATTACCTCTGCCCCGTATCCTCCCTTCCTGTCCCCTCACCGCCTTCATTTAATTTCCCCATTGTGCCTCTGTCCAAAAGATCCTCGGTACGTGGCCGCAGCAGTCGACTGCCCTCAAGGCATACAAGGCACTCTTTGCCTACCTGAGAGCGACTGGAGTGAGTGACAAATTGTGACAGCGTTGTGTGTGTGTGTGTGTGTGTGTGTGTGTGTGTGTGTGTGTGTGTGTGTGTGTGTGTGTGTGTGTGTGTGTGTGTGTGTGTGTGTGTGTATGTGTTATGCCTTTTTCCCTTTCTCTCTTCCTACTTTTAGTCCCATAATTCCTCTTCCCCATTGCAGGGTAGCCAACCGGACACCCTTTCTGGTTAACATCCCTGCCTTTCCCTCCTCCTCTTTATCTATCTATCTATCTATCTATCTATCTATCTATCTATCTATCTATCTATCTATCTATCTATCTATCTATCTATCTATCTATCTATCTATCTATCTATCTATCTATCTATCTATCTATCTATCTATCTATCTATCTATCTATCTATCTATCTATATATCTGTCTGTCTGTCTGTCTGTCTGTCTGTCTGTCTGTCTGTCTGTCTGTCTGTCTGTCTGTCTGTCTGTCTGTCTGTCTATCTATCTATCTATCTATCTATCTATCTATCTATCTATCTATCTATCTATCTATCTATCTAATTTTGTGCCTGCTATCCTTTATTTCCGCTGCCCCAGCTCAGGTGCTTCAGTATCGATGGCAGATGTCGGGCTAGCAAAAATCTTTTCATCTTTCTTTATTAGTATTTTTAATAAAACCACTTACTACTACGCTCTGACGGGCATGAGAATGCATTGGCGAAATTTATAATGCGCTCAAGCGTCTGAGAAGGAGGATAGCAGACAAGACGAAGGTCAAGAATCAACTTTTCATATCTTCCTGGCTGTGGCGAGCAAATGGCACACAGGGGTTCAGCGTTTGAAGAGGCCTCGAAAGAAGCCTTCGATCAGTGGCCTGTCCAAAGTTAACCTCAGTTCTGGGTTATTATACTTCGATCGAACCTCCTCTGTTGTCCATGAGAGATGCCACCCTACGGCTTCGGGGGGCACGGTCACAGTCATGTCCCAAGGGAAAAAAAATGGGACGAGATAAAGAAGAAACGAAAATGAAGTGGGACTTCCCCTTCTCCCACCGGATAAAAAATGACAATGGGAGTCTTTTTGTTGTTTGTGTGGCGATATACCAACGCCAGAACTATATAGTGGGTCATTTCATACGATACAACCCACTATTCGCGCTCGGTCAGCCGATTTCTCCAAGGAAATTTCTAGCGCTTCACTGCACTGCCGAAAGTCAAAATGAAAATTGGTTTTTGAGGAAAGGAAATGGCGCAGTAAATGTCTCGCATACCTCGGTGTAAACCCGAAACGCACCGTAAGAGAGGGATAAAGGAGGGAGTGAAAGAAGAAAGGAAGAAAGAGATGCCGTAATGGAGGGCTCCTGAAATAATTTTGACTACCTGGGGATCTTTTTTAACGTGCACTGGCATCGCACCCGCCGCGGTGGCTCAGTGGTTAAGGCGCTCGGCTACTGATCCGGAGTTCCTGCGTCAAACCCGACCGCGGCGACTGCGTTTTTACGGAGGAAAAACGCCAAGGCGCCCGTGTGCTGTGCGATGTCAGTGCACGTTAAAGATCCTCAGGTGGTTGAAATTATTCCGGAGCCCTCCACTACGGCACCTCTTTCTTCCTTTAGTCTTTCACTCCCTCCTTTATCCCTTCCTTTACGGCGCGGTTCACGTGTCCACCGATATATGAGACAGATACTGCGCCATTTCCTTCCCCCCAAAACCAATTATTATTATCGCACAGCACACGGGAACCTTTTGCGTTTCGCCTCATCGAAACGCGGCTGCCGCGGTCGGGTTCGAACCCAAGTACTCCGGATCAGCAGCCGAGCGCCCTAACCACTGAGCCACCGCGGCGGCTTTAAATATGCTTCCAGGGTTCCTTCGAGTCGAGATCAAAGCACGCGAGAACATAGCCTTCACTCTACAGCATCGTTAGGCGAATGCAATAATCGTGCGCTTCTCCATACAATATCCCCTTAGAACCAAGCGAGAAGATGCTTTCATGAGTTGAACGTTCTTTTCTGGTTCTTTCGATGCAGCCGAATGCAATGACTTGGCACAGGTCAGGTCGGCTGGAATCGAACGCTCGCACTGTGATGATGATGGTGACGTTAGGTCAGCGCATAATTTGCTCTGCGGCTGCTCTGCGGATAGTCATCGAGACAGCGCGCGCAGTCGACACGGGTCTTTGTTCTAACCAGGAGTTCGGTGAAATCACTGTCGATAACCACGGGCGATGTCTTATCTCAAGTCCGTAACTATAAGACTTGTTTTGCTGAGCGCGTCGTCCTTGATTGCATGGTGGTAGCGTGAGGACGCTGATCACGTTTCAGCGTGGACGACAACGCCCCTCTACGAGTCTATATTTGAGGACGCGCAACGGAAGCGTGGGTGGTCTCCGGACGAGCTTCAGCAGCGAAAGCTGTTGCCCAACGCCGCAAGACTTCCCGCGTTGTTCATGTGCATACATCTGGAGGCAGCAATTCGCAAAGGAATTTCGCTACAACGCAATGAAAAACAGTAGAACTGCGCGGGAAACGAGGACGAACCAAGAACCAGACAACGGTTCGGTTCTTTTCTTAACTTTATTTGCAGGAAGGGTATAAATGTGTTCAACTAAAAAGTTGAGTTGAAAGTCAGTGCTCGCGCTGTCTGGTTCTTCGTTGGTCCTCGTTTTCCGCGCTATATATGAATCGTAATCAACTCAACTTGCCCAGTCTTCTGTTCATCTTCTTCAGACCTCCCTAGTAGATGTTCAGTTTGTCCCCCTTAAACAAAATATATCAATTAAAAAGAAACGCGCGCAAAACATTCCAAATATTTAAAAGAATTGCGGCACATTTAGGTATATAATTTCCCGCATGCAGTCAGGGGAGGGAAAACACTAACAAATGATACATTTAGCAGTCCATCACGAAATTGATTTCTATCGAGGCCAAGTACCCCGCCCTGCGACTGCACAGCCAGCAACACGCAGCATTCCTGGGCTCCTCCACCACGGCGGAGTTGATGGGGATCCTGCTCGGGCTGGACCTGCTGCTCACCCTTGGCCCTCTGCCGCCCAGGAGTGCTCTGTTGTGCGACTCCCGCGCCGCCCTCAGCCGCCTGCAATCTAACGGCCGCGGTACCCCACTAGTGCGGGGAAATTCGCTCGCGCATCGAGCGCCTCGCGCAGAGAGGTTGTGCCGTGCGTGCACAGTGGGTGCCCGGTCACTGCGGCATCGCAGGCAACGAAGAAGCTGACGACCTCGCGACCGCTGCACACCAACTACCTGTCAGCGATCTGCCCCTTGCGCTGGAGGACGTGCGTGCGGCCATCCATGACCATCTCCGAAAGCAGCACCCCGACCCACGCATTGCGGGAGGTGAGCGCATCGACAGTGTCACCGGCTGTCGCGCACTTACACGGTCACAACGTGCAATGATCCTCCGCGCGCGCATTGGCTGCGTGTGGCCCGGGGAATGACGGGTGCGTCACGGAATCGCGACGAGTGATGTGTGTGATGCCGCGGTGGCTCAGTGGTTAGGGCGCTCGACTACTGATCCGGAGTTCCCGGGTTCGAACCCGACCGCGGCGGCTGCGTTTTTATGGAGGAAAAACGCTAAGGCGCCCGTGTGCTGTGCGATGTCAGTGCACGTTAAAGATCCCCAGGTAATCGAAATTATTCCGGAGCCCTCCACTACGGCACCTATTCTTTTCTTCTTTCACTCCCTCCTTTATCCCTTTCCTTACGGCGCGGTTCAGGTGTCCAAAGATATATGAGACAGATACTGCGCCATTTCCTTTCCCCAAAAACCAATCCAATCTAATCCAATCCAATGCGGTGCAGTGGAAACACTAGAACACCTGCTCCTTCACTGTTCCGCGTTCGCCGGTGCTCGTCGCGATAGGCTCGCGGCCTATAGGGCGCAGGGCATACTGCCAGACTCCATCAAGACGCTATTGTGGCCGCAGGGCAGTGCGCGCACTCGTGAGCGAACTTTGGTGAGCCTCTGTGCATTCCTCGAACACACGGGCTTGACGTCCCGTCTGTTCTCCGTCAGGTAGTTACACGCAGTGACCGAACGCTCCGCGAGTTCTACCTTGAACGATTAATAACTGGACGCCCCACTCCAGTTGTAACCAACACAGTGCTGTGCGCATGTGTGATTTAATTCCTCTAAAATGAACTAATCACGCGCAAAACATGGACACATTTCTTATTGTGTAAATAGTTAGTACATATTACTTCTCCCCCTATCCTCTCTTCCTGTCCCCTCACCTCTTTCATTTCATTTCTCCATTCTGCCTGCTATCCTTTATTTCCGCTGCCCCAGCTCAGGTGCTTCAGTATCAATGGCAGATGCCGGGGCTAGCAAAAATCTTTTCCTTCCTTTTTGCTATTATTTTTAATAAAACCACTACCACCATCGAGGCCAAGTACAGCTCATCCTTCTTGACCATGGTCATGTATTATTTTTATAGCATTTTCATTAGTGTAATTTTTCATTGTTTTAATATCTGCTAGAAACACCTCCTCTTTTTCGCAATTTGCCTTGCGCAATTGTAATATTGCAATTGGTATTTTATACATGAATACTGCCTAGAATGTACTGTCGACTTGGCACTCGAAATTCTGTCTTGTAGTGTGGCGGCAATGTCTTTTCTCAATTTGTTTATTTTAAGTTCCTGTGCTTGCATTTTTATCATGCTTTTTTCTGGGGTGGGGGGGGGGGGAGGCGTCAATTTAGCCCTTCTCTGTAACAGCCTCTGATGCGGCTAACAGTAAGATCTAAATAAAGAAATAAATATTTCTTAAGCCTGGGTGTTCCCATAAATCGCTCGCATAAAAAAAAATTACGGTCGGAGGTCCAACAATTATTTCTTTATGGATTACCTATGCTCCACGAAGAAACCTGCGACAACCTCATGTCCTGCATGTTCAGTTAAGTGCATACGCGGAAGAACAAACTCAAAATTGCAAATAATGCCATGGTAAGTAAGATCGAGAAACATGGAAGTTACGAGGTCGTTGAAAACAATGGGAAGCTGATTTAGACACAGCAACGCCCATTTTAAAGGATGTTCAGAGAGCTAAGGTGACTACATGGGGGCACACGGAATACTCCCACGCTGCGAGCCTATCTACCCGCCACCCCTCCCATCCCTCGCTGCCAGAGAACAGCCAGTCTGGCGTCGCCTGCAGACGCGAACGCTGCCTACACCAGCCAATCTTTCTAAATTGATGCCGGTACCATAATAATAATAATAATAATAATAATAATAATAATAATAATAATAATAATAATAATAATAATAATAATAATAATAATTGGTTTTTGGGGAAAGGAAGTGGCGCAGTATGTCTCACTTATCGGTGGACACGTCAACCGCGCCGTAAGGAAAGGGATAAAGGAAGGAATGAAAGAAGAAAGTAAGAAAGAGGTGCCGTAGTGGAGGGCTCCGGAATAATTTCAACCACCTGGGGATCTTTAACGTGCACTGGCATCACACAGCACACGGGCGCCTTAGCGTTTTTCCTCCATAAAAACGCAGCCGCCGCGGTCGGGTTCGAACCCGGGAACTCTCGATCAGTAGCCGAGCGCTCTAACCACTGAGCCACAGCGGCGGGTATGCCGGTACCACCTTATTGTCTACTGAGCCAGAGTACCCGCTTTCGAACCCGACCGCGGCGGCCGCGTTTCTATGGGGGCTAAACGCGCACAAAATTGGGTTCGAACCCGACCGCGCCGGCCGCGTTTCTATGGAGGCGAAACGCGCACAAAAAAAATTTTGTGCGCGTTTCGCCTCTATCGAAACGCGGCCGCCGCGGTAGGGTTCGAACCCGGGTAATATGGCTCAGTAGACAAGCGCCTTAACCACTGAGCTGCCGCGGTGGTTGAGCAAAAAGGGCCTTTTGAGTTTCGCCTCCATCGAAACGCTGCCTCCGCTGCCCGGTTCGAAGCCATGGCTGCTCCAGCTCAGTAGCCGGAAAGAATGTGTGCTCAGCTATGAAGAGATATCTTTAATGTGAAAAAAGGTGGTCTACATCACGATGTGGGAAAGAGGAAGGGAAAGCACACACAGAAGGAGGGGATGAAGATGACAGGTTTTGATGACAGAATAAAGCCAGCAGTACACACAATCCAATACACATAGTAGGCTGCGAAGGCGGGTTCCCAGGACTGCGTCGCATATAAACTACAGCACCGCTCTCGCTACCAGCAGAGCCTGTCCAATTTCTTATGGGCTGCCTGAGAGAGTACCCGCCGCGGTGGCTCAGTGGTTAGGGCGCTCGGCTACTTATCCGGAGTAATCGGGTTCGAACTCGACCGCGGCGGCCACGCTTCGATGCATGGAGGCGAAACGCAAAGGCGCCCGTGTGCTGTGCGATGCCAATGCACGTTAAAGATCCCCAGGTGGTCGAAATTAATCCGGAGCCCTCCACTACGGCGCCTCTTCATTTTTTCTTTCACTTCCTTCTTTATCCCTTCCCTTAAGGCGCGGTTCGGGTGTCCACCGAGGTATGTGAGACAGTTACTGCGCCATTTCCTTTCCTCAAAAACCAATTTTCAGTGTTCGCCACTCAGGCACACATGCTCTGTGTGCGGAGCGGACTCAACGTTACAAGCGCCAATCCGCGTCTAGTTGCCCGATACAGCACAGCGTTCGCTCTCTAACCAGGTTCAGCAGTAGTTGAACCGCAGCATTTTATTTTCTCAATAGATACCAAGAGCGACCATGGTAGACACGCCCAGTTCAATTAGATAAGTTCTTATCTCAAATTGTTTCGGTTGCATGTTTATTTTAAAAAGGTTGCGCGACTAGCTGAGTGGGAGAGCATTTTAGCGCCTTGTAACCAAGCATCCTATGTAACAAGCAGTCGCACCAGACGTGTTGGTTTTTGGGCGCAATGGACAGCCCTGTAACAGAACATGAAATCGGTTATTCAGTGTATCAGAACAAGAAACCGCCCCTGTAGCTCATTTTAATCTCAGATCGCAGCCGCAGCCACAGAATGCTCTATTAAGGAACAGGCAGCAGAGTCGGAGACACACAGTGCGACGTATATCTGACTGCAAGGGGTTATTACCGTTAGCTCCCTACGCGGAGGGTTTGATCCAACTTGCAAGATCTTCAGGTGGTCGGAATTATTCCGGAGCCCTACACTACGGCACCTCTTTCTTCCTTTCTTCTGCCAGTCCTTACATTAC
This sequence comes from Amblyomma americanum, assembly GCF_052857255.1. Lineage (NCBI taxonomy): Eukaryota > Metazoa > Arthropoda > Arachnida > Ixodida > Ixodidae > Amblyomma > Amblyomma americanum. The sequence goes on along the minus strand of NC_135507.1, from coordinate 4,763,471 downwards.
GGCGCGGTTCAGGTGTCTGCGTAGATGTGAGCCAGATACTGCGCCATTTATTTCCTTAAAAATTAATTTTCTGCAGTCTGCGAAGCATGGTGGCTTGCGAGCGATCGGTCAAGGTCGAGGTTGGGAGGCGGATACACTCGTCATGTCCCCTTGCAGAAGTTGGTGATTTCAGCATATGGCTGGGTGGTATCGGCGAGGGCATCCGGGTTTGAGGGCCCGACTGTGCTGTGCTGTCCTTCCGCGTGCCGAAAGCGCAGGCTTCATTACCATGGCTAAGCTGGAGCTTTTCTTCGCCAGCGAAATACGAGGTCAAGTTGCAAGATGTGCGAGTTTACACGTTTCATTGACGAAGATGCAGTTTTGCACAAATTATGCCATTTATTTTTCATGCGCTATATATTTAATCTTTACCTGTTTTCTCCGGAGCAGTAGTAGATTGCAGCAACCCTCGTCCAAAGGTTGAGACATTGTGTTCTGTGCTGGTGTTTTTTCGTTTGCTGGTTGCTGTTTCTTTTATCACGCATTAAAAATATAAAGCCGTTGATTACGAATTCAAGCGTGTCTCTACAAGGCACGTGACTTCTCCCCGAGCGAACGGAGATGAGAGCTCTCCCCTTAGGAGCTTCCCATCGGAAAACTGCGCAGCAAATAATGAAGGGGCGTGGTTGGCTCACACAACTTCTCAAGCGACGATTAATAGCTTTATTGAATACCAACCGCGATTGAAGCATTAATCTACTAAGTGGGAAACGTTAATCGGCCGATCTCTGGCTTCTGTAGTCCGCTTACGCGCGACATTCTTTCGGCGCTTGTTTGGCTTGGAACGCAGGCGGCCACGCTGCGATGGAGGCGAAACGCAAAAGGCGCCTGTGGGGTGGTGTGGTGAAATTAATTTGGCTAGAGAATTCGAGGCCCGCAGTCGCCCTGGGTCTCCGCACGACCCCATTCCCGGTCTGAACGTTCATGTGGTGTTGGTATTGAGAGGGTGTTGCTTGGTCCATGACGCACGCGGCCCGGCTGGCGGCGATCTGCTGGTTGGCCAGGCCCGCTGGCTGCAGTGAGGTCTCCTAAGTGTCCTCAGGTTTGTAGAGGGGACGCTGCACATTATGGAAGGCTTCCTTTCTTCCTTCACTCCCTCCCTTATTCCTTCCCTTTAGGAGCGGTTTGGGTGTCCAACGAGATGCGCCATTTCCTTTCCTCAAAAAGCAACTTTAGTTTCAATCGAAGCTGTCCTTGGCATTAGAAACTAGCGCCCTCTCGGCCGCCGGTAGCGAACACTATGTGACAATGCATATTTCGAACTTGCAGTTGTGAGAAACCTAGAGTGCGCCGAGTGATTGATCACGAACATGGTGATTATCATGTCCGACTCTTCCTTCTTCTCACCTATATAAAATGCTTCTTGCACTCACACCAACCATTTCGGACAGCCGCCGAAAATGAATGGGGTGTACCGAACATTCGATATTCCCGCAGCGTTTTTAGCCTTCAGCGCCACGCAGCTCGTGGTGGCAGCTATGGAAACTAGAAGCGTTTGTACAGATTTCCTGGGCTTTAACACTTTTAGGCGCTATGCACCCCTTTGTGTGCATTCAGAACTCGCTGCTTTTTCTGGGAGTGTGGTACAGCTAGCGGTTATTTTTTTCATATGATTTTAGCATTTTTATATCGCAAATGGAGAAGTACTTGCTGTTGGGCTAGTTGGTTCATCATAAAGTTGAATAGCGCAATGGAACGAACACAGGAAAACACAGACACAGGCGCTCTTTCTGTCTCTGTGTCTTCCTGTGTTCGTACCCTTGCGCCATTAAACTTTATCGCAAATGGACAGCTTTTTCACGTTCGCTAAAGCGAAGGCAATAAAAAATATCTGTTAAAACAGTGAGCTTGCCACCACATCCGGTAGCGTATACTCTGGAACACACGTGCTGACACCTTTATTATACTTATTTCTACGCTTCCGACTTCATGCGATTCCTCGAAAAAAAAATCGTGATTCCTCGATTCCTCATGCAACAAATCCTAGCGCTTCGATGTTACAATTTTCAGACACTGCGATACCTTGTATGAAACTTCGTACGTTCCCGTAAAAGCAATAACCGTTGGTGCTTTGAGTTGCACACCTGGAATTGGCCGCTTTCTTGAGGCCTCCATAGACTATTTAGAAGTTGTTTTTTTTTTCATTTTTCACGTGAACTGATAGTGGTGATAACTTTATTTTTAAGCAAAAAATAAACGGAGGTCTTGCATGTGGGCTCCTAAGTCCATAAGTCTTCACGGAGAGCTCTGTCCACTAGCCTTCTTTTGGCCAACTGGTTGAGCAATTCGCAGAGCGGCCTCCCATGAGGATGGGCTGGATGGGGGGGGGGGGGGGGGGTGGACTGCCATGACATGAGGGCATTTCCACAGTGTTGCAAATGGGTCGCAAGCCCCAGGGGTAGCGTTGGCCTGGCGGCCTGGGGCACAGCTGGAAGCATCCGAAGGTCCTGGCAAAGGATGAGTCGACTGCCAACAGAACAACTTGTTTATTCTAGCATCGCAAAAGAACAGCCGGTCAGGGCGACCACGTTACTCGACGGAAGAAATCGAAGTCTCTCTTTGGCGTCCGGGGCAGCTGCCTTTATACCCTCGGAGTCGAGGGCAAGAAGGAACGGCTCGGGATGAGGCGCACGAGACGGCGACGCACGGACATGTTGAGACGTGACGCGACGCGTCCGCCGGGCCGGCGCCGGTCAGACCTCCTCGCCTCCCAGTTGGGGAGCTCCTCTCCCCGGCTGCCGCACTTTGACAATCGTGGGCACCAATATGCACACACACACACACACTCACACACGAAGACACGTGGCATTGAAACCTGCCTGGATGCGCTTGGCGGGAGGCGTTGCGGCAGCACTGAACGGGCCAAAATGACCGCCACTTTGAACGAAGCCCCGGCGTCCGTTGCATCCGCGCCGGCTATACCGCGCGTCGTAGGCGAAACGTAACAACAGGTAGTGAATGATGGTATCCTTGGCCACCCCATATGTTGAACAGAGTGGGAGGGTCAAGGTAGGGTGGTCGCGATGAAAGAGGTAAAGAGAGATGTAGCAGTATGTCTGCAGTTGCCGCCAGACCGCACCATATTTTCATTCTAGTGTACGGTGAGGTGGTGTGGGGATCAAGCGGCGTTTTTCGTAATGAATGGTGGTGGTAGTGGTTTTGATTAAAATATTAGCAAAAAGGAAGGAAAAGATTTTTGCTAGCCCCGGCATCTGCCATCGATACTGCCATCGAAACTATTTACACAATAAGAAATGTGTCCAGGTTGTGTGCGTGATTAGTTCATGTTGGAGGAATTAAAACGCGCACAGCACTGTGTTGGCTACAACTGGAGTGGGGCGTCCAGTTATTAATTGTTCAAGGTAGAACTCGCGGAGCGTTCGGTCACTGCGTGCAACTACCTGACGGAGAACAGACGGGACGTCAAGCCCGTGTGTTCGAGGAATGCACAGAGACTTACTAAGGTTCGCTCACGAGTGCGCGCACTGCCCTGCGGCCACAATAGCGTCTTGAGGGAGTCTGGTAGTATGCCCAGCGCCCTATAGGCCGCAAGCATATCGCGACGAGCATCGGCGAACGCGGCACATTGAAGGGGCAGGTGTTCTATAGTGTTTCCACTGCACTGCATCCGTCACGGTTTTATGTGAGTAGAGTCCGCGAAGTCTCCTGCATGGGTTTGGTCGTCCGATCTTCCGGGGCCCGGAGGGATAGATCTCGGGCCAGCGCATGAACGCGCTGATTACCGGGGATCGAGACATGCCCGGGAACCCCCGTCAGGATTATCTCTTGGGTAAAAGCGTGTCCTGATGCAAGAACGCGTCGGACGGTTGGTGTGATAATGCTTTGCTGATATTGACGGTACGCTGCTTAGGAGTCGGTACAGATTTCCTTGATGCTGGTATCTTGTGTAGCGTGTATGAGCGTCAAGGCGATGGCCGCGCCCTCGGCCTCCGTGCAAACCAACACCGATCTGTGACGTAAGCAAGATGCGGTGGCGCTGCTGTCGCCAGTTGGAACGACTGGGGGAAAACTTTGGGTGAAACGTAAGCTTAGCGCCCATAGAAATACTTGGGAGGAAACATTTTCAAAGCAGTTTTTCCGACTTCACAGTGCAGCTTTGCGCTATAGCATCCAATAAAGGCCGAGTTTGGGCGAGTTGGTTTACCATGCTGAACGTAAAAGCGCAAAAAAAAACAAGGACGTAGAATGTTGTGTGTGTGTGTGTTGTGTGTCTAATTCTACGTCCTTGTTTTTTGCGCTTTTACGTTCAGCTATAGCATCGAGCCATATACCGCTGGAAAGTTTAGGTCGTGTGAATGCAATGGGATAGCGGCCCGGATTAAGTAGCGTTGTTGAGTTGATTGCAATTAAAACCAAAACCAATCATAAGCACAGAGTTATAGCTCTTTCTTCATATAGTTTCGGTTTCAGCGTGTCGAACGGTAGTTGTGACATCAGAAGGCCTACTAACTAGGTTTCACAGAGTTAAACCGTTGGCAATTTTTATTCCGTCATTGGTTCAGATAGTGATAACGTAAGCATATAATATTTAGACTGCTTGCAGCTGAGTGTCTTCAGACGAACGCCGTAGAACTTTTTCTGCAGTGTGCGTGCGTGCGTGCATGCACGCGTGCACGCGTGTTTGGTTTAGTTTGGTTCATGGGGGTTTAACGTCCCAAAGCGACTCAGGCTGAGAGACGCCGTAGTGAAGGGCTCCAGGAATTTCGACCACCTGGGGTTCTTTAACGTGCACTGGCATCGCACAGTATACGGGCCTCTAGAATTTCGCCTCCATCGTAATTCAGCCGCCGCGGCCGGGATCGACCCCGCGTCTTTTGGGCCAGCAGCCGAGCGCCGTAACTACTCAGCCACCGCGGCGGCGAGCGCGCGTGTGTGTGCGTGCGTGCGCGCTCGCGCTCGCGGAAGGTGCTTGCAACGAGCTGGACGTTTGTTTTGCGGCCACAAGAGCGGTGCGGAGCCTTTTTCTATTAGCGCTCCTTCCTGTACATTCATCACTAGCTAATGAACGCATGACAGGAACACGTCGCGCATATAGACTCCGACTGAAGGTCGTGCGCCGTAGGAGACGGTGTACGATCACGGCTCGGGGCTCGTTAACGATTTCAGGCGCGCTGCCCAGTTGGCACGGCCGTAAAATTTTTCAAATAAATAAATGAGCGAGGAAAAAAAAAACAAGCAAGGCCGCAGGAATGCCAAGGGCCTGTGCCTAATTCAAATACCATGTGCGCCCCTGGCGGACTCTCTCTCAAACCAGCATACCACGGTCGTTACAAGACGCTCATTCCATGGTTGTTTGCTTTTCGCTTTTGCTTTGAGCGGTCTTTTCTCTTAACCTAACTCAAATGTGTCATTGAAAATTCTGGCTTGTGTGGGAGTAGCCGGTTAGGGCGCTCGGCTACTAATCCGAAGCACCCGGGTTCGAACCCTGCCGCGGCGGCCGCGTTTCGATGGAGGCGTAACGCTGCGTTTTTATGGAGGCAAAAGGCTACGGCACCCGTGTGCTGTTCGATGTCAGTGCACGTTAAAGATCCCCAGGAGGTCGAAATTATTCCGGAGCCCTCCACTACGGCACCTCTTCCTTTCTTCTTTCACTCCCTCCTTTCTCCTTTCCCTTACGGCGCGGTTCAGGTGTCCAACGATATGACAGATACTGCGCCATTTCCTTTCCCCAAAAACCAATTATTATTATTAAACGCAAAGGCGCCCGTGTGCTGTGCGATGTCAGTGCACATTACAGATACCCAGGTGGTCGAAATTTCCGCAGTCATCCACTACGGCACCTTTTTCTTCCTTTATTCTAAGTGAACACTGCAAATCTACTTTTACGGAGCCACCTTGGGTCGGGTACCGACGAAACTAACATTCGCGACATTTTAACTTAGTCCAAAATTAGCACTCTAAGTGCGGGCTGCGCATCCTGCAACAAGCCTCATTGTCAGGTCCACGCCTAGATGACAGACTCAAGCACCTCCTATATATATAGGGGAATGTTTTTCTTAATGCGTAATGATGATCAGTGGGATTATAATACTTGGATTAATCTATCGCCTAATGAAAATTACTTACAAAGCAGCAGAAAAAACAACCATGTCGCCGGTGGGATCCGTCGCAGGATATGGTCTACGGTGCAGTTCTTGGAGGCTGTAGGAAGGCAGGACATGTGAGTAGGACATGAAGGAAGTCTCCCGGTTTCCCGCAGAGCTTACATGAAGAAAGGAATTGATCGGGGTATCGGGCATGAAGGAGAATAGGGTAGGGAGCAGTTCGGGTCTGGAATGGGCGCCAGTGGGAGGCCTGGGTTAAGGTTAGGGAGGGAGCCGGCGGTGCGTAAACGCGCCGGGTAAACATTCCCCTGTGCACCTTGGTTTCGGTGACTGTTAGCTCTCTTCATAGGTTTTTCAAACAAGCCCCTCATTTCTTTTACTTTGTCTGCTAATAGCTTAACGAAGGTCTCGGTTCTGGCAGTCTTAATGCCATAGGTAGCATAAGAGGGCTCTCACACAGTTTCCACCCTCGCCGTTAGATGACGTTCTACGTCACTCTCGCGGTAATACAGAACGTCGTGCTACGTCCGCCGCTATGGACGAGAGTGGCGCTAGTGAACACTCTAAAGGTTCGCTTACACCTAATAAACATAAATACCCACGAAAGCAGCAGATTGGACAGCCGTCGCCGTAGCTCAGTTGGCAGAGCACCGGACGCGATATTCGGATCCCACCGGCGGCATGGTTGTTTTTGCTGCTGCTTTATAAGTAATTTCTTTAAGCGATATATTAATCCAAGTATTATAATCCCACTGATCAGCACTATACATGATAAAAAATAAATATTCCCCTGTGCACCTTGGTTTCGGGGACTGTTAGCTCCCTTCATATTTGTATATATATATATATATATATATATATATATATATATATATATATATATATATATATATATATATATATATATATATATATATATATATATATATATATATATATAAGAAATATCTCTTTTAGTCTTTAATCTTTTAGACAAAAAGACTAGAAGAGAGATTTCTCGAAATACACTATATGTACATATGTTACAGCATTCCGTACATATACAGATAATGTGCGTCGACGCACCTGGGGTGTCAAGTTTATCTCAAACAGAAAATTGGAAAATTGAAAATTGGTTTCTTTAGGGAAAGGAAGTGGCGCAGTATCTGTCTGACATATCGGCGGACACCTGAACCGCGCCGTAAGGGAAGAGATAAAGGAGGGAGTGAAAGAAGAAAGGAAGAAAGAGGAGCCGCTTCCGAAGTTTATTCTCTCTCCTACCTTTCTCTCTTTCTTCACGCAACCTAAGCTTCCCTCCCCCTTAGCATCCCCACCTCGATCCCTCTATCTCGCTTTGTAATAACTGGTTTTTGGGGAAAGAAAATGGCGCAGTATCTCTCTCATATATCGTTGGACACCTGAACCGCGCCGTCAGGGAAGGGATAAAGGAAGGAGTGAAAGAAGAAAGAAAGAGCGAGGTGCCGTAGTGGAGGGCTCCGGAATAATTTCGACCACCTGGGGATCTTTAACGTGCACTGACATCGCACAGCACACGGGCGCCTTAGCGTTTGGCTCCATAAAAACGCAGCCACCGTGGTCGGGTTCGAACCCTGGAATCCGGATCAGTAGCCGAATGCCTAACCACTGAGCCACCGCGGCGCTTTGTATTACACAAACTACAGCGGCACAGCTGGATTCTTCGGAAAACTGGCCACCGTACAGAAACTATATACACGTACTCTTGCATACGCATGCACTATATAGGCATTCGCATAGCTATCGTTAACGTCGTCCATCAAGCCACCGAAGTTGTGAACGTGATACATATGTCGACATTTTAGCCCTCTACTAGTATCACTACTACTGCATAGTTCTCCTCGCGGTACCGTGAGCCCACCGTATGCACGATTCAAGGCCGAAACACGCCGCCAGCTAAACCCATGGCCCGGAATGGCCTGGTGGGCAGCCTTATGTAATGCCCTAACGCGCACGCAGATTGAAGCAACCCACAGTGAAGTGGCAGTTATCTACGGCGGCAAGTACCTGCAGCAAAGTATAGACAGAGTGAGCGGGGCGACCCCCCCCCCCCCCCCCCCCTATACAAGCTGGCCCCGCCCCCAACTAAGAGGCCCGTTTCTGTTGAGAGCCAAATGGCGAGATTGATGCCCACACTGTTTTTCTTGGAGGCGTTTTTTTTCTTTTTGCTTTTGTGAGAGCATAGCTGTGTGTGTTAGCGTGCTTCTGTGGCGACGCTTAATTCGCTACGCAAGAACATAAAAATAACGCTAAAACAAGAATAACGCTAAAGAGAAATCGAAAAGCAGAAATGAGGCGGGCGAACGCAACGAAAGCAAGGGCGCGAGGCGCGGCAGGCATGCTTTCTTTTTCGGCATGCTCAAGAATCGCGCTCGTTGGTACAACGCAAGAAGCTTCACCTTCAGTGAGAGCTGGGTAAAACGGAAGGACGGACAAGCAGACAGACAGCAGCTTCTCTACAACCTTTGTCGGTAAAGTTTCGAGACTGATTTATTTTCTTCTCTAGAAATGATTCCCCAAAACAAATGATGGTGCGTATGTGTAGCGCCATATTTTCGGGCTAACCTGAGCTATTTATGTTAATTGCTGTGGCAGCCGCTAGATTGCACTTTATGCAAAAAATACGTTGTCACTAGTCGTCTGCGCATTCTACTGTGAGTGAATGTGGAGAGATGGACGTCCACCTCGAACAGCGTGTAAACATAAAATTCTGTGTGAAGCTTGGCAAGACTGCCACACAGCCGTATGAGCTCCTTCGTGACGCTTACGGCAACGAGACATTATCGCGGGCACGAGCTTTCGAGTGGGACAAGAGGTTCGTTTCGGGGAGAACGTCGGTGGAAGACGACACAAGGCAGGGGCACCCTTCAATATCACGGAAAGAAAACAACGTGGCTCGGATCAGGGAAATCGTACAGCAAGACCGCACTATTACAGTCCGCATGCTATCAGGTGCTCTCGACATGAGTAAGACAACATGCCACCAAATTTTGCTTGAGAACTTGGGGAAACGAAAGCTGGATGCCAGACTTGTGCCGCACTCCCTCACACAGGACCAGAAGGACACGCCGGCATCAGTGAGTGCTGATTTGCTCTCCGATGCAGAGAAGGATGCTGGATTCGTCGACAGCATCATTGCTGAAGGCGAAACATGGCGTAGTATCCTCAAACAAAGAAGCAGAGTGCCGAATCAGAGCGCCGAACGGCGGTCCGCAAGCTCTTCGGCGTCGGCGAGAAAGGTGCGGCGACAGAAGACCAAAACGAAGACGACGCTGATAGTTTTTTCGATGCCAGAGGTGTCATACACCATGAGTTTGTCCCACAAGGGCAGACGGTGAGTCAAGAGTTTTATATCCGCGTGCTCCAACACATGCGTGATGCACTGCGACGCCGTCGCCACGATAACGAAAGGCCGCACACTGCTTTCAGCGTGACAAAATTTCTCGCGAAGCACAGCATTACTGTACTTCCCCATCTGCCATGCTCGCCTGACCTCTCCCCATGCGGTTTTTTCCTGTTTCCTCGTGTGAAGAGAGCCCTAAAAGGTCGCTGGATGGGGAGCGTGGAGGCCATTCAAGACGACACGACAAAGGAGCTGACATCCCTGCCAAAAGGAGCGTTTTCCAATAGTTTCTAAGACCTAAAAACACGTTGGAGGCTGTGTATAGACTGCAAGGGAGACTATTTCGAAAGGGTGCTAAACAAATGATTTCAATCTTAAACGCATTTTTTTTAATGGACTGTCTCGGAACTTCACGGACAAAGGTTGTATAGTTGTCTTATGGTGTATTCGGTAGAGATGCATTGCTTCCGCGCTGATGCGCAGGAAGTCATGTGAAATACGACACGATTGGTGCGTCCCTTTGTACCTCAATTGAATGTGCGAAACACTCGCAGAGTTCCGTCACTCCTTATGTCCTCTGTTCACCGTGGCCTCAGAGACTCTCGAAAATCTCAGAGGGAGGCTATTTCGAAGGGGTGCTGCACAATTTATTTCAATGTTAAACGCATTTTTTTTAATGGATTCGGTCTTGGAACTTTACGGACAAATGTTTTATTCCTATTCGCAGTGTTCAAATCGAACCGCTTAGAACAAAATCACAATCCGTTGCTTGTTATCCGTTACTGAGACTGCTATTAACATCATACCGCGAATCGCATAAAGTGACGGGCGAACGTGTGGAAAACGCGAAACGATCTGCGCCCTGATAGAAACATATAGTTTGGGTTTCAATGGATCCCACGGCTCAAGTGTGAATTCTTTTAATGCAAGTGTCTTTCCAAGTGCAGCTATTCGGAAAAGCCTCAAGGCCACCCAGCGTTTGCTCGGACACTCGAGTTGTGCTTTGGGTTCCTGATGCTCTCCATTCAGCCGTCAATATCTATGCGTTAGGCAGGGAGGAGGACACTTCTGTAATTTAAGGTTCGCTTCGTTTAATTTTTTCTCATCTGTACTGAAATAAATGAGAGACAAATAAATTTCTCAGTCCATATACTGTCAACGGCGCTGCAGCGCAGCATGACTCCCTCCACACATTGTCGAGAGTGTTCCTGTCACAGGTTAGAGACAGCTAACCTAAATTCTTGATTAACTTTGCCCATTTAAGTCATGAAACGATATGCAACGATGATGTCTCATTGATAGTAATGGACGTCCGCTGCTGGGCTCGAGGTCGGGCGTTTGACCCTGGCTGTGCAGCGGGTAGATTTCGATCCAGGCGAATTTCAAAAGCACCCGTATACGAGTCGAAGGTCGCGAGGAACGGAGCCTTCCACTACACGACGCGCTTCCCAGCCTAAATTGTCGCTTTGGTGCGTAAAAATTATTTGATTTATTAATTATAATAAACCATTCAATCAATCATTAATTGGTCAATCTCATTTAATGATTGTAGTTAATTGGTGTTGATTTGGTAGGTGAGCGTTTTAATTATTTCTACATAAACTAAATCGTTAAACGACGGCGGAAATCTGAAGGGAAAAGGGTGCCTTCCGGCCGGCTCCACAGATGCAATAAAAGCCGACAAGCTATAAATGGTGTCTTGATAATGATAAGCACGGCTAGCGATGTGTTCTCGACGTGCAGGAACGCAAACACTACTCCTGCAGCGATAGCATTAATTGCTCGACTGGAAGCAGGCCTTAGTATTTAAAAACGCTGCACTGCCTGCAGTGACTGCGAGGTAAAATCAGTTCGAACAGATAATACACAGACGTCCGTGCACTCATGCAAGACACCGAAGACGCAAGCGAACCACAAGAGCTCACCAAAAGCCGCTCACTTTTCCATGCTTGTGCTTCTGCAGTGACGTCACGTATCCCATGTGTCTGCTTGACTCGACCATGCCGGCGGTGGGGATTTCAGGCTCTCATCTGCTGCAAGGCCACTGTTACGAGAGAACTTGGCACGCACCGGGGTATTATGAAACCGAGGAGACAGTGACGTCACGATAGCGCGTCTAAATCCGCGGCCCAAAATACTTAGCGATGCCCCGCTTCCTTCGCTCCCTGACTGTTCATTGTTTTTGTATTCGGGGTCTTCTTTGAGAGCGCCGGGTACAATTAGTGCCAACGCTAGTCGGGAAATCTGCAGAGTTGCGTCACCGACTCGTGCCCCTAACACGCATTGATTTCGACGGTACACCACCTAACGCGGTTGCCTTGCTCTATCACGCAGGAAGCGACCGACCGAGAAATGGTTTCGGATATCCGGGATATATGGGGAATATATGATGTTCATATCATAACTATATGTGAACATCATGTGGAAACCTTAGACCTGTATAGCCATGCAAATATCATTCCGAAATGCATGAGTATAGATTTAAAGCCAGCCACATTGGACTTGTCCCTTCCTATAAAAACGCATTGGCAGGACATATATACTTCAGAAAGCGTCAGGAGAACTTAAGGATATTGTAATCCAACATGATAAGTCTTGTCTGGACGCTTTGGGGCTCAATGAATCTCAGCTACGCAATGAAGTTCTTCTGACTGATCGCGAAACTGCACTTTTAGAGCTGTTTCTAAACAAGAAACAGCTGTCATACCTAACCCAGAGGTTGAAGAAGTTCCTTCGGGACGGGTTTCTCTGCCGCCCTAATCGTCAGATTTAGAAATTTGTCCGCTGCTTTCAACCTGCAGTCAAACCTCTGCATCAGATATAAAAATCAGTTCACCCGCTTCAGGCTCCTGCCAATCAACTTTAAAAGTCACCAAATCTACTCCGAAAAATGTTGTTTATCGTCGGTAACTTTGTCACACGATGAATGCATGGTGCTGCCAAAGGGCCTGAACTTCTGCCCCACCAGTGGTGCAATTTATGAACTTCAACTTTATGAAGGTCTGGATAATTTCTCCTGAAACCTTAGATTGAGGGAATACTACCACGATCGCCCCCAAAAATCATATCCTGGTACAAAACTTCGATCTTTTACTCATTGGACACCACCTGCGCAGCGTGATAAGTGTCTAGATTTATGCATAAAGGCGGTGCAAAAGGATAGCCTTTCCGAATTTCAAAAACGACGCTCTTACCGCCCGAATCTTACAATGCCCGAACGCAATGCATTGCAGGCTCTGAGCAGCCGATCTGACATTCTAATAAAACCAGCGGATAAATGTGGAGCCACCGTAGTTATGGATGAAAAGGCCCAAAGGCAATTAACTGATTCCTCATTTTACAAGGCTCTCCCTATTTATCTCACGCCGGAGTATAATAAGAAGGTTTCAGAATCTATTTTAAGCCTGGCAAAAAAGAACAAAATTGATGACAAGATCGCACAAGCTCTAATTCCGTTACATTCAAGTCCAGGACGTTTTTATCTTCTTCCAAAGATTCATAAAGAAAACAGTCCGGGTAGACGAATTGTTTCTGGAATTGGGACCGTTACTGAAAACATCTTGAGTTATGTCGACAGCCGCGTATGGGATATCCCTCCCTTATATCCTTCATATGTTAAGGACACCACCCATTTTTTGAGTGAAATTCTCGACTTAGTCATTCCAGCTGATTCCTTACTAGTGACCCTGGACGTCGCTTCAATGTACACCAACATACCGCATGCTGATGACATCAAAGCAATCGTCGATTCTTATGAGCGCTTAGAATCCAAACAACTGGTTGACGGCAGCACGCTTGCAGAGCTGCTAAAGCTGATACTCGAGTTAAACAACTTTGAGTTTAATGGCCAGCACTACGTGCAAATAAGCGGAACGTCAATGGCAACAAAAACAACCAAATTACGCTAACTATTCATGGCTGTACTTGAGATGAAATTCCTCAACAGTTCTCGATATAAGCCAATATTTTATAGAAGGTTCATCAATGTCGTATTTCTGGTCTGGACACATGGTGAGGAAAAACTCACTAAGTTTATTTTCGACTTCAACAGCGCTCACCCTAACATATCACCCTAACGCATTCAGCCTCGGCAATGAATTCTCTTGATGTCCAGGTGACCATCACGCAACACAAATTTGAGACAGCGGTTTACAGAAAACCCACAGACCGACATCAGCACATACACTAACATAGAAGTCACACTCGCCATTGTAAAACCTCCATCGCTTACAGTCAGTCCCTACATTTCCGTAGGATTTGCTCTAAAGAAGGCGACTTTGACTCAAACTGCGAGCAACTCCGTGTGGACCTAGCAATAGAGTCGATAATAGAGTCGATAATAGAGTCAGGGCAACCTTAGAGTTCAATCAACCAAATTATCAGGCAGGCTTTCGTAAACAGTATTCCCCCTTTATGCGGTGACCCCCACGCCACACAATCCCACATCATTTTCGGCTGCCCTGCTGACCCTCCACCGCAGGAACAGCACGCCATCTCGAGCTGGGAGGACTGGGAGGTCCTGCTCACGTTTGCAGACCCGACATCGCAGCTTGCTGCGGTGACTCGGGCTGCCGACGTCATGTCCCGACATGACCAACATGATACAGTGCGAGGCCGCGCAGTGGCCCAGGGACCCAGCAGGGTCTAAAACTCACTTGCAGCGATAAAGTTTTCTGTCTGTCTGTCCAAAATAGATCATATTCACACTATCAATCAGGTGATAGAGAAATGCGCAGAATGTAACCAACCCGCATATATAGACTTTATTGATTACGAGAAAGGATTTCACTCTGGAAACCTCAGCAGTCATGCAAGCATTGCGGAATCATGGTGTAGAAGAGCCTTATGTCAAAATACTAGAAGATATATATAGCAACTGCACAGCTACCATAGTCCTCCATAAAGTCAGCAATAAAATTCCAATAAGGAAGGGCGTCAGGCAAGGAGACACGATCTCGTCAATGCTATTCAGCGCCTGTTTACAGGAGGTATTCCGAAACCCGGATTGGGAACAGCTGGGGATAAAAGTTAATGGAGAATACCTAAATAATCTGCGATTCCCTGATGACATTGCTTTGCCGAGTTACTCAGGAAGTGAACTGCAAACCATGATCAATGAGTTAGGAAGACAGAGCAGAACGGTGGGTTAAAAATTAATATGCAGAAAACCAAAGTAATGTTCAACAGTCTAGCTAGGGAACAGCAGTTCACAATTGGCAGCGAGGGGCTGGTAGTGGTAAAGGAATACGTCTACTTAGGGCAGGTAGTGACAGCTGATCCAGATCATGAGAGGGAAATAACTAATAATAATAATAATTGGTTTTTTGGGGAAAGGAAATGGCGCAGTATCTGTCTCATATATCGTTGGACATAACTAGAAGGATAAGAATGGGGTGGAGCGCATATGGCAGGCTCTCTCAGGTCATGAATGGCACTTTACCAATATCAATCAAAAGAAGAATGTACAACAGCTGTATCTTGCCGGTACTCACGTATGCGGGGCACAAACGTGGAAGCTAACGAAAAGGGTTAACCTTAGTTAAGGACAACGCAGCGAGCCATGGGAAGAAAACTGATAGGCGTAACGTTAAGAGACCGGAAGCGGGCAGCCTGTGTGAGGGAACAAACGCAGGTTAACGACATCCTAGTCGAAATCAAGAGGAAGAAATGGGCCTGGGCAGGGCATGTAATGCGAAGGCAAGATAACCGCTGGTCCTTAAGGGTAACGGAGTGGATTCCAAGAGAAGGCAAGCGTAGCAGGGGGCGGCAGAAGGTTAGGCGGGTGGATGAGATTAGGAAGTTTGCAGACATAGGGTTTGCGCAGCTGGCAAAAGACAGGGTTAATTGGAGAGACATGGGAGAGGCCTTTGCCCTGCAGTGGGTGTAGTAAGACTGATGATGATGATTATGGCAGGCGAAAGGCGTTCCGAAGGAGCCACTAACGGCTTCCTGATATTCTCAATGTTCAAGCTTAGTGAAAAGTCCCCATGCCACAGTCCGCTTTTGAGCAGTGCAGTAGAGAACTGCACGGGCTCGAGCTTGCCGGAAAGCCTGGACCGGGCTGGGGGCAGCTGTGTTCTTTCGGGCCTGGGCCGGGCTTGTGCTTTCGGCTGCGGAACCGGGCAGGGTTCGGGCCTGTAAGCTGACGATCCTGAGCAGGGCTCAGTCTTGCGCACAGGTGAAAACAATTGCAGGTCAAGGCAATTAGTACCGGTTTTAAACTACAACAACCAAAAGCTAGATTTCACGCCTCTGTTCTGAAAACGTGGCTGTTTTTCACTGAATTTCGTTATAACAAAAAAAAATTGCGTTACTGAAGCGCTCTTAGCTATTGTACTGTTTCCGGGCCCGCGCCGGTTCCGCGCACTTGGCATAATGGCTGGGCCGGGTACGTCGGTGTTTGCTCGGTCTCGGGCCGGGCCGGGCTCGGGAATGTATTTGGAGCAAGTGGGCCAGGTTCGGGCGGGTAACAAAAAAGGCTTCCGGGCCCTGCCAGGCACATAATTATGGCCCGTGAAGTGTTCTGCATTATAGTGGAAAATTTACGACGCCATCAAGGTACTCAGACGTAAGGATGAGATTTCTGTAAAACTTTTTTCTGGGTTAGTTGGTGTTTCATTCTTTTCCGTAGCGACTTAGCGCAACATAAAAATCTTTAAATATGAGACAAACAGAATGCGTTTCTGACACTTGTCAACATTTGCGTGTTGAGCAGACTCCTCCTAACCCGACGTAAATATTGAGCTTAAGGGGTGTCTTAATTTCTCCACTCCTAAGCCCAAAAGCAGATTTTCTGTGACCCGGAAACTGTTCACCAACCCTGTGCATATTCCACCGGCTCATTGGCGCCGATACTCCGCGCGCGACCACCCGTTTCATGCGAGACGGATATTTGCCATCTTATTATTTTCCCGCTCGATTCCGATACGGGGGGGGGGGGGGGGGATGGCTAGCGTGCCCGCCGGCCCCCAGGCATGAAGCGGCGGCGGCGGCGGCAGGGGTACCGCATATGCGCCGTCGGCGGCATGGCGCAACCAACTCGGCAGCGTCGCGTGCATGCCGACCCGACACGTGTAACGACCACAGCCAAGGCGCCCCGTAATTACTGCGCCATAAAACTGCGCCGACCACGTGGGTGGTCCGCGCCTCCTTCTTTTGTCCCTCCTTTCGCGCGCGCGACAGACAAACATGTCGGCCTCCCTCCTTCGATGTGCCGCCGCGCGACAGTCCCGCTCGTCGTGCGGCGGTGGTTCCCCGTTGAGGAGACCAACAGTTGCATGCAGCACGGAGCGATGCCTGCAGGGGACGCGCGTGCTCTCAGCCAATGAGGACAAGATATAGACATCTGGGAACGTTCGAAGACGATTACCAGCGTTTCTTAATGATACCAGCTAGGAATCTCATGATTGGCGGTTTATCTGGTAGCTGGCTAGGGACGACGTTTGGCCACGTCGGCATCATGTAAAGAAGAGTGATGCTGGTGCGTGACCGCTTCATCTGTGTTGCGCTGCGGTGTGTCCGCGTTTTAGTTCCCGGAGAAGGAATTCCTGGAGCCTCAAATGAATGGATGGTTTGAGCATCATCTCTGAAACTGGGAGGTGCTCTGCCACTTGGCTTGCTGCAGATAAGAAGAATTGGTAGGGCCCACCTTTGTCACCTAAAGCGTTTAGTTGGGCTTGTTGGTCGGCCGACATTAACTAGCCCAGAAGGCAGGAACGAGGAGGCGAGGAAAACCTTATGGGCCGTAGCCCTCCCTTGTGCCCGTGTCTTCTACTGCGCCAGTTAAGATGCCTCAGTCCGCGCTTATATCACTTTTCTGAGTGTCCGCTGTATTAGCCCGGAGAGAATGCAACGTGTACTAGTTATATCGGAAAGAAAAGAATGAGGACAGGGACAGATGTACGGATAACTCTGTGAAGAGGTGGTCTGGTTCACACAATGCATTTCATCAGCTTTCTTTGTGCGAAGGATGGCAAAGAGTGAAATTTTCCCATTGGAAATCTCTAGCCTAGATTTCTATGCATGGCTTCTAGGTGCAATTTCACGACTCGTACATGGTCCAAATAATCGGCTGGAGACATTATAAACGAGGTCCGTTATACCATACATCCACTTGGTTCACCACAAGGATGCAAGAATGTCTTGCAGTGAATACACGCAAACTGATTTCATACTGAAGATAACAAAACTTTGCACCGTAAACACCGTTCTACGCTGCTGGCTCGATGAGCTTTGGAGATACAGCCAGCCGCACACATGTCCGGCTACGCGACATCGATAAGAAGCCACGAGTCAGACTGCTGAAAAGGACTTATAATGACTTGTGTGAAGACCATTCCATATTAAAGCTGATGGTATTGTCACTACCTATCATCTCTTGGCGAAACATTCATGCGAAGCGATCACCAAGCTTTCTGGACTGCAAAATAAGAACAATGAACATCATCGACATGGTAGCTTCCGCGACAAAACAAAGGACCAACAAAAGTCATTTCACAGGACTCTGCACTAGGTGTCACAGTAGGCGCCTAACGGACTCCTGTTGCTTCTCATCTATAGATAATATGCTTAGCAAAGTAGGAGCTATTCAGCAAGAACCACGTAGCCTAACTATCTCCTGTAGTCAGCAAAACGAGCGCGTTAAATCATTTCTTCACCTTTCGGCACAGGGTGGTCAACAGGCGCAGCCCGATGTCGTGGTTCCCTGAAATGGCGGTCCCGAACTCGCCATTATTATTACTGTGCACTCAGGAAAGAAGAAAATAAGCCAGCTGTTATAATGTTGCCGATGAGTGGGCCCTGCCGCTGCAACGACGGGGGTCGTGTAGCTTGCTGTGCTGGAGAACGCTGCATCCAACTTCGGCGTGGGACGACGGGGCACGAGCAACGAAGAACGACGTGCTACGTTTCTCCTCGGGGGCCTCCTGTAGGCTTCCTCGTTATCGAGAGAAGGAAGGAAGAAAGAAGAGAAAAAACGAAAAGAGGAAAGAAAAAACGGAAGAAGCAAACAAGAGAAAAGACAGAGAAAAAGGAGGGAAAACAACCCCGGCGTGCGCCGCCCACCCACGCGGGTGGTCCGGTTGACAGCGAAGCCCCCGCGAACGCGCGCGCGCCTGTATTCGTATATCTCTGAAGACTGGCGCCGCCGTGGACTGCGCTCCGAAGAGGAGGGATGCGCGGACCACAGCTCTTCAACGGCAATACGTCTCCGATCGCGGAGAGGCTGCGGGAGGCTGACGCCGCTGCATGCCCTTCTCCGGATCTTCTTCAACGACGGGGCGCTTCAGAATCTGATGGCAGTGCGTGTGTGCGACGGTTTCCGCCGCACGCGAGTGAGCTCTAAAGAAAAAAAAAACAGATCGGAACTGATAAGCAGGCCCTCGACAAGGCGCTTGTCAATATACTTTCAACTAGGCACGTGGCTCAAGCTGTAGGAGGCTTCTAGGGCCGCAGAGTGAAAAAACAACAAAGATATGAAGGGAGCACTCTAGGGGGGGTTGGAAGATGGGTTGGAGAGGGTATGAATGACTCCGACATACCGGGACACGCGAGGTCATCGGAGAGTTGCACCACGCGTCGGCGAGTGACCGTAATTTGTGCGGTGGAGGTCGAAGCCTTGCAGCCGATTGAGTGTCTCTATAGCTTCCTTCGTAGAGCTGGAAGGGCGCGGCAAAAGCGTTTAGCCGGAAAGCAGCGAGACCTGATATGAGGGACCAAATTAAGGGAAAGGGGTCATTTGTAAGAGTGCGCTCGCCTAAGACAACACTTACGGACCCATAATAACCACAGACCACCCCATCTACTTCTATTTTTACCATCATTACCTCACGTAAACATCCTCCGACTGATATCTACACAATTTCTTTCTGGATAGTTGATAGCATTCTTGGAGGAAGCTAACGCTTCTTGGGTGTTAAGGTTGTGTATTGAGAGGTGCAGGTGGTGTTTCAAAGCCGACAACTGGTTCTGTTTCCCTCTTACGTTAGAAGTGTATCATTTTTCAAGCCTGTGCATGTGCTCCTGTAATTCGTGAAAGACATGAGAGCGCAAAAATGCCAACACGGGCTAGTAAGGAAACAGGACGAGCGCTTCACTTTCAACAGGATTTATTCAAGGAAGAGCGTTTATATAGCCCCTGCCCTTATCCATGCTCTAAATCGCAGTTGACAATCCTGCAATTGTTGGCACTCATGAGAAAACCACAGCATTTGACGTTGATAGTTACCAGGACAATTTTCCTAATTACAGGTTGCGTGTCTTGCAGTGCGTATTTCAAATCGTGTAGACAGCACTGCGGAAGAAAATTAGCACGTTCGCACAGAATACGGGGCACGTGCCAAGGGAGGGGCGCGTGTACGCGGCACAGACGTGCGTCCGTGCACGTACGTCGGTGCCACCGGGCATTGTGTACAGGAGAAGCGTACAAGTATGCGGGTGAGGTTGTTCTGGCATTGAAGGCCGACCACTTGGACACCGCCGTCACAGTATATGGACAAGTTAACGACGCCGAGGAACACAAGAAAGACGGCGAGTCATTCTATCCTTCTAGCGGCAGCGGAAGATAATATTCTGGACCTCACAGGTGAAAGAGTAGCTTCCCCCCCCCCCTTCCTGAATTCAGGTAAACAAACCCGCATACACATGCACACACACACACTGCCAAGCCCGGCCGGAACTCCATCGAAGAAGCAGGCCGTTCGCCACACACTCCATCTTTTCATATAGTTCTTCGACTCGCCTCGGCTGTGTGCATGCGCATGGCGTGCGCCCTTCTTCATCGCTGATCCCGAGATAGCGGAGCCCGATTGCTCGCTACGGGGCGCGTGCGTCGCCTTCCCGTGGGGCGTTGCTCCGCGTGGAACAGCGCGTATGTATAAGTACCGATGTGCGCTTATCGTTATCCGGGGAGAGTGAAGCCCGCAATTCTCGTCCGCACTCGCTTCACGGCGTGCTCAAATTCTGAGCACGAAGCGACTTTTTCGCGTTGACCCGTCCTTAAGTTGTTTGGTTGTGCGCGGAGGGAGCAGGCTTCTCTTGTGGAAGGCGCGTTGTCCGTCGCAGCGACCTCCTTGCACCACGCAGGACATGCCGCTGCATTCGGCGAACAACGCTCGCCAGAGGCATGTTGCGCTGCGCTGACAGGTAGTTTGCAGTATTGGAAACTGTTACAGATTAGATGGCCTAAATCAAGTTTAAGAGGATAAATACGAGCATCATCCGAGAGGGGCGAGATAGGCGGAAAATCGTCTCTTAAGTTTTACTTTTAAGTGCACTAACCTCCAATATGAAAGGAAACAGTAATTTTCCAAACAAAATTCTGTTCTTACTTCTGCACTGAAGTTGAAAGTGTCAAGTGGACGTTGTGTATTCAGACAAAAGTTCTTTGTATCAAAGAAAAAGTGTTTTTCACCCATACCTACGGAGTAAAGGTCACCTGAACCTGAAAAATGTGTTCCCTTTCCTGTTGGAGCTACGTGCATGTACGAGTCGTGTAAACCTACCTTAAATAAGAGAGGGTTGATTAGAGGTACGTGGGCAGAATTCGACGAGGAAAATATTAGAAGGTGGTCGAGGGAGGGTACAGCGTAAAACATTGGAGAAATCAGGAGGCTCAAGGAAGACAGAACCAAGTGATCATATATCAAAGTGCAACGATGAATATCTCCGAGAAATACGACGGATAATGGCAATCACCGTGGTTGGTCATGTTAGTCATAATTGTCATAAAAAATAAAGTAACGCGCCTTCCTCGGCGTAGCTCGCATCTGTTGAGCATTTTTCTTTTTAAAAGCGCGGGAAATTTGTTTTTCTGCTATTACTATAGGTGAAACGCTTTTATGGTGCCATCTATGCCTCCTGCCGGATTGTTCTTGGCATTCGCTCGCATTCACCAAGTAGCACGTGCGAGAGCTTATTGTGAATGTGAATGCTGCCATTCACATCCTCTCATCGCAGGGCGTACTGTGGCTGACCTGACGTTGCGAAATCAAATTAGATTTCTAAATCTCAAATTTCTCCATCTTAGATCTCTCCAACCTACCTATGCATCCCAGCCGTGAAACCTAGCTATATCCCACAAACAGGCTCGTGAAATTTCAGATCTTATTTATAAGATATTTAATGAACCGCTAAGTGTGTGAACGAAAACTCTGAGGTTTCTTTTCCGGGGTGAGGTAGGGGGAACAACTGCACCTAAGCCACCTCCAGCCGCGTAAATGAGCTTGTTGACTCCCAGTCCTTCCTGGATCTAAAGATCGCCGATGTAACTTTCTCGACAGCATCCATACACATATCCATCATGATTCTTATACCCACATGGAAAGCATTCTTGCTATGTAGCAGCTGAGCACCGAAGTTTTCGGACGTACGACATACGACCTCGACGGCAACGCCGGCGCCTGTACCCCGATGAACAGGGAGGGAAGAAAAGGAATGAACGGAAGGTTAAACAGGCTACCCCTCATATTGGCTGCCCCTCATATGGGGAGAGGGCAAAAGAGCAAAGAAAGAAAGTTGAGCTCATCGTAAACATGAATTGGTCACGTGTCGGCTGTGATCAATAAAACAAAGAAAGTTAAAAGGTGCCCGCATGCAGGCGGGTGCTACGGACAGCTGCGTTGTTTTTAAACAAGGACAAGTCTGTCGTTCTTCAATATCTAAACAGCGCGCTTATGGAGTTTTAGTTATGTCGATGAATTAGTCCATATGCCACGGTCCTAGAACCTTGGTGTACCCGGAGAAAGTTCCCTTCACAGCTACTGCAGTAAAACATTTTTCATAGCGTTTGCCTCTCTTCCAGCTAGCAACGGGAAAGGATCTTCTAGCTAGCTTTCTTGCTATTTGCGGAATTCGTGAAATAACCCGGCTATAGAGAAGACCGCGCCTGCAGGCCAGCGTGTCGGAAGTGCTCATCGAGTGAGAGGAAACATAAAGATGATATAGAGAAAAATGTGGCGTTACAGTTTCGACACTGCCGCCACCATTGCTCGTTCTTTCGGCAAACAAGACTTGGGAAAGTCGAAACAGGCGTTCCACGTAGACCCCGGTAACCGCTTCCGAGATACGTCTACTGGTGCGGTTCTGTCGCTTTGGCACCTTTCGACATCATGCATGCTTGACGCCTGAGTGTCGCTGCCACTCGGCCTCCGCGGCGGAGATCGCAGCCACTGCTCCAGAAGGCCTCCACGGGAAGCGGACGCGAGCGGGGGCTGGTATCGCAGCGATGCGGCCGCCGTCGAAGCGTCATGGGGTGAACGTAATCGGACAAAGCGAACATCCTGCCTCCGATCTCCTTACGTGACACACACATACGCCAGTGCCAGGAAACGTCGATCCTTCGCCGCGTTGAAGCGTCGCTCGACGAGTTTCTTTGTTGCCAAGCAAGGCGAAGCGAGACAACAGTGTTTTATACGCGTTAAATGCTTGCGGGGCCTTCCAGGAGAAGCTCTGAAGAATACAGGCCGAGGAACGGGCGAAAGAAGTGGACAGAGGCGACAGTCAGCATGACGGCGAGACCTCCATAACTGTCTTAGAGTAGACCGAGTGCATGACTTCTGCGTTGGTCGAACAGGCGTCAAGTCCCACAGCCGCGTCTGCCATCGAGCCTGTCGACCTATCAGGAGGGGACTGAACAAGCGAACAGAGACTGATACCGTGGACATGGCAGCAACAAAGTTGTGGAGGCCATCATAGAAGACTCTCCTTCCGCACTACTTTGCCATATCAACATCCGTCCAGTCGCTCAGCAGCAGCGAACGACTAACACATCGAAAGTGCAATAACGCTTTGCCTACGCGGTGACATATATGTCCTCAACGGCTCTGAGCATTGGGAACCGCAATCTACGAAGGACTGCTCTGTTCAGAAAGAAACAGATCATCCTCGCTGAGCTGGAATGGGCGAGAGTTGTGCAACGTGACCCTGGCTGGAAATAAAGAAGGGCTGAAGCAGGTCTTCGAGGAGGAACTTCCAGCCACGGCAAGCAGACGCTTTTGAGGCAAGGTACATAAGCTGGAGCTTCACTTCAACACACGGACGCCTTTTCTTCGGACTTGGTAACCAAATGACGTTGACGCTTGAGATGCAAGCTTGAAACCAAGAACATCCTCCGGGTGCGCAAATTTGGTGGAAGAGATAGCAATGGCTGCGTCATCCAACTCTGTGCATTTCTCGCTGCTGGCCTTCCTCTCGGTTATGGGCAGTGTAGTGAACCTTGCCACGGCTTGGGCGCTACTCAGAGACGCTCGGCTTCGCGGTCGGGCGACTAGTTGCTTCCTGGTCAACCTGTCCTTGGCTGATCTGGCCTTCAGCCTCTTCAACGGCCCGTTGGATTCGGCTGTCTACTATTACGGTAATGAAATTTGTTTAAGTCATTTCGACGCCTCTGCTTTTTGTTTCGCTGTTACACCGCGGTGCTTGTTGCTCAAAGATTGCAAGGCACAACATGGGGGAAGGGTGCAGGCAGGAAAGAGGTTGCAAACTTCTTGCACATCTTGCCTGCACCTCCCGCCTTTTGCTTCGTCATCGACTTAATTCAGAGAACGCATTTCGAGAAACAGGGACACAGACCAAAAGTTTGCAGGATACCTCCGAGGCCTCACGTTTCAGAGAAAGGCATGTTGATTGCCCCAGAATCGCGAGCTTTGCAAACCGCTACGCCGAATGTGGACCGGCAAATACACTGAACTATAAAATAATTAACTTTAGTTTACCATTGGTGGCGATGCGAGAGCAGTACTTGACGAACTACATTTGTTAATGAAGCAAGTATACATATGGTAATATCTGGTACGCATAACTGCAAGGTGGTGCGGAACTGCATTCTTCGCAAATGAGGAGCCACACTTCTCACTTGACATCATCCGACTCTTTGTGGAGGTGTCAGCGTCGCTCAGAAGCGTAACAAGATTAGTTTTGTCCATGCCTCTGCATGGTTACTTAACGGCGCACGGAAGAACGAAATGGCCAAAATTCCCAATAAATATGTCGATAAGCACGACATTCCATACATGTTAGGGGAGCCAGCCTTGTTTTCAGGAGTCCGTAAAAAAACTTAACGCCAAAATCACGCTTGAATGATCGACCCATGAGAGTTTACTCGACAAGGCTCTGGCTTCATCAACTCCTTTAGAAAAAGAGCTCACAATCACGACTATGCGGCAGGTGAGGAGCGGCTAGCTGTCACTAGTTTTTTGCCGAAAGGATTGCTCCGCTCTTAAAATATCGTTCGCAGAATCCACGGTGGAGGCTCTCGTCAAACGTCCGGAACAGTCACTCTTCGTGGATTGGAATGCCACGTAGGCCATGAAGGGCCAGTTCCTGCACAGAGCCAAAATAAGCAGTGTACCTGACTGCAGACATTGAAGGTGACATACAAATGGCACTAGGCTGTGAAATTAAGATAAAAAGTAACAAGCGTTAGAGAGACTCAAGTAAGACATGAAGTTGGGCTAGTTGGTTCTTGGAATCAGTCATAATAAAACTGCGCGAAGAAGACAGTATAACAAGAAGAGGAACGAACAGGAACACACAAAGCGCAGTGTGTAAGAGAGACACGAGTAATGTAATCTAAGCCAACGTGAAAATGTCCCTTAGGCGCCTTAAAAAAAATTTGGAGGAGACAATCTACGTCTAAAAAGTATGACGCTATAGCGTTAGTATATAGGTTAATTCCCATACATGCGAAATTCGTCATTCTGTACTGTACACTCGCAGATCCCTGTGAGTCCTCATTTCACTGCTGGCGCAGTGGTGCAGCGGTTAAAATATGTGCCGCTGCCATCGGCGGAGCTTATGAAACCCAGGCTTCTCTTCCGAGCAACCTCTCGCCACAAATCATTAATTTAACTGGCACCTGCCGCAGTGGGCAGTTTCCTCACAATCTGGTGGGCACGTTGCGATGACGTCACAAGGTCAAGTGACTTAGGATGACGTGACGTCACATGACAGGACTATTTTTTCGACCATGGCAGGTTGCGCTGCGGTGGCTCAGTGTTAGGACGCTCGGCTGCTGAGCTGGAATACCCGGGTCCCAACCCGATCACGGCGGCCGCGTTTCTATGGAGGCGAAACGCGAAAGGTGCCCGTGTGCTGTGCGATGTCAGTGCACGTTAAGGATCCCCAGGTGGTCGAAATTATTCCGGAAACCTCCACAACGGCACCTCTTTCTTCCTTTCTCCCCCCCCCCCCCCCCCCCATCTTTATCCCTTCCCTTATGTCACGGTTCAGGGGTCCGATGAGATGTGAGACAGATACTGCGCCCTTTTCGCTCCTCAAAAACCAATTTTCAGGTTGCGCGAGGACGAGCACAATCGTGTGCTCCAGATTGGCCATTGGGTGACATGGGTGGATAAGGTGGTCACCTGGGCCACCCTGCCTGGCCACCTGTGCCACCCTACCCCGGCCGTTTTTTGCTTACGTGCACAACGCCGACAGCGCCGGATTTTCTGCAGAACTGGAACCCTAATTATCGCGTTATTATAATACGGCTGTCCCCAAATCTCCGCGCTTATCGTAATCGATCAGATCATTTCGATTGACTGAATAGAGTTCATCGTAAATTGCGTCAGAGCGATACGTATTAGTAAGGCATGTGTGTGTGTGCGCGTGCGTGCGCGCGTGCGTGCGTGTGTGTGTGCGTGTGCGTGTGTGTGTGTGTGTGTGTGCGTGTGTGTGCGTGCGTGTGTGTGTGTGTGTGCGTGTGTGTGTGTGTGTGTGTGTGTGTGTGTGTGTGTGTGTGTGTGTGTGTGTGTGTGTGTGTGTGTGTGTGTGTGTGTGTGTGTGTGTGTGTGTGTGTGTGTGTGTGTGTGCAGGCGTATATTGTGCGGATTAGTGGGAGAAAAATACTTCATTTAAGCCTTGATTTAAAGGAAACTACTTATAAAGCAGCAGAAAAAACAACCATGCCGCCGGTGAGATCCGAATATCGCGTCCGGTGCTCTTACCAACTGAGCTACAGCGACGGCCGTCCAATCTGCTGCTCTCGTGGATATTTATGTTTATTGCGTGTAAGCGAACCTTGAGAGTGTTCACCAGCGCCACCCTCGTCCATAGCGGCGGACGTGGCACGTCCTGTATTACCGCGAGTGTGACGTGGAACGTCATCTAACGGCGAGGGCGGACACTGTGCGAGAGCCCTCTTATGCTACTTATGGCATCAAGACTGCCAGAACCGAGACCCTCGTTGGTTTCGGTGACTGTTGGCTTCCTTCATGTATATATATATATATATATATATATATATATATATATATATATATATATATATATATATATATATATATATATATATATATATATATATATATAGTAAAGGCTGCAGGCGATTTCGCTTGCTCAAACCACGCTTGAGAGCAGCACGATCGTGGCGCACAAGTGCGTCAGTCACGTGGTTTATTTGGTATTTCGCGGGCTTTCTTTGGAGCTGGGAAAAAAGGAGACGCACGCGAGGATTTCCTTATCCTAAATGGTGGAATGGGGGTTTCGGAAGGTGCTCGACAACTCTTCAAATGCAATTTGTTATATAAAGTCAATATTTATTAATTTAGATAATAAACCTTAATTAAATTATTAATTATTTGCGAAACAAGAAATTGCCTGTGGTGTGCAAGATGGCTGCCACCAACTCGCCTGCCTCTAATAAGTGATTTTTTAATCCTTGGCTTGGCTCTAGTTAGCTGGGACACCCGTTATATATATATATATATATATATATATATATATATATATATATATATATATATATATATATATATATATATATATATATATATATGCGCATGAGTATACGTATATACGCAATGCATATGCCTCAGTGATAAGCCAAAGGCAAGAGCACGTGTTGGACTACTCGCGCGACAGCGGTCTTGCCTACATACACTGGTACAGGCGTGTCTCAGTCTCGCGGTCCTCGTAGAGCAGCTCGCCTTCGCCGTGCATATATTTGTACACACGGTACGGCCTGTCGGGGGCAACCAAAAGCCGTCCTTATTAGAATATGCATCGGCCGTCCGGAAAGAGAAGTCATTATCGGACACCGGATGCGCGAGGGGAAAGGGAAGAGAAGACGGC
Source organism: Amblyomma americanum (assembly GCF_052857255.1). Taxonomy (NCBI): domain Eukaryota; kingdom Metazoa; phylum Arthropoda; class Arachnida; order Ixodida; family Ixodidae; genus Amblyomma; species Amblyomma americanum. Next base: position 4,735,940 of record NC_135507.1, on the reverse strand, counting down.
CGGTATAAACGATCCCACGGCTTCCGTGCGAAAATTGAGTCTCGTAAGTATACTCGAGACAGGGAATGGAGGGGGGAACCAACCGTGGGTCATCTAGGGCTGCAGTCGGCAGCGAAAGTTTGCGGAGCACGGAGGCATGATAGTAAACAAGGTAAAGAGGAAGTGAAAATTTTTGCAGAGATAATACTGGTTAATGGAGTATAGACACCTTAATTTTGGGCGCACGTTTTCTTATTTGTAATGATTCGTAAGGCATTATTATACATGGATTAGCACCTGGTATTCTCCTACGACCGCTAAGTAATTTATAATCGGATTTCTTTTCCGTGTTGTTTTGGTTTCGGTTTCAACATCCGAATGAGCATTGTGACGTCAACGTGTCATGTCACGTGAGACATGAAAACGGCAATATAATCGCTACTTCCTCATTCGTTGTTATTCCGGCTCTTGAGGAAGGCTGGCTTCAGTACTGCCGTAAATTAAAATGATTAAGCGGCTATTTTATGGACGTTTTTCCATGCCTCTCGTCACACTCTTTGATGTCATAGCCATCGTTCGGCTTCTAAAACCGAAACAGAAGCAGCATGACAGAATTCGATTATAAATTATTTAGCGGTCGTAGGCGAATATCACATGGTGATTCATGCGTAGTAGTGCCTTCCGCATCATTATAAAGAAGAAAACATGCCACCAAAATTAGTTGTCTACACTCCTCTAAGTGTGGGAATACGAAAGCATTACAAACGCTCTCTTGCTTCTTCGGTGTTTGCGTATAAATGCGGACGACCACGTTTCACTTCAGGCGGTGCCGATGTCGAAGTTGTAGACGTTGACGGTTCACTGTTCATTGCACGAGCACACACACAACCGGCCGCAATGAAATCCAGGGCGACGGCGTCGCAGTGCATAACGCATGTGTTGGAGCACGCGGATATAAAACTCCAGATTCACCGTCTGCCCTTGTGGGACGAACTCGTGGTGTATGTCACCTCTGGCATCGAAAAAAAAAACTGTCAGCATCGTCTGTGTTTTGGTCTTCTGTCGACGCACCTTTCTCGACGCCGGAGAGCTTGTGGAGCGCCATTGGGCGCTCTGCCTCTTTGTTTGAGGATCGTATTGAAAACACCATGTTTCGTCTCCAGCAATGATGCTGTCGACGAATGCAGCATCCTTCTCTGCCTCGGAGAGCCAATCAGAGCTCACTGAGACCCGCGTGTCCGTCTGGTTCTGTGTGAGGGAGTGCGGCACAAGTCTGGCATTCAGCTTTCGTTTCCCCAAGTTCTCACGCAAACTTTGGTGGCATGTTGTCTTACTAATGTCTAGAGCATCTGATGCGGGCTGTAATGGTGCGATCTTACTGTACGATTTCTCCAATCCGAGCCACGTTGTTTTCATTCCGTGAGGTTGAAGGGTGCCCCTGCCTTGTGTCGTCTTCCACCGACGTTCTCCCCGAAACGAACCTCTTGCGCCATTCAAAAACTCGTGCCCGCGATAATGTCTCGTTGCCGTAAGCGTCACGAAGGAGCTCATACGGCTGTGTGGCTGTCTTGCCAAGCTTCACACAGAATTTTATGTTTACACGCTGTTCGAAGTGGACATCCATCTCTCCACATTCAGTTAAAGTAGAATCCGCCGACGACTAGAGCCAACGTATTTTTCTACGTGTAATGCCATCTAGCGGCTGCCACAGCAGTTAACATAAATAGCTCACGTTAGCCAGAAAAGATGGTGCTACACATACGCACCAACTTTTTTGGGGGGAATCGTTGCTAGAGAAGAAAATAAATCAGTCTCGAAACTTTACAGACGTCCTGCCATGGTGCTCGCATTTCTGGTGTCAACTGCTTGGGAAAAAGTATTGGCCAGGGATTTGTTCCGCCGTCAAGCAACCGTCAATCCGCCTCGCATCAGGGAGGTGCTGGGTTCGAACCCCAGTGCTGCCGGGTGCCCAGAGGTTTTCTAATGTACACGATTTCCCCCGCCCTGGCGCTCGGCTTTTCCGGGGTTAACTTGTTGAGAAAAACGTTCTTGGACAAAACAGAAATACAGCAATAGCTGTAAAAGCAAAATAAAAACTAAACATTTTGGACAGATTTGCCTGTCTGGTTGGGTTTGAAGACTAGTAATAAACTGACTGCGGGCAGTCACCCCTGATGAAGGAGCCGAGCCGGCTTCGAAACGTTTCGGTTTCAAATTAAAGTTTCTTGTTTGGTGATGTGCAGTTTATTAAAAGCAAAATTGTCACCGTCGTCATTCAACTGCGATGCACGCAGGCGGCTGGACCCTCGGCCACCGGCTGTGTGTGGCGGCCGCCGTGATGCGCCACGTGGCCGTGGGCAGCTCCCTGGCCAGCATCCAGCTCATCACGCTCAACCGGTACACGAGCGTGGTGCGGCCGCGGGCCTACGGGCGCATCTTCAGCCCCGGCAACTGCCTGCTGCTGGCCGCCTTCTGCTGGCTGCTACCCGCAGCACTCCTGCTGCCCGCCGCGCTGGCCGCGCCCGGCGCCCGGCTCGGCTGGGACGAGAAGCTGGAGAGCTGCACCGTGCTGCCGGGCCCCGTGTACCGGCCCGTGCTCTACCTGGGCTCGGCGCTGCTGCCCCTGCTGCTGTTCGCCGCCTGCTACCCGCGCCTGTTCCTGGCGCTGCGGCACTCGCGCCGAAGGCTCACCTCCCACCTGGGGACGCTGCAGTGAGCACACAGTCTAAATGCACTGCAGTGACTCTGGCGCTCTGCTGCTGATCCCATCGTCAAGAGAACAAATCACGGCCGTAGCAGCATTTCGATGGAGGCGAAACGCGAAAACACATCTGTGCGCTGTGCGATGTCGAAGAAGTTCGGGTAGTCTAGAATGAATCCGGAGCCCTCCTCTATGGCATCCCTTATAGTCAAATTGGAATCAGTTCCGTCCAGCTGTGGTTCTTCAACGTGCGCCAAAACCCGAGCACTGGGAGCATTTGTCGATATACAGTCGCTAAGGCTGTGTCGAGCATATAGGCACGTCAACCCATTATCGCTATCCGAACAACTGCCATCCGTGAACACTGGATCTGAACCCCGGAACCGAAAGAAAACCGAACTGCCAGTGCACCTAATTCGCATCTGGCCTAAATACACAAATCAACCATCATTTTTTCTTCTGCTTTCTATGCAATTATGTTTAAAATAATTACCCTGTTGGGCTCCCACTGATGAACACCACAAATTAAAGAAAATGATGGTCGATTTGTGAAGTTCGGCCGAATGGGAATTCGGTGCGCTAGCAGTTCGGTTTTCACTTCGATTACGGTGTTCAGATCCAGTTTTACGAATGGCAGTTCGGATGGCGATTACCCATCTAGTTGGAATCGGTCATTCTCTACATTCATAGATCCCTGGTAGTCTTCCTACCACTCCTGGCGCAGTGGTACACCGGTCGAGCGATGCGCCACTGCCCTTCTATTGCATGTGCTGCCATCGGGGGGAGCTGGGTTGCTTGAATTGGGTTCCTTCCCGGGTTGCTCTTCCCGAGAAGCCTCTCACGATTAACTGAGCTGCCGCCTGACAAGGCGGGCAGGGCTCATAATATAGTACGGAAATCAAACTATTCCCTCTTCTTAGTCATGAGCCGCAAGAGTGGAGCAACCCCGCAGAAGTTTTTTAGGTTTATTTAATTTTTATACTCTTTCTAAGTTATTTTCACTGTATTAATTACTTCTTTACAAGTTCGTTTCTATTCCCTCTTTTTCCTTCGTTACTTTTATTATCAATACTTCCACCTCTCCTGCCACACTCGGGTGAGTTGCTGGGTGGTATCGTTTGGTTTATGTGGTTTAACGTCCCAAAGCGAAGCCCTAGTAAGGGATTCAGTATAATTTCGACCACCTGGGGTTCTTCAGCGCGCACTAACTTCGCACAGTACACGGACCTCTAGCATTTCGCCTCCATCGAGATGCGATCGCCGCGGCAGGGACCGAACCCGCGTCTTTCGGACATTCGAGCATGTCTTTCCTCATGCCGCTATAAATGACCGCCAGTCATAAGACAATGGTGATTTCATAAATATCTATAGTTTGGTCTTGTCTGTTGCACTGTATTATGTACAGTCTTGGTCAAAATTCTTAAGGCCAAAGGCGTTTCGCTTCAGTCGCATAACAGCTGAGCCATTACGGCACTATTAAAGTACGAACGACCTTGAAATACTATAGCAGAAGGTTTCTTCTTGCGGTAGAGAAGCTTCCTGCTTGACTTGTGTTTTGAATGATCCGATAGACGGAGTATTCTAGGCACATGCATTTCGCTGCAGCTGAACGCTGTGGCCTTAATACTTTTGATCATGACTGTACTTCGCGGAGTGTATGCAGTTAGTTAAGCCCTCCGGGATTCCCAACTTTGCTACCCGGTAGAAAATCTCGGAGCTCATAAATTAATAACAAAATCTTTCTGCCGCAGATCCCTAGCGCTGCAACCTTGCGCCAGCGCTCCGGACCTGAGCCGGGAGCCGATGCACCCGCCCACGCGCTCGAACTCGATATGCGCGGGCCGCGGTCGCGAGCGCCAGCTGTTGGGAGTGCTGGGAGCCATCCTTTGCTCCTTCTGCGTCTGCTACCTGCCGCTGCTGGTCAGCGTGGGCCTCAACCAGACGCCGCCACTGGCGGTGCATGGGCTGTTCTACGGTGCGCCGTGCCTCAACCCGCTTGTATATGTGGTCATGAGCCGCGACTACCGCAGAGCCTACGCGGCCCTGTTCTGCTGCGGTGCTGGTGGAAGCGGAGAGTCCAATGACGGCTGACTCAGTACTTGCTACTCCATGGTGCCGCGACGGTTGAATTAGATGTTGTGTGCGAATCGCCAAGCGAGAAGTCAGCGATCCCCCACAGTACAAGGACATGTCTCTTCATGAAATGGGGCGGCGCAAAAAAAAAATGGCGGCGAAAATATAGAAACATGGACGATAGAACAAATCCCGTCGTTCCCGTTTCTTCTGCGCTGCCACTTTCCATGATGAATCACCGACTAGCCCGCGCCAAGATATTAATCGATGTGTTTCCTAATTATACGTGACATCAGTGGAAAATGTGCGCAGGCCGGATAGCAGCGCGCTTCCATCGAACGGCAGTGAGGCGCGCCGCCATTGTTGAACGTGCGAGTGGTGCCATCTCTTATTTGACAAAACCAGTTGTTGGGCGAGTTGGTGCTGACGATGATCCATAACAGCGCGACAGACGGGACAAGAAGAGGAGACACAACACACAGCGCTGACTCACAACTAAAACATTTATTGGCTGCCAGCCAGTATAAATACTGGCCTGGTGGCCGGGAAAAAAATACTAGCACGCTTGACTTGCGTGATATCAAAACATCGCCAGTTCATCAGGCACGTGAAGGACACTGAAGGAGTGCTTTCTGGGCTGTTACGCCATTTAATGTTGCAATGGCTTGCGGCGTGTTAGATCTTGTGACGCGGTGGTCAAGAACTGTCTGCTGTGCAGTGTGTGCGCACAGTATTGCTCCGCGATGACGTGGTGTATTAGCTTGTATAATAATCGTTTGAGACGACGTGACTTCTACCCTTGTGTTCAGGCATGCGTTACCTATCGTGTTTAAAAACATTCTATCACCGACACGCCTACCAGGGTGGTCTGAAAACACTTCTCTACCTTTCTGAAAACAGCCTCCCACCTCTGCTGCAAAGATGCGGTGAACCCTAGCCTTTGAAGCATCCTTCTCTTATTTAACCAATGTTTATGGGAATCTCCCATTTTGCAGAAGATTTGTAATAAGGGAGTCATTACTCGTTAGCATCCACCCAAGCGCAGCCACACGGCTGCAAAACAAAGATGTACAGCTTTCAAAGGAACTTTGTAGTTATAAAGAGAAATTCGTCCTGATCTGGGTTCGAATCTGAGACCTCCGCCTCTATATAGGGCAGTCGCTCTACACTGTGAACAGGACTAACCCTATTGACACTTTACAGCGCGGTACCATGGGAGTTGCCATCTTTGATCACGTGATCACGCCGACATTACACGCCTCCTGACTGCAGCTCGTCGCGCGTCTCGTCGCGACGGCTGCTGCGTCTGATGGTTCGGTTCCGATAGGCCGTGTTTCGGCTGATGCGGTTGTAAAGGAGTGGGAAGACGACACTGTGGTTTGACCAAATCTTCGAAGGACATGTGAGAGCCCTAATTTGATCCCTTGAGGCATGAAAACATGATCGGGCTTCGGGCCGCGGAAAGTCGCTCAGCTATCCGGCTCTTCGAGTGCATCCGCGGAAAACTTTGCTGAATGTTTTTTAATTGTTATTATCTAAAACGGCAAGGTTTAATGCTCGAAGATCGTTGTCATTTTGTGTACATGCATGCAGGCACCGCTCTAAAACGCTCACATATGCACGTCGTACGCATTTTTTTACAACCTGTTAACCGTGCTTAGGAAACCTAAAATACTTTCTGCAGGTTTATTAAACACAGAAAGGCGACGGAAATAAATAGACACAAAATTAACTATCATGGCAGCAGTACCATGCATCGAGCAGCCTCCACGAGCTGACGTGCAATCGTTTCGAAGGATTCCGCGATGTAATTGTTATAACACGCGCACGGCAACGCGTTCACACTACACGAAGTTCACAATTATGTCAGCCTCACATATAAAATTGTGGTACGCTCCACGCTCGATATGCGGGAATGATGCTCGAGGTCTCGTTGGTGGTAAGTAATCAGCTTCACTCTGAGCGCTGGCCTGCGGAATCACTTTTAGTGACTCTCTCGCATGGACCGCGAGAAAGTGACAACCACCCAGCACAGCAGCCGTAACGCAAGTGCTTTATTCCGAATATGGTCCACGAACGCGCTACTTGGAGCGAAGTTCAACAGTATAGCACCAAGACGGAATGTAATACACGGACTTCCGGTAAGCGTTGTCCGCTCGAAAGGCTGTGCTCTGCACAATCTGTATGGAGTAGCTTTATGTAGGAGCGTAAGTCATCCTTCTTTTGCGTTCCTATTCCGGTCTCCGGCGCTCCTGTTACTATAATGGCAGCACACCTTAACTTACGAGCAATGGGGTCTCGCTACACACGCAGACGCAACTGCACAGCAACTCAAAGCACAAAGGGACGGTTTCGGTGGCGGAACAGCTTGTTCATGCGGCTATGTTGTCTGCTTACCCTCGCAGATTTTCCAGGATTAAAACCTTTCTTTCTATATTGGCTATCAGTGCCGGCGAACGTGTTTGTTGCGTTTGCCCGATCGGCAAGGGTGCATGGCGAACAGGCGCGAACAGGGGCAGTACGTCCTTGTGCAGTTCGATTCCGTGAAGCTCTCAAACGATCGCATCCCGCACTTTCAACTCGCAATTCTTGCAATCTACAACACAGCACGTATACCCTCTGCCTTTCCCCATCTTCGCAGAAAGCACTTCGGCAGCCACCCGCGATATTTCCATTACTGCGGCGAGGCGTGCACGCCGGCGACTTAAGAGGCCCTTAATGGCGCCGTGTTCCCAGTGCGTCTGTGGCGCCATCTGGTATCAAAGGGAATAATTGTGCGCTTTAAACGTTCTATACTGAAGTAAGAAAAGGAGTAAGCCGTCCTTTAGCAATTTTAAGGGGAAATCTCTTATGCCTCATGAGTGGTGTGGACAGGATGTGTCATGCTTTCACCGATCCATAGCCATCTAACAAGCCAAGACACCATCCAATTCACATTTCAAAAAGCGCGAACTGTCAATGCAGAAAAATAAGAAAACAAAATTTGGGTCTAGGCGGGAATCGAACCTGACACTGCGGCGTGAACGACGGGGACGATTCGAGGGGGGAAATTCGCTACATTTTTGTCTTTATTGCCTGTTTTGACAGTTGACAACAGGTCACAAACATATGTTCTGCGCTGCACTCTCAAACATCAAGAGCGGATATGTGTTTCACACATGTGAGAAAATCAAGACTGTTTCAAGGAACACAACTCCCCTATCAAATCGATAACTTTATCGCCAAAACATCTTTTGTAAAACAGCGCGAACAACGTCGGACAAGCGCTCGTCCCGCATCCTTCTTGTCCGACGTTGTTCGCGCTGTTCTACAAAAGATGCATATATACCAACTCGCCCAACTGAACGTTCTCCAAAACATATAGCTCCTTGTACACTTCACGCAGCTTAAATACGTTTTCTTTGAAGTAATCTCGGACAGTCCGCGCATCTTCATCGTAGTGTCGTACAGCCATCATTTTTCGCCAAATATTCTGCAGGCCAAGAAGGAAAAGCACATCGTATATATAAAGATCCGGCTCACCGTCCAGGAATCGTATCCCATACGGCGTCAATGGTGAGTATTTATTGTCCACTGGAGCACGTCCCAAAAGAGCAGCGCATCCCAGCAATCAATAAAGCGTGTTCTAGTGACTCTGGTTCGTGACACAACAAGCAGTCAGCACCCCATGGTAAAAACAATCCCATCTCCTCCATGCTTGTTTTAACCGGCAACGTACCAGTGTGCAATTTGAAGAAACACGTCTTCATACCCTCTGGAACCACCATTTTCCATACTAGCTCTTTCGCGACGGGAAGGACCGAGGTTTTAACCCGAATAAAGGTGCCTCTAGTGAATGTGCAGTGGTCTTAGAAGCGTGCATGGGTAATTATGAGCATATAAATTACAGATGCCGAAGTTTACCGAGTACTTTAAAAGTACGTATTTGGTAAATTTACTCTTGCTTGGCGTTTTGTAGCGCCATCATGCGGCACTCATTGAAAATCTCCTTGCAATGCACGACGCTGGCCCAGCAGATGGCGTCATAATGCAAGCGCAAATGCTTTTGCCTTACCACACGTAGTTTGTCTTAAGTGCCTCCCTGAATTTTATTTTAGGGGCAGGGTATGCTGCCAGAGTCCCGAGGTAGATTTCGGTCACTAAATGTACAGGATACTTACACTTACCGGCGCAGCCATGCTCCCGTGGCAAAGCATGGTAGCTGTCGTGGGGTTTCAATTGGGGGATAAATACGTGTTCCTCACTTAATCGCGGCTGACTGTTCAAAAACCGCCAGACCCCACCACGCAATCGCGTGCACTAACGAGCACACGCCGACCACGGCGGGCCCTGCTTGAGGGAACAAAGGAACGACACTGGCTGACACAAATAGGCATTTCTTGCTATAACAACAACAACGCCAGCTATAGCAACAAAATACGCTAAGGAATCGAGATCGTCCGACTAACCAGCACGGTTATGAGCGAATGTTCGCCCACGCTAGGGAAGGGAATACTCCGAGCCCGGAAGGGAAGAGACGCGGGAGAACGTTCCTCCCCACGAGGCCTCGCTCCGCTGGTGGAGAGTCCACTGGAGCGCTACGTGACACATCCGCACGCAACGAACGTCCCAGTCCAAGTATAGAGGCTAGAAGTTTTGACCTTCTAGCCTCTACAGTCCAAGAGAACATGCTCTCACCAGCGCGCGCAGCAATCACGCCGTCTGTGGCGCTCGTGTCGCTGCGACGGCGGCGCCCTCTCTTGTTAAAAGAAATAACCAGGGTGCATCGCGGGAAAGCAAACCACAGGGGATGTCGTGCGGCAAAGTCCCCACGCTGTGGAGGTAGGTGAAATGAAATCAGCGGAGGTAGGTGAAATGAAGGCTGACTTGCAGTCAACTCCTCGTGACTACAGTAGGTTCAAATTTACCCAAAATAAAACAAAGATAACTGACGACACAAAATTGGCTGCCAAACGTGACAAAGAAACCTGATAAAACTCATCGTAGCAAAAGCAGTGTCAAGATTAAACCGAAAACAGTCAACGAGGAGTTGACTGCAAGTCATCCTTCACCTACCTCCACTGATTTTCAAACACGTTTTGAATTTGCTTCCGGGGATATCAGATGTAGATTGCACACCAGGCTGCGGTTCCCCTCAGCGGATGTTTGCTGTTTCGATGCATGCGCGTGATTGTTTCCTGGCCGTCTGTTATCAATCTGGATGCTATAAATGTAGCCGTTAAAAAAATAAACAGTTGGAAGTTGCGCTCTGCGCATGTCGTATGTGTTTTGTCCTTTGTCTTATTGCGCAGAAATGTAATTTTCAAAAAAGGAATTCAAAAAGGAATTCGTTATTGTTTCCTGGCGGCGGTAGCAATAAGTGCTCGGCGGCCAGCGACGAACAAGATCACCGCCGCTCTCTGCAGTGCTCAGTTTAAAGCGGTCGAACTTTCGAGATAAGGCGCGGCAGCCTGGATTAACGTAGTCGCATCTGCGCGCGGCCGCATTAATAGCGGATATTTAAATTTGACTGCAACCCGTTTCACAAGCTAAGTGAAACGTTTGTGCCGGGCGCCGGCGGATTTTAAAATTTTCTTGTATACACAAATATTAGAAAGCATCGTGCCAATATGGCTTCTTTTCCGGAGAAACCGCATTTATTGAGCGCGCGCACACATCACCGGCCTATCGCCATATAACATCTTTATACTTTGTAACAACGCATGACAGATCGTGATCAAGAAGGTGAGAAGACAGGCAGAAAGAGGGAATGTCCCGTCCAGCAGCCAGTCTCATGTGTTCTTATACTATACTGGTGTCGCCATCTGAGAAACGCGTAGCAAAACATTTAGAAGGTTCAAGTAGGCCGTGAGATTTCGCGGTAAATTCGAATTCGTCCTACGGCGAACCAGACTAGTCCACACCGTCGGAGCTCGAGGCCGGAAAATGGGAAACCATTCTTCGTTACCGCGACCGACAACGAGGCCTGAAGAATAAAGGGCCCGCATCAACCGACGACGAGCCTGCGCAGGGGCACGGCCAAGGCAAGTCTAATTCCAATTTTCCATCGCGAAAGAACGGGAAGAAGCTACTTGCACTCAGCAAGAAAGCCCTTCTCCCGCGCTTACCGACCGACGACTACAAAATCGTCTGCCGACCACAAGGTTGGAATCTGAGGGACTTTGCGCCCGGACTACTACTCTTCTGCGCCTGCGAGGTGGCCAGGCTGCCGTATGATACGGTGAAGAATGAAGACATTATCAGAGTCAATACGGCCAACAACACCTTTACGCTATGCACGCCCGATCGTCAACGGGCGACTGCATACGCCAATATTGAAAAACTGAACCTCCAAGATCAAACCTACAACGTAACGTCGTACGTGGCGGCGCCCGAAGACTCGGTAAAAGGGGTCATTTAAAACGCCTACGCGGGAGACTCGCCCGAAGCGGTTCGCCAAGGCTTCGGAAACCGAAACGAAGGAATAGAAGTTGTGGATGCCCGAAGGATCGGGAAATCCAGAACAATACAAATCACCTTTTTTGGAAAGAAGCTACCCAGCCAAGTAATCTATCAGTGCGGCGTCTTTCGGGTCCACCCCTTCAGGGAGCAACATGAGGTATGCTACAACTGCAGGAGAGTAGGACACCGGGCCGATGTCTGCTACAAACCTACAACGAACCTTTGCCGCCGCTGCGGAGAAAATCACTCGCCTCCACCTGAGGGAGAACAGCCAACCTGCCAACCCGTATGCATCGTCTGCAACGGGGGCCACAACACAGGCAGCCGGAACTGCAAATTCCGGCTGATCAACAAGAACAAACAAGGAACGCCCCATGGCAACCAGACACCCAAGCAAGGGGACAACGACTCATCACTACACGGACACCAGTCTAGGCCCAGGAAGAAGGAACACGGTGCTACCGGAAAAGGAGGAAGCCACAGCCGAAACAACTCCAGCTCCTTCCCGCCCCTGGGGAACCCTGCAGGGAACGACAAGAGAAGCTCAAGCCGCGGACGCAGCGATAGCCGCTCCAATAAAAAGGTGAGCTGGCCAGCAGAGGCCTCCCAATCTATTGACGCTCGAGAGAAGGAGTTTCAGATCCAACTACAATCCCGAGACAGAGAAATTGCCAGCCTTAAAAAAGAGTTGGCTGACATTAAACGCCTGTTACAAGCGCATCAGGTACAGAATGCCACTGCGGCTAGAATGCCACCCACCGCGTCCCAGGATTCGACCAATAATGCGATGGAAACAGACGCTATTTGCCACACTTTCTCCAACGCGTCCCAGTCTTCAGCCCATAACGCGACGGACACAGACGCCAGAATAGCAACTAAAAGACCGCATCCTACAAAAGAAGGCGAGGAATCCAAAAGAAAGGCCGAGGCTTCGGAAGCCGACACCCCGCAGCCGTCGAAAGCGCCTACCAAACTCAGGGCAGACATCAATACTCTGTCAGAGAGAACTAGCGCTATATCAACAGAACAAGCAACCTTCCAAGGCCTCGTTACTACCAAATTTGCAGAGATAGATATTCGCTTTGCAACACTAGAGGGACAGGTATCCCAAATAGCCACCTGCATGCAGCAAATAATGGATAGGCTTACAACTATCGAGGCCCGCCTACCCCCCACCTTGGATCTGTCCACGACGCCACAACCATCTATAACCCAACATGGCACCACGCCAAAAATTTGAAATTTGGCAATGGAACTGCAGAGGCTTCCGCCGCAAGCGGGCCCACTTGCAGCTCCACATCGAACAAGCACCGTCTGTTCCAACCCCAGACGTGATTGCATTGCAAGAAGCTAGCGGCAGGGCTACACTGCCAGGCTATAAAGCATATCTGCCACCTCATTATGATACTAGTAACGCAGCCGGCTCCTTCACAGCCACTCTGGTGCATAGAAATATCACCGCAATTCAACATTTTATAAATGATTCGGAAGAAGATTACACCCTACTTGAAATAGTACCAAGACAAAAAGGAGGCTCAAATCTCTTCATCCTTAATGTATACAACCCTCCCAGAAACAAAGGCAATGGACTCCCACACTTGTTGATAAACACAGTAAAGCTGGCTGCTAGGGCTCAACTATTAATTGTGGGAGACTTCAACGCTCAACACCCAGCATGGGGATATACCAAAGCAACTCCGAAAGGGAACCTGCTCTGGCAAATCATACAGTCACTAGGGCTCACAACGCTAAACAACCCGAGCGACCACACACGCATGGGTAACAGTGTATGTGTAGACACATCTCCAGACTTATCCCTCTCTAAAAACGTCAAGGACGCAAAGTGGGTCAACACCGGGCAAAACCTTGGTAGTGATCACTTCATCCTTAGCATCACCTTCCCCACGACAAAACTTAAAAACAAAGCAAAAGAAATACGAACCACGGATTGGGACAAGTTCAGGCAACTTCGCGACAAAACAGCTCCAAAGGAGATCTCTAACCTTAGCGACTGGGTTATCTCCCTGAATGAGGATGTCAGCTCCACTAGCGTTGTGGTGCCAGTTGAGAAGGAGGAGCAGATTGCAGACTCAAAACTGTTACACCTGTGGCAGGCACAAAAAGGCCTCCAAAAACGCTGGAAGCAGCAAAAACACAACAAGCGACTACGCAAAAAGATCGCTGAAATCGAGAGGCGAATCGAGGAACATACACTTACTCTCCAAACACAACAATGGAACCAAATATGTGAAAGCGTCAATGGACAGCTCGGAAATAAGAAGACATGGCATCTTCTAAGACACCTGCTCGATCCAGAACAAACACGTCCCGTGCAACAAAGTCAACTGTACAGACTCATACATAAATATGAGGGTACAACTGAAGACCTAATCAAAGAGCTAGCAGAACGTTATCTAAACACGGATGATAGTACCACACAACCAGACTACCGGGGGACTCCTAATCCAAATTTAGACGCAGACATCACAGACGCAGAGGTCTGGTACGCAATTGGAAAACTGCGGACAACATCTGCGGCAGGACCAGACAAAGTTATAAATAAGACTCTCAGGAACTTAGACGCAACGTCGATCGCGGCGGTTACAGACCTTATGAACAAATACTGGCATGCAGGCAACATACCACCAGAGTGGAAACACGCGAAAATCACTTTTATTCCTAAAGCGGGTAAGAAACTCAGCACTGAGAATCTACGCCCAATTTCATTAACATCATGCCTAGGCAAACTCATGGAGCATGTCATCCTCAATAGGCTCCAAAACTATGCGGAGGACATGAACCTCCTACCTGAAACAATGTTAGGATTCAGGGTCCAACTATCTACCCAGGACATTCTCTTGCAGCTTAACAAGGACATAATTGAAGCTGACGAGGGAACAGGAACGAAAGCAATATTGGGTTTAGACCTTGTTAAAGCTTTCGACAACGTCACCCACAAAGCCATCTTGACAAACTTGTCAGAAATCAACCCCGGAGAAAGGACGTACAACTACATCCGATCCTTCCTCACTAACAGAACAGCAGTGATAACGGTCGGAACAATAGAGTCTGCCCCAATCAAACTAGGAAGTAAAGGAACGCCACAGGGCTCCGTCCTGTCCCCTTTCCTTTTTAACCTCTCCCTCATCAAAATTCCCCCCAAACTGGCACAAATACCAGACCTACATCACACGTTCTATGCAGATGACATCACACTTTGGGTAACCAAAGGATGCGAAGACTACATAGAAGACACACTCCAAGCAGCAGTGGACATCATCGAGGCATGCGCATGGGATTCCGGCCTCACTTGTTCTGAGCAAAAATCTGAACTCTTCGTGATCCGTCGTAAACAAAGAGGTAGGCGTACCACGACATCCCCCCCCGCAAATAAACGTCTATATTAATGGACGATCTGTCAAAGAGGTACAGACCATGAGAATACTGGGGTTGTATTTACAAACAAATGGAAAAATACTGACACACTCGCTAAGCTAAAACGCACGGTAGAAGCGACGGCGCGATTACTCCGCCGCATAGCTAACCGCAGACAAGGGGTGAGGGAAAGAGATTTATGCCGCCTAGTGCAGGCCTTTGCGCTGAGCAGGATACTCTATGCCACCCCTTATCTGAAATTTTCGAAAGCAGAAAAGGACAAATTGGATAGCATGATACGGCAGGCCTATAAGGCTGCGTTAGGACTCCCACTAAATGCCTCAACCGAAAGGCTTATGAGGTTAGGAATACATAACACCTACAATGAACTGAAAGAAGCCCATTTAATGGCTCAAACAGCGCGATTAGCCAATTCCAAAACTGGCAGGAGTATTCTTACCAGGCTCGGAATTAACTTTCAACCTACGAATAACGATGCTAAAGTAGACTTACCCCGCGCCTATAGGACGGCCCTACTAATCAAACCACTCCCCAAAAACATGCACCCCTTACACCATGAGGGTAGAAGACAAGCACGAGCCAAAGCCTTACATAAGAAATACAGACAGTGCGCTGCAACACTTTATGTAGATGCGGCAGAATACAAAAATACCAATGCCTTTGCCGTTGTGGTTGTGAACGAGAATGGTGATCACATCGTCTCGGCGACAATCAAAACGAAATCCTCTGAAACGGCTGAAGAGGCGGCTATAGCCCTCGCCCTAGCACATACCCAAGGGAGCATCATCCTCAGCGATTCCAAAATGGGTATCAATAATTTCGCTAAAGGGCGAATTACAAACACCTCCCTTAGAATCCTTAACGCAACCAAATTCTCACCAAATTATTCCGAATTGATATGGGTCCCAGCCCATTCGGGGAATCCGGGGAACGAGGCAGCCCACAATAAAGCCCGAGGTTTCGTCGACCGGGCAGTGGATGAGTCTGGCTCCCTGAATTTCACGAAGGACTCAATGATCACATATCATGATCTCACCAATCATTTTAAACTAGAAAGGAGAATTTTCCCCCCTCCAGACAAAAGACTTACTAAAGAACAAGAGGTTACGTGGCGTCGTCTACAGACGAGATCGATACGCTCCCCATCACTCCTCGCGCACATTTATCCAGATCTTTACAACCCAAACTGCAAACACTGTGGCCAACGTGCTACCTACGATCACATCCTGTGGGACTGCAAAATAGAGCCATCTCCGCGTGACCTAGTTACAGCTCCTTCTCTCGAGCGGTGGGAGACCGTGCTGGCTAGCTCTGACCCCAGAACGCAAGTTTTGGCGGTGGAGTGGGCTGACAAAGTCGTCGAGGGCTATGTACTCTCGACCACTTAACGCGACCTCTTGCCAAGCTCTTCCCGGCGAATAAAATGTTTTACAATCAATACGGCGTAATGCGCTACCAGCGCCGCGACGGTACGCGCTCGCTAAAACCACGCTGCATGCCATTCTACTGCATTGGCAGCAGATATTTTAGATGCGTAGAACAGTAGGGCCTCTGATGATGGGATTTTGGTTTGGACGCTGTAAAGGCGCAAACGAAGCAAGGAAAGTTGGCCTGTTTACAGAATAGAATATATTGTTCTTCTTATATACGTTCTAAGCGTACTGTCATATAATTCATTCTTCACTGAAGTTTCTATTAGGAGTGATGAAATTTCACATCACTGTATATTTCTATCTGAATGCAGTACTAGCAGGAAGTTATGTGGCTGGTTTTGATGTAGTGCATGATAATGTAACTAGCGCAATTTACGATTACAAATAAAAATCTGCAGGAAATACCCATTTTTCCCATTGCACCTACAGAGGTCAGTTCGGCAATATTAATTGAACTACAACGGGGACAGTTGCGTCAGGCAAAAAAGTGCTCAAACCAGTTCACGACAGCGGGCACAGAAGGGGTGAAAGCAAACAAACACACGGCAGGGGTGCAAATGTGTATGCTTTTATTTTTTGCAATTTAGGTCCCGTTGTTGACGCCAGAGGTCAGTGCATAGAGGAAGTCGCCGGCGCATTTGGGACAGCACAACGAATTTGCCTTGCGAGCATATGGAACTGGTAGGCAGCCAGCACGACGCCTTCACGCCGGGGTCGGAGCTGAGCTGGGAAGACATCCACTTAACCGAGTGCCTTGTGCGGCGACCAAGAGCGTGCACGTTCGAGTGATGTGTCGAGTACGGCACAGCCGAAGTTCCCGCATCTGCGAAGACAAAAGCGGAGCTCTAGCAAAAGACTCGGGTGTCTGGAATTCTGGTCCTTACTCGGAAGACGTCCGGCAAACACAGCAGTCCGCAGGCTGGGGAATATCGTGCAGCACTCGTGGCTGAGACGCCTGGCCCACTCATGTCAGCCTGGAACACAGCTTGCAGAGTCTTCCGTGCTGACTGCGTGAAGCACTGGCAGCAGTGGCAGCGCATCGGACTGCACGCTCTGAGCCTTCATTCCGTCTGTTTTGCAGTTATCAGAAGCAAGGAAGAAAGCCGTCATCGGGATCGTCGTCTCTACCGGCAGGTGGTGCGAAAAACGACCGAAGCTTCTGCGCAGTTGGGACTTTGACGCCACCAGGATCATCAGAGCGCATAAAAGGAACCGCCCGGCATAGCCACTCCTCATTTGGCAGCAGTGGCAGCGCATCGGACTGCACGCTCTGAGCCTTCATTCCGTCTGTTTTGCAGTTATCAGAAGCAAGGAAGAAAGCCGTCATCGGGATCGTCGTCTCTACCGGCAGGTGGTGCGAAAAACGACCGAAGCTTCTGCGCAGTTGGGACTTTGACGCCACCAGGATCATCAGAGCGCATAAAAGGAACCGCCCGGCATAGCCACTCCTCATTTGGCAGCAGTGGCAGCGCATCGGACTGCACGCTCTGAGCCTTCATTCCGTCTGTTTTGCAGTTATCAGAAGCAAGGAAGAAAGCCGTCATCGGGATCGTCGTCTCTACCGGCAGGTGGTGCGAAAAACGACCGAAGCTTCTGCGCAGTTGGGACTTTGACGCCACCAGGATCATCAGAGCGCATAAAAGGAACCGCCCGGCATAGCCACTCCTCATTTGGCAGCAGTGGCAGCGCATCGGACTGCACGCTCTGAGCCTTCATTCCGTCTGTTTTGCAGGTTGGTTTGTCAGCCCTCTTTATTTTAGCACGCTGCACGTGCGTTTCGCTGTCACTGCTGCCCTTGAGTGTTTCAATATACATTGTGCGAAGTTACTTTGCTGTGCATTTCGTTCAAAATGAGCAAACAAATCAACGATCTGAGGGAAGAACTGCGGCAGGAGATAAAGGCAGCCCGTGAAACAGTTGAACGGGATTTACGTGCCGATATGAGGGAACTGCGTGCGGAAGCGCGTGAAAATGAAAAAAGTATGACTCACATGAATGAAGTTTTTGAAGAGCTTAAGAAAGATTGCAGTGACGTCAAGGCAGAGAATGCTGCACTAAGAGAAGAAAACAATGCACTGCGTGCTGAGCTTGATGCCCTTAAGAAACGCCTAGCTGGCACGGAATTCCGTCTGACACAGACAGAGCAATACTCGAGAAACAAAAACGTTGAAATTAAAGGCTTAGATGAAAAACCCGACGAGGACGTCACCAGCATTGTTTGTGATATTGGTGCGCTCGCTGGTGTGGCCATTGCCCCTGAAGACATTGAGGCTTGTCATCGCGTCCCGTCCAAGAATAAGCCCAGCTGCATTGTCGTTCAGTTCAGTCAGCGCCAAAAGAGGGATTCTTTACTCGAAAAAGCTAGAAAGCTACGCCTTAAGAATTCCGACCTTGGCAACACTTCAGAATCCCCTGTGTTTGTTAATGAACACCTGTGCCCTGCTCTGAAGCTTCTTTTGGGAATGGCTGCTGCCAAAAAGCGTTCTTCTGACTGGAAGTATGTCTGGTGCCGCAACGGAAAAATTTTCGCTAGAAAGTCAGATGGCTCTGACGCATTGGTCATCAAGCAGGAAAGCGATCTTGAAAAGATGCAGTGAAAGTGTCCCTGTATCAGCTAGGACTTGCAAAAAGGGGGAAAAAAGCAAACAAACAATGGAGCAGAACATGGAAACTAACGTTCGTTGGAGCGGCGCTGTTAGGTCTAAAAACGTTTCCTGTCAGGACGTTGAACGCGTGATGGTACCACTAATTCACAAAAAATGGAACGGTATACGGTGGAAGTTTTCAGACTTCCACACAACAGATTGCAACGAAGCTAACGTAGCACCAAAGATTACGCTTCGAGCGGAAACCAGAAACCCGCCTTCATCGCCCTTTTGTAACATGTACACTAGGTTTGCAGTTGATTACTACAGTGCACGTCTCTTTCTTTTGTGCCCGTGGGCGCTTGAAGTCCCCTTTTTTATTTTACGCAGACCTTTAAAAGTTAAACCACTGCCGATATTGCTTGCACAAAGCATTCTCAATGAGTCGTCATATGTTGGCGCAGGTTTCTGCGTACATTTGATATCGAACAATCTGAATGCCAGCCTAATACACCGCCTCCAGTATGAATGGTGCGCAACAGCGCGAAGTTGTCTTTCCGCATATTTCAAGCGCTGGTCGATTGATAGCGTGTTGCCGAGATATAAATCTGTCCTAATTCTTTCACGATGGCTTCGTGTATGAGCGGCTTAGTTGACGCGACGGAGCTGGACGGCTGTGCATTGGGTGATTCTCGACAGTGTTTGAACTGCATTCATTTTAATCTGCGATCTGGCAGGAATAAGGATGGCGCTCTTGAGGTTTTCTTTAGCCAAGCCAATATTATATTTAATGTAGTGATGTTTTCAGAAACCTGGTTTGACTGTGAAGAGGACGTGATTAAGCTATCTGGCTACAAATCTTACTTTGTTAATCGTGTAGGTAAACGTGGTGGCGGTGTATCGATGCTCATTTCTAACGAAATTGAGTGCGAAGTTCTTGATGAGTTCTGTTGTGCTTCTACTGACTTCGAAGTGCTTGTGCTAAAATCGCGCAAATACTTACTGTGTAGTTGTTATCGTCCACCATGCGGTGACGTCTCTTCATTTTTCACTTTCATGGATTCTTTGCTACAGTTTGTCAATGCTCAAAACCTCTACATTATATTGGGTGGAGACTTCAATATTAATTTTCTGGCTGAGAATAGCCCAAAGATGAAATTTGAATCCCTTTTGAGTGTTCACTCATGCCAAAATGTGATAACGTCACCTACACGGCTAGCAGCTGGCTCCCAAACACTTCTTGATCTTTTTATAGTTAACTTCGAAACTTGTCGTATTAAATCTGGTATCATTAATTACTCTTTGAGTGATCACCTTCCGATATTTCTCTCAGTGTATCACGGTTTTAAAATCAATGCGAAATCTGAGCTGCCTTTGCTCCGCTGGCAAATCAATCCGCGCACGTTATCTAGCTTTCGTGAATGCATTGCAGAAGTAAACTGGAATGACGTCCTCTCTGAATATAATCCTGACGTAGCTTATGACAAGTTCTTAAAAAAGTTTTTGTCTTTGCATAATTCCTGCTTTCCGAAAAAAAGTTTTCATAGGTCAAAGAAAATCCGGAAACCGTGGGTAACGTCTGAACTGCTAAACCGCATTAAAAAGCGTGACCGGCTTTTCCGGAAATTTATCAAAAGCAAGCGCCCGGACGCGCTCGAAGCCTTTAAGAGGTATAGAAATCAAGTCACCAAAGAACTTCGAACTGCTAGGAATCGTTACCAATATAATATTTTAAATTCCTCGAATCAGCAATCAGGTCAGGTTTGGCGTGGATTGCACCAAATTTTCGGCAAATCTCCGGAGACGATCACAAAGCTAGATAATAATGGCGTAGAAATATCAGGGGAGAGATTAGCAAATACTTTCAATGACCACTTCCTTTCTCTGGCCTCAGTGTCGTCCGGCGGAGACTACTCAACTTTCATGAAACCTTCTTGCCCACAAGCTGTGTTTTTGGAGCCGGTCTCGGAAACTGAAATAATAACTACGTTTGCGAGCCTAAAAAACAGCACCTCCACTGACATAATGGGCCTTCAAGTGAAGCCTGTAAAACATGTAATAGACTTAATTGCCCCTACATTGGTGCATATATTCAACATCTGCCTTTCATCAGGGGTGTTCCCCCGGAGTATGCAGTGTGCCAAGGTAACCGTAATATATAAAAAGGGCGACCGAAACAACCTTTCTAATTACCGTCCGATTTCAATACTTCCAGTTTTTTCGAAAGGACTTGAGAAAGTTATTCTCAAACGACTAACTTCTTTCACCGATCACTGTAACATCTTAGCTCCCGCGCAATATGGCTTCAGAAAAAATAGGTCCACTGAATTAGCGCTACTTACGCAAAAAGAAATTATCCTGGAAAGTTTTGAAAACAAAAACATGGTCCTTGGTGTCTTCCTTGACTTTACAAAAGCCTTTGACTATATTAGTCACCGTATACTGATTGAAAAGTTGGAGTGTTATGGTATTCGCGGTGTAGCCCTTCAGTTAATTTTATCCTACCTTGAACACCGATCACAGTGTGTTGTGATAACAGGGCACTCTTCCACCGTAAAACCGGTTAAACTAGGCGTTCCGCAAGGAAGCATTCTAGGTCCTTTTCTATTTGTTTTATATATAAATGACATAGTAAACACTGACCCAACGGCGAAGTACATAATTTATGCAGACGATACAAGTTTATTCTTTTCCGGCTCTTCCGGTGCAGATTTGTCCCGTCGTGCTAATCGTGCACTTCGTACAGTTAGCACCTGGGCAGCAAAAAATGGGCTGAAGTTAAATATTGGAAAAACCAAGGCTGTTATGTTTCATCCAAAAAATAAACTTTATGTACTACCACCAATTCTAATTGAGGGTATAGAGATAGAGGTTGTACAGAGTTTCAAGTCGCTCGGTGTTATTTTTTCTGCAAATTTGTCCTGGGATCAGCATATAAATGACCTCATCAAAAAACTTTCGAAAACTGTTGGTCTCATGCGGCGTCATTGTTTTACTTTTCCAAGAGCAGTTAATATTCTGCTTTACAACTCTTTATTCTCATCCACGCTCAACTACGGCGCACTTGTATGGGGAACCACAAGCAAAAATAATATTAATGATCTTCACTTGCTACAGAAACGTGCCATCCGCATAATTTGTAAAGCACCCTATTTAAGCCATACGAAGGACATGTACAGGCAGCTGAACATTGTTAGTGTAAAATCTATGTACACCTATAGACTGTCTAAACAATATAAATTAGAAGAATCTAAAAATATAAATGCATTAAAATTGCTGGCCGGACTGGAAAAGCACACTCCTACCTACCCAACGCGCAAGCCCGAACAATGGAATGTGAGTAAATGCCGTACGGGTTATGGAAATCAAATGTTGAAATTCCAACTGCCGACAATGCTAAATGATTTCTTGAAGGACAAGAACACAGATATACAATCTGTTTCATTGAAAAACCTAAGAAAGAAATTTGTATGGAATTAGAATGTGAACATGTTTTTCTTATTCTTTGGAACCATTTGTTTTTTTTTGCATTTACTTCTGTATCTCTACTTTTTACCAGATATATTTCAACTATCTTATACGGGAGTCTAGGTTTGTGCACGCTTCTATATGTTATGTAATAATTTCATTACCTGTATGTCTTATTGATGTATGCACAACTTGGACTGGCGTATGTTACTGTCACTTATTAGTCTGCTTTATGCACTTATATATATATATTTTTATTACTGCAGCAGTAGCTGCAGATTGCGTTCCCAAAATCCAAATGCTGTGTTTTCTTTTCTCTTTTTTTTTCCTCTTTATATTTTTACCATGCGCTGCCTCTGTTTGCCATGTATTGGGGTGCGGGCCTAGTCAAGCCTATGTCAGGCTTTTTGTCTGTACTCCAAACATCCTTGAGATGTTGAATAAAGATTGTATTGTATTGTAAAGCCCGAGTCAGCGCGTACCTGTGGAGATGAGGGGGGGGGGGGGGGGGAACTGCGCGTAAGTATAGTGCACACACTCTGGAAGTGCCGGATGTATACGAACCCGGCAACTGCAGGGCTTGTGAGGAATAGCCTCGCGCAGAGCACCAAGAAGCAGGGAACGTGGAAAGACTGGAACCGTGAGCAGCTGTGACAACGGGTCTGGTTCCAGCTCGAAACGCCACACCAAGGTGCCTCCTGCGAGTATGCACGCGCGCGAGAAGCGGACCGCGCTCATCTGAAAAGAGAAGAAAAAAAAGGTGACTTGCAAAGAAACGCCAACTGGGAAGTGGGGTACTCACCTAGCAGGCATGGCGCCATAGTATCTGAAGCGCAGAGACGGATGATGCCCAAGCTGGAGCTGTGAAATACGACAATGAAAGCTCTCCACTGACCTTGGCTGCAGCGGAAACACGATGTGCCGCAGACCGCAGGCAGCGTCCGTTCTTCGGAGTTGCTGGACGAGGGTGGCGAGAATTTCCGAGCACCGTATGCAGCCACCAAACCACATGTCGCTCAAGAGCACTTGCGCGCCCGGGCATTCCTTGACACGACATAGTGGCCGAGACGCAACGGCGTTCGGAACGGGTGACTCTTCCATGACGCAAAACGGCAGCGGGCTCTACCGCATCCCTGTCTAGTGTCAGCCAAGCCTATATCTACTGCACGCCGCAAATCCTACAGCCCGCCACGCTTCCGTCACCGAAGAAAACCCGACGGCGGCGGTCCATGAAAACCTGTACGCGATGCGTGTTAGTAACACGCTGTTTTCCAATGCTTATGGGAGACAATTTTGAACGTTGGCGCGTAGCCAAGAGCCGGTTTCATGGACACGGGTCGCCCTCGCCGCGAGGCTACAGCCCCCGCTCCTACCTTGGATGCCGAAGGCCTGGCTCGGAGATAATTCTCTCGGCGCTTGTCGGTCGGTCATGGGCACGACTTCCAGGCGCCTCCGGGGAATGGCGAAGACTAGAGCACCACCACCACCAACAACAACGAGAAAAACAGCGTAGAAGACAAAACGACAGCCTCCGACGAGAGCTGATGCGTTTCTAACCCCGAAATGGATGGATGGATGGATGGATGGATACGGCTGAACCCTTTACATCGGGCGGTGGCTCAAGCCACCTAGCCATGTCTTGTGAAATTTTACTCCTGTCTTGCTTTTAGCCACCAATCAGATAACCTTCGCTTGGTTACTTCTAACCTCTTAAAATCCACTTTCCCTTCACTATCCCTAAACCCCAATGCCTTGGGGTAAGTCAGCCCCGCTGCCTTCCACTGTAGGGTGAAGCCCTTTACAGAAAAGTATCAAGTGTTCAGCCGTTTCCTCCTCCTCTCCGCACGCAATGCACAAAGTGTCTATCTCCTGGTACCTGACTCTATACTTCTTAGTCCGCAAAACTCCAGTCCTGGCCTCAAACAACAAAGAACTTCCCCTACAATTATCATAGATATTTTCTTTGACAATTTCCTGTTTAAAGGTCCGGTATGTTTCTAGTGCCGATTTCGTCAGCATCCCTGTTTTCCACAAAGCTCTCTCTGTTCCTTTAACCTTTTTCTTAACCGATAATTGCTGATTTGCCCCCTTACTGCTGTCCAGATATTTGCTTGTCAATTTTCTAGTTCGCTTTCTCCATTTCGTGTCAACATTCTTTATATACAGGTATCTGAAAACTTTCCTAGCCCACCGCTTTTCCTCCATCCTTCTCAATCGTTCCTCAAATGCTATCTTACTGCTAGCCTCTCTGCTCTCGAAAGACGCCCATCCCATATCACCCTGTACCCCCTGATTTGGTGTATTGCCATGTGCTCCCAAAGCTAACCTCCCTACTCCCCGTTGCCTAATTTCCAGCCTTGCTTGAACATCTGGCCTCATACACAGGACCGCATTCCCGAAGGTCAGGCTAGGGACCATCACCCCTTTCCAGATCCCTCTTACCACCTCATACCTATTGTAATTCCACAGTGCCCTATTTTTCATGACAGCTGCATTCCTACTAGCTTTATTCATTACATATTTTTCATGCACTGCCCGCCGTTACGCGCCCTCTAGCGACGCTGGTAGAAGCTTCTCTAAGGTAATGTCTATCGCTCGGGTAACAGCGGCGATAAGTGACCAAGCTTTTTCTACGCAGCCTCCGAGGGCTTTGAATTAAATCTTGCAGATAGCTCAAGAGTGCTTCGTTCCGACGGTCTTCGAGCGGTTCCACACGTGCGGACCCGAAGCCGTGACGACGCATTTCGCTGCCGCATCTTTCATGCGCGGACAGTGCTCGCCGCTTTTCCCATGACGATACGCGTTTTCTTCATCCTTGGACGACGCAGGGGTGATGGCTCACGATGAAGTGATATCAAGATCTTGCTTCAGACACGCGCGCGTCTCGTCTGGCACGCCTGCAGGCAGTTGTTGCTTAGACCGCGTTTTCGTCCCTCTTGTCTGCGATCCTAAAATTGGCCGGCGAGTTAAAGCTTCGGGGTATTTTTTTCTCGCATCACGTCGTGTTAAAAGGACACTAAAGGGAAATATCAGATCAACTCTATATATGGACGTTTCTTTTTCCACGAGGAACGGTGGTTGCGTTGGGAATTAAAACCGCTTATGAAAGCCCCGAACCCTTCCAAATTGAAAGTGCCTGCGAAAAATGAAACGGTGACGTCACTTTAATGATGTCTTTGTATTGGAATGCTCCAACCTAAAGCCTCTCCAGGAAGCTCACGCTACCTCTATTTATTGTGTTCAATGAATGTTCTTACTCACTCTCTCCTCGCCGCTGCAGGAACACTGAAATGGCGGCGCCACGTGTACCCCGCTTTTACGCAATTTTCTGACTTATAAAGGAGTTATTTATGATAAAAATGACATATCTGCTATCAGGTAACGCTGACGTATCAGTTTAGCCTGACCCAGTATTTCCCTTTAGTGCCGCCTTAAAGGGGCTGCGAAACACTGCTTAAACGGATGCCGACTATATTTCAGATGGATTCTTTGTCACATAGATGCTGACTCAAAAAGATTCACAAGAATCGATGCATAGGAAAGGGGGTTATTCAATGAAGAAATTTCAGAATACAAGCAAACAACATGATGCCCTCAACTCGATTATCGCGCGGCTCCTACTCCAATTACACTCTCCCAATTACGACACGGGCCGGGACCAATCAAAACACCTTATCTGAGCACGTCGCGGAAGTTTGCATATTATGGTTGCTTAATCGCTGTAACTCCTTGCCAGTGCTGGTAGCGCCGTTTTAAAAAATACAACAACCACGTGCACGCCCAGCTGACCCAGCGATGCTTCATCGTTACGTCGACGGCGCAGAAGGGAACACTGATCAGTGACGTTCCTTGACTGTTAGATCCGAACGCGATCCGAACTGGAGCAGAACTCGACCGCGAGATACTGCGACGGATTGACGGCCTGCACAAGATACTAGATACATTTAGCATAGCGGGTACAGCTACTGCTTACTACTGCTTGCACCCTACCATCGCCCCGCTAAGAACGCGCCGATTGGTCACGGCGAATTATGCGCGCGCGCGCTAGATAGATAGATAGATACTTGAGGCCTTGTCCTTTGTAACGGGTGGGCACCACTAGGTAGGGCACCCAGCCAAAAAAACAAAAAAAACAAGAAGATGGAAGCACACAAGGAGAGAAAGAAAGATAAAACGCACAAAAAAAGGAAAAAGAAGAAAAAGAAAAAAACACGCAAAGGCTAAAATCAGGAGGTGGGGGGGTTCGCTCATCGACCTCGTTGATGAGAACGTGGCTGTTGTTGGGAACGTGGCGCCATCTGGCGCCTTCGCCCGGCTATCCTCCACAAGCTGACGACGCGCACTGCTAAATGTGAAACGAGTGTTTTTTTTTTTTCTTCGCGCCCTTCATAGGGACTAAAACTAACGGTTGTAGAGTGCAATGGTTCAATTGGATCGATTCCGCAAAGCCGTTCTCAGATACCTAGAGAGTAGCCATAAGTCTTGTGTGCTAGGTCGTAGGATGTGTACAGAAAGGCGCGAAGTCCAAAAAGTAGCCAAAGCCTCTCGTGGTGCATTTTTGTTATACTTGCTTTACAGCGCTTTCATCTAAGGGAAGCAAGTGGGTTTTGTTAATTATAAGACGCAAGAACTTGAAAAACATCTCTAATTATTATCACAATTTGCAGTATATTTACTGTTTGTCCAAACATCAAGCTCCCACCCAGTGATGTCATATTCTCTGCTAAAGCCGCAAGCATGCGGTGACCCCGTCAACGCCATGAATTTCTTTTCGCGAGTGCAGGTATGGAGTCGAATATAGAATTTTACTCGTCACAAAAGCATGGGCGAGTCGCATCGCATCCCTACTTCTGAGGCCCCCACGCTTGTTGGAGACGCGGCGGACCATGCGGCCCACTTGATCGCCCACCTTCGAAACGGCGCGCCGCCGCATTGCGTTATACGGGAGAGTGGGACCCAACATGCCCGCGCCGAGAGCCCTGTCCTTGCTGTCCTCCCCATGAATGCAGAAGTGGTCAATCAAGCAGCGAAGCCGCTATGGTGATGCTGCGCCATCTAGTTTGTTCTTTACGGATTAGTTTCGTTTTCGACGTAGACTGCAATTTTTATCGTCAGGCGCGAGCTTTTGAAATGCCCTTGAAGCGGAGGCTACGGCGTAGGGCGCTGCCAGCGCCGCGACGGTGCGCGGACGCAAAAACCACGCTGCACGCCATTCTACTGCATCGCGAGCAGATATTTTCGATGCATCGAATAGTAGGGCCTCTGATGATGGATTTTGGTTCAGACGCTGAAAAGGCGCGAACGGATCCTGGAACGCTGGCCTGTTTACACAATTTTTCTTCGCGCGACAAGCATATCGTCATAAATATACTTCATTCTTCAACGAAGTTTCTATTAGGACTGATAAAATTTCACATTACGGTGTATTTCTACCTAAATGCAGTACTAGCAAAAAGTTTTATGTAGCTGCTTTTCATGCGCTGCATGATCATGTAACTAGCACAATTTACGGTTAGAAATAAAAACCTGCAGGAAATACCCGTTTTCCCATCGCACCTACAGACGTCAGTTCAGCAATATTAATTGAACTACAAAGGCGGCAGTTGCGTAAGCCAAAAAAGTGCTCAAACCAGTTGACGCCAGCGCGCACAGAGGTGGCGTATGGAAACACATGGCAAGGGTGCAAAGGTGTATGCTTTTATTTTTAAAATTTAGGTCATCTTGCTGATGCCAGCAGGTCAGTGCTTAGAGGAAGTCGCCGGCGCCTTTGGGAGAGCACAAGGAATTTGGCTTGAGAGTATGTGGAACAGGTAGGCGTCTGGCATGACACCTTCACGCCGGGGTCGGAGCTGAGCTGGGAAGACGTCCACTGAACCGAGAGTGCCTTGTGCGGTGACCAAGATCTCGTTCGAGTGATGTGTCGAGTACGGCACAGCCGAAGTTCCCGCATCTGCGAAGACAAAAGCGGAGCTCTAGCAAAAGACTCGGGTGTCTGGAATTCTGGTCCTTACTCGGAAGACGTCCGGCAAACACAGCAGTCCGCAGGCTGGGGAATATCGTGCAGCACTCGTGGCTGAGACGCCTGGCCCACTCATGTCAGCCTGGAACACAGCTTGCAGAGTCTTCCGTGCTGACTGCGTGAAGCACTGGAAAGCCCGAGTCAGCGCGTACCTGTGGAGATGAGGGGGGGGGGGGGGGGACTGCGCGTAAGTATAGTGCACACACTCTGGATGTGCCCGATGTATACGAACCCGGCAACTGCAGGGCTTGTGAGGAATAGCCTCGCGCAGAGCACCAAGAAGCAGGGAACGTGGAAAGACTGGAACCGTGAGCAGCTGTGACAACGGGTCTGGTTCCAGCTCGAAACGCCACACCAAGGTGCCTCCTGCGAGTATGCACGCGCGCGAGAAGCGGACCGCGCTCATCTGAAAAGAGAAGAAAAAAAAGGTGACTTGCAAAGAAACGCCAACTGGGAAGTGGGGTACTCACCTAGCAGGCATGGCGCCATAGTATCTGAAGAGCAGAGACGGATGATGCCCAAGCTGGAGCTGTGAAATACGACAATGAAAGCTCTCCACTGACCTTGGCTGCAGCGGAAACACGACGTGCCGCAGACCGCAGGCAGCGTCCGTTCTTCGGAGTTGCTGGACGAGGGTGGCGAGAATTTCCGAGCACCGTATGCAGCCACAAACCACATGTCGCTCAAGAGCACTTGCGCGCCCGGGCATTCCTTGACACGACATAGTGGCCGAGACGCAACGGCGTTCGGAACGGGTGACTCTTCCATGACGCTAACGGCAGCGGGCTCTACCGCATCCCTGCCTAGTGTCAGCTAAGCCTAAATCTACTGCACGCCGCGAATCCTACAGCCCGCCGCGCTTCCGTCACCGAAGAAAACCCGACGGCGACGGTCCATGAAACCTGTACGCGATGCGTGTTAGTGACACGCTCTTTTCCAATGCTTATGGGAGACAATTTTGAACGTTGGCGCGTAGCCAAGAGCCGGTTTCATGGACACGGGTCGCCCTCGCCGCGAGGCTACAGCCCCGCTCCTACCTTGGATGCCGAAGGCCTGGCTCGGAGATAATTCTCTCGGCGCTTGTCGGTCGGTCATGGGCACGACTTCCAGGCGCCTCCGGGGAATGGCGAAGACTGGAGCACCACCACCACCACCAACAACGAGAAAAACAGCGTAGAAGACAAAACGACAGCTTCCGACGAGAGCTGACGCGTTTCTAACCCCGCAACTGCCCGCCGTTGCGCGCCCTCTAGCGACGTTGGTAGAAGCTTCTCTAAGGTAATGTCTGTCGCTCGGGTAACAGCGGCGATAAGTGACCAAGCTTTTTCTACGCAGCCTCCGAGGGCCTTAAATTAAATCTTGCAGATAGCTCAAGAGTGCTTCGTTCCGACGGTCTTCGAGCGGTTCCACACGTGCGGACACGAAGCCGTGACGACGCATTTCGCTGCCGCATCTTTCATGCGCGGACAGTGCTCGCCGCTTTTCCCATGACGATACGCGTTTTCTTCATCCTTGGACGACGCAGGGGTGATGGCTCACGATGAAGTGATATCAAGATCTTGCTTCAGACGCGCGCGCATCTCGTCTGGCACGCCTGCAGGCAGTTGTTGCTTAGACCGCGTTTTCGTCCCTCTTGTCTGCGATCCTAAAATTGGCCGGCGAGTTAAAGCTTCGGGGTATTTTTTTCTCGCATCACGTCGTGTTAAAAGGACACTAAAGGGAAATATCAGATCAACTCTATATATGGACGTTTCTTTTTCCACGAGGAACGGTGGTTGCGTTGGGAATTAAAACCACTTATGAAAGCCCCGAACCCTTCCAAATTCAAAGCGCCTGCGAAAAATGAAACGGTGACGTCACTTTAATGATGTATTTGTATTGGAATGCTCCAACCTAAAGCCTCTCCAGGAAGTTCACGCTACCTCTATTTATTCTGTTCAATGAATGTTCTTACTCACTCTCTCCTCGCCGCTGCAGGAACACTGAAATGGCGGCGCCACGTGTACCCAGCTTTTACGCAATTTTCTGACTTATAAAGGAGTTGTTTACGATAAAAATGACATATCTGCTATCAGGTAATGCTGACGTATCAGTTTTGCCTGACCCATTATTTCCCTTTAGTGCCGCCTTAAAGGGGATGCGAAACACTGCGTGAACGGATGCCGACAATATTTCAGATGGATTCTTTGTCACATAGATGCTGACTCAAAAAGATTCACAAGAATCGATGCATAGGAAAGGGGGTTATTCAATGAATAAATTTCAAAATACAAGCAAACAACATGATGCCCTCAGCTCGATTATCGCGCGGCTCCTACTCCAATTACACTCTCCCAATTACGACACGGGCCGGGACCAATCAAAACACCCTATCTGAGCACGTCGCGGAAGTTTGCATATTATGGTTGCTTAATCGCTGTAACTCCTTCTTGCCAGTGCTGGTAGCGCCGTTTTAATAAATACGACAACCACGTGCACGCCCAGCTGACCCAGCGATGCTTCATCGTTACGTCGACGGCGCAGAAGGAAACAGTAATCAGTGGCGTTCCTTGACTTATAGATCCGAACGCGATCCCAACTGGAGCAGAACTCGACCGCGAGATACTGCGACGGATTGACGGCCTGCACAAGATACTAGATACATTTAGCATAGCGGGTACCGCTACTGCTTACTACTGCTTGTTCCCTACCATCGCCCCGCTAAGAACGCGCCGATTGGTCTCGGCGAATTATGCGCGCGCGCTGTTGATGGGAACGTGGCGCAATCTGGCGCCTTCGCCCGGCTATCCTCCACAAGCTGACGACGCGCACTGCTAAATGTGAAACGAGTGGTTTTCTTTTTCTTCGCACCCTTCATGGGGACCAAAACTAACGGTTGTAGAGTGCAATGGTTCAATTGGATCGATTCCGCCAAGCCGTTCTCAGATACCTAGAGAGTAGCCATAAGTCTTGTGTGCTAGGTCGTAGGATGTGTACAGAAAGGCGCGAAGTACTTCGATGCAAAAAGTAGCCAAAGGCTCTCGTGGTGCATTTTTGTTATACTTGCTTTACAGCGCTTTCATCTAAGGGAAGCGAGTGGGTTTTGTTAATTATAAGACGCAAAATCTTGAAAAACGTATCTCTTTATTTTTTAACAAAATTTACAGTATATTTACTGTTTGTCCAATCATCAAGCTCCCGCCCAGTGATGTCATATTCTCAGCTAAAACCGCAAGCATACGGTGACACCATGAATTTGTTTTCGCGAGCTAATTCAAATATTAAAAACCGGAGTATACGCGGTACGACTGATGCTAATAGCATCTCTATAACTCATTCTGTGCAACCAACAGGCAAAACAACGCAGTGAGTATGTGTTTCGGGGCCCCTTTAAGAGCCCAATTCGCCGCCGCGGATTGAGTGAAAAACGTTGCGCCGCTATTTCGGCCCGTATACAAAGTTCTTCGTCGACTAGGTGAACTGGACTATGAAGTCGAACCTATAAGGAAATGTTTGTTGATTAATCTTCAAAGATGCCAGCGCGCGGCTTTATCTCTTTGTTTGCAAGACTCGTCCAGATTTATCTATATATATAATGATTGCATCCAGGCAGTCTGCTCTACGTTCTTCCACAGTATTGTGGTAACTTTGCAGAACGTCTCTCGAAAGCTCGCTATCAGCATTAAATTGGGCACGGCCGAGAGAGGAGGGCGTTCTGTTCGACGACCGCCTAGCACGCTTTTTGCTACGCCGCCGCCGAGTGATTCAGTCCATTGTGGGCGCAAGTCAGCCCAAGTAAAGGGTTTTGTTTAGACGCCATTTTCGCTGTCTTTCCGCTCTCCGGATTGCAGTGACCGCTACGTGACAATATGGGCATTATGAATTCCGCTACAGGAATGGACCACGTCGCGGTTGCTGGACCCTCCTTTTTGAACATACACATCGCAGTTTATATATATTGTTGTGCGGCGTCGGAGCGGGCTGTTTTTCAAACAGTCGTCGAAAAAACTGCTGCGTGCCCCAATCGAACTTACTTCCAGTTATTCGAGAACTATTTTAAAACTTGAGAATGAACTCCACTCGTTTCGATTAATTTTCAGCATTCAATAGTTCTTTCGTTCTCCGAGTCGAATACAAGAATGTTAGATCCGATACTCGAAAATTTTGATTAATCCCACATTCCTAGAGTTGACATATTGGGGTGGACACTGTGGGCCATCACAGCGGGGAGCTAGGGATTAGCGCCTCGTATGCGTGATGTGCTGGGTGCAAGGATTGTCGGCGGTCTGCCCATGGGTGAGAGAGGGATTTTTACCGGTGGCCACCCAGAGGTGCACCCAATGGAGGGTGCTCCTTCCGGGCACAGCAAGTGCTGGGGGGGGGGGGGGGAGGGGGGGGGGCTGTGCCTACGGTGCAGCAGACGCAACACTTTTTTTATATGTTTGTTTTATTAATGCTTAATACATCTACAGCTCCACAGGAAATGACATATTGTGAAATTGTAAAGAATGCGCAGCATGAGACAATACAAAGCACAGTAGCAAACCAAAGTAAAAGAGCACACGAATTCACAACAAAAACACACCGAAATCGTTTTCGTGGGGCACAAATACGGACACTTGTGTTGGAATATCAAATCACTCGAAAGAAATGTTTGCCGCTTATTAGAAGCGCATAACCACTGAAAACATACGAGAACGTGGAGCTAGGCCGAGGCACACTTAACATATTGTTGTATGATGACAAAAGCAAGCTGGACACGGAGGTGGCGAATGGTTTGAAAACAAGCTGCTCTTGGTATGCACCCCACACGCCATACTTTGTTATAGTACATATGGTTCAAACCGAACGTGCAAGTGTGAACTGCGACAGAGTGCCGTAGGTATGGGCTCCGCATTGACTTCGACCCCCTCGGGCTCAGGTTGCCGCCATCGACATGCGGAGAATGGGGAAGCGGCGATGGGGACAAACTTGCCGAACTTAAGGCCGATTCACACTGGCGAGTCGCGAAGGTCACACGACTGGTTTAGATCAATTCGTTACGCTGCCTCCGCTTTCCCAGTGCTTCGGAAGGCGCAACTAGACAGAAATCGGTGGCGCGGCGAGATCAACGAGCGCAACATGCGCCGCCCCACTTCGCAATCCCCGCCAGCAGAATTACTGTAGCTAACAGCCGCCCCTTATTAAAAACATCTCGGAACTTTGGAGATAACGCGCATGAAGAGTCTCCCGTCCAGAGGACGTACGCCAACCAACCGCACCCATGCGGCGAGCAGAAAGTAACAACACCCTATGGATGCGACAAAGAACACAGTACAAAAAGTACACTTTATTTATTTATTTATTTATCTATAGATACTGCGATCTAGTACAGGTCATAGCAGGGTGGGAAAAAAAATGAAAAACAAAAACAAAATACAAGCATATAAACACTCAAATTCTTAACATTTGCAGGCAATTTTCAAACATCAATAAAGAATTATGATTAACAGTCTCGCTATTAAGTTTATTACATTCAGTAATTGTCCTCAGAAAAACAAAGAATATTTAAAGCAGTTATTTCGTGCGTTCAAAGGGGTTATTGTTAGTGCATGCCTTTGTCTCGTGTTATAACCTGAGGAGTAAGCAAAATAATTAGAAGTATTAACTTCATAATGACCTTTTATGAGCTGGAAGAAAAACTTTAATCGACAAACACGATTGCGCTCAACAACTGGGGGAAAACCACTTCGCCTCACGAGCTCACTTACAGATGCACGGAAGTATGACTTAAAAATAAATCTAACTGCTTTATGCTGTATTCGCTCTAATCTTTGAATGTTTGTTACCGTTAAAGAGTCCCAGATGATTAAAGCATATTCTAGTAACGGACGGGTGAGGAAATTTTATGTCAGTAGATGAACACGAGGTGGGGATGACTTTAATGAGCGTCTCAACAAAGAGAGTTTCCGCATTGAATTTCCTACGACAGCGCCTACGTGTTTTGACCACGAAAGGTTGTTAGTAATCCATAGACAAAATTATTTATACTCTGTCACCTCTAATAATGATATGTTATTAGTACCGTACACAAAGTGAAGAGAAAGCACAAGCTGATGGGCGAGTTGGTTATTCATAGTTTGATTTGAAGCAGCGCAAGGCCGAAAGCCAAAGAAGAGAGCCGAGAAAGAAACGGACGACACAGCGCTGAACTAACAACTGACATTTATTTGGCACGCTGCACGTATAAATACATTCAGGCACCAAAAAGGAAAACAAAGCAAAGAGCTCATTCATGCACTGGGATTCTGCAAGCCAACACAAGCTAAAATGTGCGATTCAGGAAGCGAAGTTCTTTTTGAGATAAAGACACTGATGGAGCGCTTACACATGTGTCACTTCGAACATCCAGACGTATGGTGACACATACAATAACAGGTAGGAATGGAAGACACTTCAGAACCGAAAAGAACATAATGAGAGGGAATGAACTTTGCCTGCGTGAAGAGAAATCATACATATTTAACAATAATAAGGGACATTAACCAATGTTTGCGCAAAGTTTCGATTCGAGTTAGATCTTGTTGAAGGATGTCGGCGTCAGTGCATTTGAAACCGGCCTGGAAATTTACACAATAGTCAGAAAATAATCGGATGTTATAGGTTATGTCAGTAGGAAGATCGTTAATGTAAATGAGGAAAAGCAAGGGTTCGAGCACCGTGCCTTGATGAACACCTGAAATAACAGGATAACGAGGGGAGGAGGATTTGTTAGCGTAGACGAATCGCTCTCTGTGAGCCAAAAAGTCTTGAAGCCATTCCATTATTACCAAATGATTAATGTTTAGACGCGAAAGTCTTAGTAGCAATCTTTTATGCGGTACTTTATGGAAGGCTTTTTTAAAGTTAAGAAAGAGCGTGTCAGCAGGAATTTTAAACTTCAAGATGTGAACTAAGATAGTTAATAAAGAGGGCTAGCTGGGAATCACAAGAAAGCCCTTTTAACTCTTTCGCTACCGCGCTATTCGCCATCGAACAAATCTCCCGCTCAAAAAGCTAATTCGGAGTTTGGTGAACGTGCTGCGCCATCTAGTGTATAATTCTAAAACTATTATTTGCTGTCTTGGTTTTAGTGTTTTAACAGGAGGTGGCGCCATAAAAAAATAAAACTGTGTACAGCCGCATATTTATTTACACATTTCATTTTTTATAACGTCCTCTTATGTCGCAACACTAAAACCAAAACAGCAAAATAATAGTTGCATAGTTGCAAACTAGATGGCGCAGCACGTCCACAAACCTCTGGATTTAGCTTTTTGCGCGGGAGATTTGAAAGAGACTAATTCTTGTGAATCCCAGCTAGCCCGGGCAGTGGATGAGTCTGGCTCCCTGAATTTCACGAAGGACTCAATGATCACATATCATGATCTCACGAATCATTTTAAACTAGAGAGGAGAATTTTCCCCCCTCCAGACAAAAGACTTACTAAAGAACAAGAGGTTACGTGGCGTCGTCTACAGACGAGATCGATACGCACCCCATCACTCCTCGCGCACATTTATCCAGATCTTTACAACCCAAACTGCAAACACTGTGGCCAACGTGCTACCTACGATCACATCCTGTGGGACTGCAAAATAGAGCCACCTCCGGGTGATCTAGTTACAGCTCCTTCTCTCGAGCGGTGGGAGACCGTGCTGGCTAGCTCTGACCCCAGAACGCAAGTTTTGGCGGTGGAGTGGGCTGACAAAGTCGTCGAGGGCTATGTACTCTCGACCACTTAACGCGACCTCTTGCCAAGCTCTTCCCGGCGAATAAAATGTTTTACAATCAATCAACCCAGCTAGCCCTTTTTATTAACGTCCTTAGTTCACATCTTGAAGTTAAACATTCCTGTTGACACGCTCTTCCTTGACTTTGACTGTGTCCGGCCGCATCTCTTCCTGTCCCCTCACCTCTTTCATTTCATTTCTCCATTCTGCCTGCTATCCTTTATTACCGCTGCCCCAGCTCAGGTGATTCAGTATCGATGGCAGATGCCGGGGCTAGGAAAAATCTTATCCTTCCTTTTTATTATTCTTTTAGTAAACCACTATACTACTACTACTACTACGGCCGCAGCTGGCCACAGCAGCGTTGGCCGGCGTACTTGGCGTACATTATGCTGCGCGCTCCTCGAAAGCGATATCCGATACCAAGCACTTCGGTCGATTCTGGGGCCGTTTTTTGCGACGAAAGCAGCGGTGATGAGTCGGACAAAACGTCTTAAATATTTAAGTTCCGACAGCAAGGCTGCGTCTCATGGGCCTGGAACGTCATCGAATAATCGCACGTATTTAAGTTTTGTTTTCGTTCGCTCTGTATTTTCTGCGGTGCACGCGGTTTGTAATTAATGACAGTGAACGTTTATTTTTTTGATTCAGGGTCTTCACAACATATGGTTAAGACAGTTTGCCAAATGCTCAAGGTCACGTCGCGTTTCAACGAAGACGACAGCCAGGTGACCGTATCGGCGCATCGCTGCGGAGCGGCGCTGGGAGATTCGCTCGACTTCTCGATCGTCGACTTCTTGATGTTCTTCACGGTGGAGATGATGAAGACCGTGTGCGAAAACACTAAAATACGAGTGATTGTATGAATATTTTTGACAAACAAAACATACGCTCGGCGTGACGGCTCATGGGAAAAGGTGAATATCAGTTGGAGATATGCTAAAGTTTATTGGAATCATCATATACATGGGAATTGTTCACCTACCGCGACTACATCTCTATTGGAATACAGTAATCATCTATTATGCCGTTCTACCATAAAAAAAAATCATTTGCCGAAAGCGGCGGCTGCGTTTTTATGGAGGAAAAACGCTAAGGCGCCCGTGTGCTGTGCGATGTCAGTGCACGTTAAAAATCCCCAGGTGGTCGAAATTATTCCGGAGCCCTCCACTACGGCACCTATTCTTCCTTTCTTCTTTCACTCCCTCCTTTATACCTTCCCTTGCGGCGCGGTTCAGGTGTCCAACGATATATGAGACAGATACTGCGCCATTTCCTTCCCCCCAAAAAACCAATTATTATTATTATTATTAAAGATCTCTCGCGCACGGTACACTAGTGAAAACCAGCTCCAGCACATTATTGAGCGGATCACTGCCGACTTGGTCAAGCGCATGTTTCCACTATTAGGAATATCACAGGCTCCTACGAATCAAGAGCCCGGAATTGGGCACACATCATCACTTCTGCACACAAGCTT
The DNA here is from genome assembly GCF_052857255.1 of Amblyomma americanum. Lineage (NCBI taxonomy): Eukaryota > Metazoa > Arthropoda > Arachnida > Ixodida > Ixodidae > Amblyomma > Amblyomma americanum. The sequence continues at coordinate 4,698,634 of NC_135507.1, read as the reverse complement.
CCAGTTTAATAATGGCGGGCATTAGCGCGAAACCTCATGACATTTTGCTTCGGACTCTCCTTTATGGTTCTTGCAATGGAAGTGCCGGGGAATCCGTCGTAAACAAGCAGAACTGAAATCCAATTCCACGTGGTTGTCTAACTCACCACTATGCTCTAAAGAGAAAAAAAAACTGCTCAGTGAACCTTTTCGCCTTCCAGGAGCGCGAGGCGCAACAGACGCCATGATTGACGACAGGCGATCTACGTCAGGCCAGTTTCATTTTTCACTTCGCCTCCTCGCGTTAGAAAAAAAAAACAGAACTGGAACCAAAGAAATAGTGTTATAGCAGCAAAATAGATGGCGCAGCTTGTCCAAGAGCGCCACCTTGAATCTTTGGCGGCAGGTTGAAAATGGGCTTATGGCGCAGAAGAGTCTGCGAGGCCTTCCTTGACATCATCATAATCAAAAGTTTTCAGGCGCATTTGGTAAAATACCTTGGCAGTATGTTTCAAAGATACTAAAGCACCAAACAAAACCATTCTCAACATTTAAAAATCAAGCGCGCTACATAAAACGTGAACGGTAAAACGAAATACGTGCGAGCATGCGCTGATATCCCGGCCTCTGAGACAGTCTCGTGATCGAAATTGAAATCCAGCCGATTTATTGGGTTGTCTAACTCACCACCACTGCTCTAAAGAAAGAAAAAACACAGCATAAGAGCCGAGAAAACTGCTCAGTGTAGACTTCCGCATCTGAGGTGTGCGAGACAGAACGGACGCAATGATCGACGACCGGCGGTCTATCCCCGGTCAAAATTTTCGTTTTCACGTCGCTTCCTCGCGTTAGAAAATGAAAAAAAAATTCAGAACTGAAACCAAAGAAATGGTCCTATAGAAGCAAAATAGGTGGCGCAGCTTTTCCAGAAGCGTCGTCTTGAATTTTTGGCTGCAGGTTCAAAACGTGGGTCATATATGACCCATGGCCTATGGCACGGTACGGAAAGAGTTACTGCACCCCTTCCATTGAGCACCGACGTCCTGGGCCAGGATCGCGATACACGGATCCAATAGCTAGTGGGCAGGAATGCGTCCTTATTCTCTCGCGTGCTTCCCAGACCGAGCTTGGCACAGTCGCGAGTAAAAAAACATTAGCACAAACGTCCCTGGAGTGGTGAAAATTGCACTGCGCGGCTAGCGCTGCGAGCACACCTGGCACTTTTGTTATCAGCGTATTCGTAACCTCAGCGCCGAGCGTTGCTATCTGCCGCTCCTGTGGCACGTCACTAGTGCTAATCTTTTTTTTCTCGCGACTGTACTTCCGCGTGGTGCACGCAGACGCGAGAGCTAGCGGGAGATGGCTTACCTTAGATATACATAGTGACCTTGGTTTTTTTTTCGGTTTATGCCACATCGTTCGGTAATACGACATTCTGAGTGGATATATCTTTTTTTTGGAACACTTCTTAAGCATATATGCCCAGGATCTTGGTATAGGGGGGGGGGGGGTGACTTTAACGCCATGCACACCAGCTGGGGATATGATGGCTCAGATGCTAGGGTAAGACATCTATGGCAGCACATTGTCAAAGTCAAACTGATCATCGCCAACGAACTCACGCTACCCACTCGCTCTGGCCAGCAAAGAGGTCAACGAGACGTTTCTCCATACCTCACACTTGTTTCCAATCCCAATGAGATCCTATGGTGACGGGCTGATGAAGTCCTGGGCAGTGATCACTATCTCATGGTAATGTCATGGGCCCCTCGAGGGCGAAAATCACTAGAGCGGCAACACCACCATCGAATAGAGGAGCACGTCTTATGGGAACGTTTCCGTAGGATGCTTGATGAGGTGAACGTTCCCACAGTATTAGACGCGTGCTCATTACTCAGAACAACGATGCCAAGAAGTCAGCTACAACGAAGCTTTCAGTCAAATTCGATGCCCCGGACTCCCACCTTTTGAGTCTGTGGAATCGTAGGCTTCGTGCTCTCAAGGCGTATCGCCGATCTAGCCGAACATTCCATCGTAGGCTCTCTCTCTCTCTCTCTCTCTCTCTCTCTCTCTCTCTCTCTCTCATAATTCAATCGGTTGGGAGGTATATTATACACCCCGCTTTCCAAGATTGGCAGCAGCTATATACCCCTTGCTCAATGGAGCAGTTAACTTGTCTAAGGCTTGGCACATGTTTCTGGCTACCCTTGGACGCAAATGGCCGATTTCTCCTTCCCAGGGCATGAGCCTGAAATTGAACGTCTCCCCGGATGAGCTGGCTAAATAAGTAGGGAAGGTCTATTTCTCACAGTACAAAATGCGCTAGGATGGGAAATATACATAACAGCATTCATAAGTTCGGGATTTATCAAATTCGCTTTCGCACGCTACTCATGAAGAATGGGCGAGACGTGGCCTGATTCCAACAAACGGTGTCCGACAGCATGCATTTTTTTTTCCCTGGCACTTGCTTTTATTTCATTATTATTATTTGCTTGGCCCAGGAAGTTCTTTATCCGCACTAGAGACGCAGGTTCCGCACCAGGACAAGTTCTCCAATCCTGTTCTTGGCTCACAAAAATTGATGTGACCTAACGGTGAACAGCCTGGGCTCGGTCGAAAACAAGTCCACCAAGAAAGCACTCCACTCGCTTCCTGTGCGATGTCCCTTGCTGAGAACAGTAACGAGAGCGCATCCAAAGACACATGGTACACTGATTCGTAGATCGCGAAGACCAAACTGTCGCCAAGTCACATTTGAGGACGAAGAAAACAGTTCAGAAGAGCGAGGGTAAGCCAAATTCCAAACTTTGGGGGTGAGCCAATTGATAAATTTTGGAGGTGGACCAAGTGCCAAATTGTGGGGTGGGCCGCCTGCCAAGTTTTGTGGGTTGGTCACCTGAAAATTTTTTGTAGTAGGCCAATGAAAAATTTTGTGGACGGGCTAAGCGGAAAATTTTTTGGAGGTCGCCTAACTGCCAAGTTTTGGGGGTCCTTCGAAATTTCAAGTTTTAAAGTGCTCTCTCCCGAGTGCCAAACTTTGGGAGCCGTTCGGAATTTCAAATTTTGCAGTGTTCTCTCATTCGCTCATGACGGTTAATTAGCTTGACCCTGATGACGTCATCTCACAATTTACCAATCAGTGAATTTCGTCGCGGAGAAACTGGGTGGTTTTTGCAAGACGAGAACCTGAATGCCTCGCATTAAAACCATTGGCAGTGCTTAAGAAAGATCTTATATCGGTATTTCTAAACTTATTATTTTCCTTTAGCGTCCCTTTAAAGCGAGCAAACAGAAGTGACAAAGTCTTGAGACTTTCGCTGAGATGAAAGTTGGAGCAAACACAGGTTGAGGGGTATTATAGTTGTTAGGTACAGGCGAATCCAAGACAAGAATATGAACGGTGGGGGCTCCCTTGGATAGTTTCGAAGGAACCCAACGGTATTTAAGGAAGGAAAAATTGAAAATAGTCTTTTTCGTTGTTTTTGCCATCTGAGAAGCAACGTAATTACACTACAGTCTAGATGTGCGATAACTTGACAATTAGTAGACGAAAAGAAACGCCACCGGAGGGAGACAAACACACAACCTCCGCATGTCGCTTGCGGTGCTCTACAGACTGTTGGCTTGTTATACAGCTGCAGGTACATAGTATTAGCATTTTATATTATCGAGCTGTTCTGCCAGGAAGATAACGAGGGACATAGTTCGAAGCGGAAAGAGCACATTGCGGTTTAGACGATACTGGCACCAAGTACGCGGGGAGGGGGGGGGGGGAGAGGCTCTGCGATTATCTTGAACACGAACCGGCCATATAGATGATGATGCTGTAGAGTACAGACAGGAGATACAAATTAGAACTAATTAGAATCAAAATTTGGCAATCAATTCAAAGATCGAAAAAGAGTGCTCGGTTAAATTACAATGTAGAAAGACGGAGGTTGAGGCGATTGATAATGACCCTGTTACAGACTAATACAAGTATAGTATATACGCACGGATAAAAATGCGTACAAAATGCAGGTGTGCAAGTGTTCTCTCACAGAGTTCGCTGTGAAAAAAAAAAAATTAGGATTACACTCACAACCCGCATGCATGTCTAGAGTCCTCTCGCCGGTCCACACGCGCTGGCTTGCTGTCGAAGAGCAAATTACAGATATGTCGTCGGAACCTACGCTGACCAAAGAATCGCGCTTATATATAGTTGACGAGTTAATCAATTACAACAGCAGCAGAAAGAAAAGTAGTCCAAGAAGTGATACACACGACGAGCTCAGATGCTGCACTGACAACTGAAAGCTTATTAGAAAAAGAGCATATTTATACTGAGGAACTGCTTGAACTGTGAATGATTTCTTGTCATCATCAGCATGCATCGCAGATAATGGTAACGAGAGTCCGCGTCGTTTCAGCGGCTACCGTGAGAGCTGCTTCCCTTTTCTGTGTACTTCACTCACTGTTGGCGGCCAATCTAAAGCCTCCCTGCGATGAAATGTCCCTTTCAACAAAGCCGAAGAATAATTTTTACCAGCCAAAAAAAAAAAAAGACGAGTGACAAGAGGAGAACCTACACATGACAAGGCTGAGCTAACGACTAACATCTCTATTGTGCACATTCCGTAGAGTAATCGTCACGCATGTGGCAAGCCAAAACAGACAACCTACGTTCAATCACTCAAAAACTCAATCTCTTTCGTTGTCAGCCCAATAGACGGGGAACTGGCGCAAGCATCACTATACTTATCTGTCAGTTAGGCCTCAAAAATTTCACGTGCCTTTCTTGTTTTTCCGTGGCCTAAAATGGTGACACGATTGAAACGAGGGGAACACTTCCCGGGGCATCTACTACAATGCAAAGCAAGATTGCCATCTTACCATTACCAATTTTTGTTCGGTGCTTGCGCAGCCTTTCATTACTACAATCACCAGTATGTCCTATATAACGCTTCCCACACGTCAGCGGGATCTTATATATGACTTCTGTTTTGCACCTGCCAAACATTGTTCTAAGCTTGGTGTTGCAGTGTTTCTTATTATCCTCAGGCATTATTCGTGCGCAGAGACCTGAAAGCTTAACAGGGGCAGAAAAAAACACGTTGACGACTTGGCTGTTTTGGCTTGGCGCATGCGTGACGGTTACTCTACGGAATGCGCACAATAAAAATGTCAATTGTTACTCCAGCCTTGTCCTGTGTAGGTTCTCGTCTTGTCCCTCATCTTTTTTCGGCTGGTAAAAATTATTATTCGACATGTCATACCGACTGGCCCACCATTCAGCCTTGTTTCTGCAAAGCAAGACACTCGAGAGCGCCGTTACGTTGACACGCCATTGTGAAACGCAACGCGGAACTTCTGTGCAGCACGATAACTGAGAGCTACGAGGCGACTCAGACTGCCTGTTATCAGCGAGCGAGTCCACAGCTCGTCGGCGCGCAAGCTGTTGCGAGAGCGGCAGTTGCAAATAGACGCTGTGTGCGGTGCCTTGCCGATCGGAGTGAACTGTGACCATATCCTATGAGGCCAACTGTGAGGTAAGTAGAAGCTAACATCGCCTCATTTGAAGTGTTCTTCTTTGTTGGCCTTTACAGTCATCTTGCTATCCTATCGAAGTTTCGTCGGCCATTCTGAATCGTTGATGACCGCGTGTTGATCACATGGGCAATCTCAGACCACTGGCTTGAGGAGCAGATTTGAAAATTCAAAACTTGAGGTCCCATTTCGCGAAGTTTTTCTAAATTATTCCTGCTTATTCTATTCGCCATTGGCAACTGCGCATTCGAAACAGCAGCCGGCTGTGGGCATTGCTTGCAGACTGTCAGACTGGACCAGTGGTAAAGAGGCGTAAGGTTCCAGGGGTATGCTAGCAAAACCCGGTTTTCTAATCTGTTGAGGCCGCAGAGCTGTATATCTGAGCGGTATACCATTGGTCTGTAGCTCAAGGAGTTCACCGAAGTTTCTAGTTCACAGCGTAACATTGAGGTCTAACCAGCAAATGCTATTTGTGCCTTTTATTGCGATGCTGCTTCTTTGTAATTTCGCTGACCTTTATGCCCACCGTACTTTTAGTGTTCGCAGTATTTTGTAAATAAATAAATTAACCGTAGGGAGCGGCAACTCGTAACTTATTGTGAGGTGGTTCCACCCAGCGGCTCTGTGTTCAAACTTGATCACGAGCGTCACTTTTTTTGCCGTGGCAGGGAGCCACACGGGCACGGTCAGTGGCTTTGATCAGTCAAGACCACGGTGGAAGAATATTGTTCTTCCACCGTGAATATTCTTCCACCGTGGTCAAGACGGAACCAGCGGAATTCTGTGCACGATTTCAAAGGAATCAGGGCGTGCTTAGTTCGAAAAGATTTGCAATAAATGATTTGTCACGTAGAGGACGTCAGTATTTATATTCAGGGGAAAAAACGGTACTAGTGGCCGCGGAAAATGCAAGGAAGCACAGACTAGCGAGGCGACGGCTATCATCGCATCGGAACAAGTAGCGGGAGAGATTTATATCAGAAGGAATGAATCATAGCTTTGTTTCATAACATTTAGCAATCGCATAACAGCGTACCGACTCATAAAACACCCTAGTCTTCTCCAAATTATCCCAAGAGACCGATCTCAGCACCCCAAATGTCAGTCAATTTTCCAGGGCAAATAACCTTTTACTTGCAAACATTCGTACCTTTTGTGGCGAACTGTCAGTTTCATCATGATTAAACTATGTAACGAGCTTCTCTTCTGTATTAAAACATAGCAGCAAAAGCTTCAGGCAACACATTTTCAATCATTGCATAGTGTTATAGTATTGTATAACACACATTGTTTAATGCATATTTTTGCGTACAGCCCTCCTCCTAAAAAATGCTCCCGTTCTCTCCTTTAACCAGATAATGTGCGTTAGAACCGTGTCTTCAGTATTTGTCTCCTTCAGTTTAACGAACATATTTATTTCTTAGCATACTTGTGCCTCTTCCTTATACATACTGCTTTCCTTGTTGACACTTCGAGTTAGTGAGTTATTTTGTATGTTTTGTTACTGACAAATGATTTTGGTCATTGTACGATTGACTCTATTTTACTTTTACTGTGCATTCGTGATAAGAGTTCCCAATACAGTATTAACTTCTGGACCTCTTTCTGTATAATTTTGATTCATTCTTTGTACAACCATCGCTGATAACAAACTTCAACATGATCGCACGCTGGTGTTCCATCAGTCCCACGCTGTTCTGTTCGCGCCGCCGTGGGTTCGACTCCCAGTCGTGGATATTTATGTTGTTTCTATTTCTGGCTGTTTTTTTTCCCTATGATCCCGAAGTGCACTTAGAGATGGAGATAAAGAGGAAAAGGGAAAGCAGGGATGTTAAACAGAAGGGTGTGGTTGGCTACCCTGCAGAACACCCTGCAACACATGCAAGATAGGATACTTTGCTAGGCTTTGAACCTCCGCATTAGTAATTTCGCACTAAAACCGGTGAAGCTGTCGTCCACAGGTGACTGCGTATCGCAACGAAGACGCAACAAAGGAGTAACATGGACCCGCAACAGGCTTGCTTTAGAGGAGCGGACGATTCAGACGATCCGGACCAGGAGCCTTCCTCGATGGACACCCTGCTGGACTGCCCAGTGTGCTCGGAACTGGTACGGCCACCTATCCACCAGTGCCCAAACGGACACTTGCTGTGCTCCTCGTGCCGCGAAAAAGTCGACGACTGCCCCACCTGCCGGGAGCCCATGGGTGAGTTACCGGCGGCACATGAGGTCTCTGGAAGCCGTCATAGCGGGTTTTATAGCGAAAGCTGTTATAGCGTTGGTTTAGCCATACAGCCCCCATTCTAACGTGGAATCTACAGTTTCAGCCGTAAGACCTTAATCACTTAGAGAATTATTTTCATTTGATTTCATCAGTTGCATTTAACTTAATTCAAGTCAATGCATGGCCGTCACTTGCCACGGTTGGCAGGTAAAAAGTACAGAGAGGGAGAGAGGGCTGCAGAGCAGCACACGTCTAACAGAACACTTATAATTACTGTGCATTCATCCTGTTGTGTGGTCGTATCATTGCGGTTTCATTCTTCATAAGGGTAAACTGCGCGAAAGGGTTATGACAAGAGAAAGGAACACACACCGTTACTAGAGCATTTGCAGTTGGTCTTGCTTGAGTGGGTAGGAAAGAGCCCTATGCACTCAACTGCGTTAGTAAGTGTCGTGTGTGTTCCTTTCTCTTGTCTTAACCCTAACGCGCCGTTTACCCTTAACATTCAGTATGAACCAACTAGACCCAAAAATCTTATTTATTGCTTCATTAAAAAAAACTAAAAAGAACGGTCAATACCTAAACATACACCTGCGTCGCTCTAAAATTCTTTTATCGCAAAACTAAGATACCTCAACAGCTGCCGGCGTTATGCAGTGGTAATCAGATCAGCAAGGTTTTTTGTAGCGACAGCTACACTACGCCAGCCACTTCGTGGGGTCAGCGTGGCTGCGCGCTGAGCCTTGGCACCACCGCTCCGTCAGCTGTGCGCATGCGTGGAGTGACGTCATAGCCCGCAGCCGGTGTGCGCGCCTCGTGGCAGCGCCGACGGCGGAGCAGACGCCGCCCGCCTCGTCAGTTGTGCGCATGCGCGGAGTGATGTCAGAGGACGCAGCTGGTGTGGGCGCCTACATTACGCTAGCATTTCGAGCTTTCAGCTTGGCGGCGCCGTGGCCACCGTGGCAGCCTGCCGGCCAAACCGAGTGTGAGAGGAGTGGAGAGGGGGAGAGAGTGAATCCACGTCCAGGGACGAAGATGAAGAATGAACTTCCAGCGAAACGAAGCGGCGAAAGACTGACTTAGCAGTTCGACTGAGCGAGTTCTACTCGGCCAGCTGTAGCTATCACGTCACTCCGGGTTTAACCAGAGCTAAAACACAGCCATTTTTTTGTGTGTGTGAGCGCGTGTGTGCGTGCGTGTGCGTGTGCAAATAAACCGCTCTCTCTTGGGTCGCAAATGATGATCATCGGCGCTGTGGACAGGCGTGTGAAAGCACGGACCAACCATGCCCTTCTTGCAGGGAATATCCGCAACCTTAAACTGGAGAAACTTGCCGAGAAGATGTCCTTCTGGTGCAAGTACAAGGATTCCGGATGTCCGCTGAAACTGCCTCTCGCAGACCATGCCTGGCACTATGACGTCTGCGAATTCAGGTCGGTGTTGTCGTATTTGTCGCCATCGAACACCCGTACCATTTCAGTGTCGCAGACACTGGTGACGTTGACTGTTTAAAAGAAGAGACTTCGCGGGGACAACAACTCTATCGGACGGCACTACCCCAGGTTGCATTGAAACATTACAACAATGTTAAGTGCGAAATCACTACTTCACTATAAATCCTGAAAAAGCTGATAGTTGTCTGAAGCCTCTCAGATACTTGCAGAAATAAAATAAATATTGCCGCGACTAGGGTTTCGAACCCGCGGCGGCGCGAACAGATCAGCTTCGCTGGCCACTGCACGAGAGCACTATGTTATATCGCCGCAGCTGATCACGCCTCGCGTTCAACTGCTCACGCTGTGCATTGCACGCCGTCGTCTCCCTCAACTTCCATCTTGGCGCAAAGGTCACGAAAGGGAAGGAAACCAGCATAACTGGCTCCCTGGGCCAATGGACTCCTCAATCGCGCTCTGGGGTATACGTGGCTGGCGGTAGTGACGAGAGATGTGCCCTGCTTTCGTTTGCGTTGACGGCGTTCTGGCAGAAACAAGGCACTGCAGCGATAGGCCGCCGGCGTTCAATTTGATTCATTATCTTGGCGCTGACGTGTTGTCGAGTCCGTGGATTTTGAGGCGCGTAACAGACTCTCTGGGTCAGTGGACACCTTAATCGCGTTTTCAGGTACGTGGCGGCATCTACTTGCAAAAACCTGCTTTCGCATAATATTTCGTGCTTAGCAATGCTAAACCGCCAGGAATTTCTTTTTTTTCGGTGAAACGACAGCTCAGTTTTCTTAATGTCCACGTTTTGTAACGTTTTGTAATATTTCTGACAAATGTGCGAATAAATTTTTATCACATTAACATTTAAAAAAGTAAGCGCAGCATACTGGAAAATGTTAAGGCAACCCTGCACGAGCAAACAGTCTTGCTAGTTGTGAAGATGCGCAGCTTAATCAACGCTTTGCAAGGGCCAACAATGAAGCCTACGCCTGAGCAGCTCATTACAACGCAACATGCGGCTCACATATACACCCACCTCCGAATGCACACTATGGAGTCAAGCTTATACTGCCATTGCTGAGGGGTGTCTCATATCCCATGAGCGATAGTGGCGAATGGGTATTAAGCAAATCACTTTAGCTAAACAGTTGGGTTGTGCATGCAATTTACGGCAGATACAATCTAAGAGATTTAGTTGAGTACTGCTAGCTGAAAAACATCTTTTCTATAAGAACAGTGGAAAAAGTTCTGGTACCCAGTTCCTGAAACATATATGTGTAATGTTGTTTCATAGTAATGATTCAAACCTTCTAATAACGTCAAAAAGGCTACATTATACAATATTTATTTCAACTAATGTTTAGGACACAACATAGAACATTATGTGTTAATTATAACGTTATAATAATAACATTTAGAGCATTAAAATAACGTTCACACCGCATATTAAACTAAAAATGTTTTCGATATAACGTATCTTCATTTGTTCATTTTTAACATTAATGTGCTGCTCGAATGCCACATACTCGCGTAACATTAATTATTGCAGCTTGCATACCATATTTAATACATTATTCTAATGTTCGGTGCTGTATGGGAAATCTTTAGAAACCATTGTGCCATTATGCTTTACTAAACAGTTAGCGATGTAGCGACTTGCGGAGTGGCGTCATTGTAGCAATCAACATCGACCGGGTCCGCAGGATCATGGCAGCTCTCGGTGTCCTTAACTGAGGACCCTGCCCTTGAGAAGCAGTATCACCACCCTCCTTAAGCTCAATAATGTTTTCACTCGCTCACTTAACAGTACCTTGCAATGTCTCCATGAGCAATATATCGTACACTGTATGCGTCAGCAATCTTGAGTCCTTTCTAATAGCCCCAGCAGCCCACGTAACCAGCCCAATATTGGAATCGTATTGGCAAAGACCGGTCCCACAAAGGACCAGAGTGAATTCAGCCATTTCCGATATTGGGCCGATTACTTTGTTGCCTGGGGTCATGAGTGATCACTGTACGGGTCAGGTCACACACCTTTTAGAGAAAGCTTAAGCCAATTTTCGCGAGTTAAAAAATTATAAACTGTCGCTCTCTGTTGTAATATTGATCGTTGTCATGCTGCTTTGGAGATGGCACAAGGTTGACCAGCATTTGCCAGTATACTTTTTACGCTTGATGAGTGATGGCAAAGCTAGGCCAACACAGACAGCTTTCTAAAATGGCATAGCCATTTCTGCCAAACAGGGTGGAACTGGCTAACACGGCCAGTGATAGCCATGATTCAAAGATGGCACTGCCATCAATGGCAGAGTTGGAGAATTTTGGCTAACCTGGCCCATGATAGCCATGATGTGATGACGGCATAGACAATACTAGAAAAGTGACGGGCAACCAGGGCCATCATTGAATGCGTTAATGAGTGGTTCAGCCGATATCAGATGCTCACTCGGGACTCTGGGCCTACTTAAGGCCATATGCTTTGCCAACATATTTCTAGTATTGGCCCGCTGTCATGTGCTACCTGGGAGTATGCCGATCTCACTATGGTCACGGCACGTATACACGCAGAACGAAATCTACGAAGGTAGAGGTTCGGGCGAGGTAGTTGTTCATCTTAAGCTTGATCAGAGCGCGAAAAGGGCAGCATGATCGTGAGAACCGGACACGACCAAGGCGGACAAAAAGCCACGATGGCTGCAATCCTGTCTGGCTTATAATTACCACTGCGCTTTGTTTATGGTAAACTTTAGAGAAGCCCCGAGATGTGACAGAAAAATAAGGATGCGGAAAGTGGAAGGGCGTATACGTTAGTGCTCCTGCAGGCTATGCAAACCCTCTATATTGGTTGGCTTTCGCAGGCCGGTTCCGTGTCCGTACCCGGGAAGAGCCTGCGAGTGGCATGGCCCGCACTGCCAAATATTGCAACACCTCGAAAATTCACACGAACGTGTCAGTACATACAGAGGTGAGTACTGAGACAAAAGCTGTGGCCTGTCTTCAACTTACACTAAATTCATAAGGACTCACTTGCTTTGCTTAAACGTTCTGTTGTCAAAGCTATAGTTTCAGTTTGACTCGCATTTTAAAGAAAATGAGCCCAAAATTTTCGGTTGTGTGTTTTCTTCCTTGGAATGCTCCAAAAAAGATTAGTATACATGTATCATCACCCAGAATTTGCCTGCGCCCGGTAAATAATTTATAGATTTTCTCTGTAATGCTTTTTGGTCTCACCAACTAATTAAACTACATGTACAGCCGCCGCGGTGGCTCAGTGGTTACGGCGCTCGGGTGCTTACCCGAAAGACGCGGGTTCGATCCCGGCCGCGGCGGTCGAATTTCGATGGAGGCGAAATTCTAGAGGCCCGTGTACTGTGCGATGTGAGTGTACGTTAAAGAACCCCAGGTGGTCGAAATTTCCGGAGACCTTCACTACGGCGTCCCTCACAGCCTGAGTCGCTTTGTCGCAGCGTCACACGGTGATTGATGGACTGGATTTCGCCAACGTCAGGGGGAAGCTAACGCATACTCTACGACGTGCATGGTGCATGCGTTAGCCTACATGTCAAGCTGCTGGCAGCAGCAGCTTTTTGTGGCTGCTCCATCATTGTACCTTGTAGAAAAGAAAATAAGATTTGAATTGATTTGAATCGCACTAATCGCCTCGGGCGATAGCGGTAAATGCCCCCTTCTCCAGAAGATATGGTGTCGGTGTTGTGAGCGAAAAATCACGAGCATGGCTCTGGCAGATGGTCCCCAGAGAGCATGCTAAGAGGAAGGTGGACCACCTAGGTCTCGTGACCTTTCAGCGCCATCACAACCTGCCCACCATGGCAGGTAGAAGTTAAATTAACGATTGATCGCTCGGGAAGAGCAACCTGGGTCGCACAAGGCCCACAGCTGGGAGCACCCGTCATCACAGGGAAGTGGCGCATCGCTTAACCGCTGCACCACTGCGCCTGGAGAGGTGAGAGAACTGCCAGGGATCAACGAATGCAAAGTAGAGAATGACCTCATGCATATATGGGAATTAACCCATTACGCTATCGCGTCAGACCCTAAAGTCGGAGCTTAATTCTCCCCGCCAATCTTTTCCTTCACCGAACGGTCATCGTCATCATCAACCTAACTACGTCCACAGCAGGGCAAACACCTCTACCATAAATCTCAAACTAACCCTGTCCTTTGCCAGCTTCGACCACCGTATCCCTGCAAACCTCTTAATCTCATCCGCTCACCTAACTTTCTGCCACCCCATACTACGCTTGCCTTCTGTTGGAATCTACTCCGTTACCCTTAAGGACCAGCGGTTATCTTGCCTTCGCATTACATGCCCTGCCCAAGCCCATTTCTTCCTCTTGATTTCGACTAGGACTACTCATCTCAGTTCCCTAACCTCACCCTTCTCTCTTCCTATCACACGTACTACTCCTTATCATTTTCCTTTCGACGGCTTGCTGCCTTACCATCGACTATGGAACCGGACCGAGCGCTGCGCGATTCGTATCTATGACAGACGATCTGTCGAGCGAGGCTGTCGCAACATGTTGGGGCTTGGCGACCGCTCCGATTCCGCTCTCTTGCCACTGGTCTTCGCAGGTGAACACATGTTGTTCAGGGCGCGGTCCGCCGGCTCGTCGCCCTCCGCACACTGGGTGCGCGTCCAACAGTGCTTCGACCACGACTTCATGCTTGTTGTGCGCAAGGCCCCAACCGAAGACGGCGGCCGCCTCTTCTCGGCCGTGGTGCAGCTCATCGGCTCCGCGGCTGAGGCCGAGAATTTCGCCTACCACCTCGAAGGCCCTGACGGAGCCCGGACCGCCTGGGAAGCCACTCCGCTGAGCATCCACGACAACGCCGACGTGGCCATCGAGAACGGCGACTGCCTCCAGTTCAGGTTCAACATCGACCAGCTGCTGGAACAAACGAGGCTCGCCGATATCGAGGCCACCATATCCCACTTGTTGGGCTGCTCGCGACAGTGATGAAACCAAATATTTGCGTCTCACGATCCGCTGGAACTGAACTGTGTCGTGCCAGTATGCCTACCTGTGGGGCTGAAATATGGAGGCCTCTCTTCAGCCGGGAAATCACAATTGTGGAGGTGACGGACGTGAACCAGCGTGTATATATTTGGATGCAGTTACACAACGCGATAGTTCGCAGGGCTTGAATACCGATGGCAATCACATCGTTCAGAGGAAGGTTGCTTCCTTACGACTGGGCCAGTTAGTGAGTGAGTGGGTGTGAGCGTGTGTTAGTGAGCGGGCATGAGTGAGTGGGTGTGAGCTAGTGATTGATTGGGTGGGAGTGAGTGGGCGTGAGTGAATGTGAATGAGTGGGTTTGAGTGAGTAAACGTTTATTGAAGAGGATGGTACGGCTGGAACTGCATTTGTTTTTGATAATCGCTTTCGTCTGAGCGCGCCAGCTATCGCGTTCAATCGTCCTTGTTTTCTGCATGGGAATACGGAATACGAGAGTGTCGATGAACCCTAAAAATTTTCGTGCAAATATTTTGCAGTCTTCCACGCAGCCACTGCTGGTTCGAACACTCTGCACATTAAAGTTTTAGTTGGCCCACAAACACTGGATAATGACGATTATTTCTCAATATCTTTAATGTAACCAACCATCTATTTTCATTTTCAAAATCTTTACACCGTTATTTTATTTCCATCAGAAACGATCGACTTGTGCTCTCGGGACATTAACAGTAGTGTAACAGGTGCCGTACTGCCTCTTATATTTTTGCTTGTCTGAATAAAGAAAAGTTGTTAGTGCTTGCTTTCTGTTCGTTGTCTTCGGCTTTGTTCATTTTGCCATCCTGTAGTGTCAAAATTGAAGCGAGCTAATTGAGCACCACGTGTTTTATCAGAGCTCGAGTATGTCGATAATTGGATTCTGAAAAAAAAAAACGCAGTCAACAATGTCCAACTTTTTTTTTTTGTTTTCACTGCCGGCGTTTTCTTCTCCGAAGGCTTTTTGCTGGGACGGAAACTTTTTTTCCTATTGCTTGTTACAGTTTTTGAGAACATTTCAGAAAAAACACTAATAGAAACTCCAACATTTATTCCTTCGCTGAGGCTGGTTTTTTTTTCTATCAGCAGTGTCCGACCAATATCAGGATCCCGGATCTTGAGACGAGCTTTAGCATATCGTCTACCGTGTTACCGTGACCGGTATACCGGGAGCCCGCGCGCCGTCATTGCACATGCGCAGATCACCTAGAAGCCGCCAGGTGGCGCCGGGTACCCGGCAGCTGCGCGCAAGCCTTCCGCATCGGGACCAATCAGCGCATGCTTATTGCCGCTGGGCGGGATTCCGGTGCTCCGGTCACTGTCGCGTATAAGCGGTAACTTCGACCGTACGGCAAATACGGCTAAGCAAGCATGGCAACGGTAACACGTTACCGTATTGGAACGGAATTACCAGTTAGGGCGACACCTCGCCGACCGCATGTCCGCTACCCCGATGACGTCAGTGTGTAGACAGGGCAAGCCTTGAGCTACTGAGAGCAGCGTTTTTTTTATTATTTCTAAATTATAGAGTTCACGCTCAGCTTTCGAATCTGACTCGAACACCCACAAAGACCACCTCTACAGACCTTTTGCACAAGAATATGCCCAATAAAATAATTTCAGGGCCCCTTTAATAATTATCAGAGGGCGCTTGTCTCCAATAAAGCAGGAATGGAGGCAGATCTGGTGTTTATTTGCTTTTTTTTTTCAGATATCCTGCCAGCCGTAACAGAAGGCCTTAGGCAGGAAAGGGACGCGCATGCATTGTTTAAGAAAAAATACACAGCAAAAGAGAAAAACCAGCTTAACAAGAGGAAAACTTAAGAAATCAAACATTATCATCCCGATTGGGACCTGCGACCGAAAAAGTGGGTCGGAAGACCTACACATGAACATGCTGTTCATACAGTAAAAGTGACGAACAGAAAGGAAAAAAATATAAGAAGCCGACATATGCAACCATGTGCACAAAAAACGGTAAGAGCAACACAGGAACACAATGCCCGGACAGATAAGATTAAGAAAGGCAAACCACATGCACGAGAAACGCCAAGAGTAATAAATGAGCACTACACGCGCACATATCACGAACAATTTTGATAAATTTAGATTTTTTAGGGATAAGAGAAAGCGGCATTTGATGAGACTAGGCATTTAAAAAAAAAGGTACTCAATAGACAAGCAGCACTGGAAGGAAACTGAAACTGACGTTTATTGTTTTTTTTTTTCCATTGACTTGCATTTTACAGCTGCTTTCGCTCTACGTGGCACATCCCGGGATCATCGGTGGTTGCGCCTAAGCGCGCATAGGATATACAAGGCATCGGCAGAGGAATTAGACGCAACCAGTCGGTGCCGATAGCCCAGGTGGAGCCGTACGCCGTCAGTGATGTGACGGCTCCACAAGAAAGCGCGGCCTTTTCTAAGCCCACCTCGTGGCCTGTCCTTAGGCGGCTTTGCCATAGCACCCCACCCATCAGCTCCGCGTGCTCATAGCCTGGCATCGACTATCCCCATAGGAGGCTCGGGAGCGCCCCTAACCAAGCAGCATCGTCAGCCAGTGGCTATGGTGGTTTTATGAGCTGTATTATTGCACGGCTGTCATAGCGCCATACACTGCCCTAAGCTAGTACCAGAAACTAAGTTCTGGCTCCTGTGTCGGCAGCAACTTTTCTGAGGTGGATTCCGAAGATTTAGTTTTACCAAGTTTGACATGCCCTTTAATCGAACAATGTCAGGGTTAGGCTGCTTTTAACATAAAAATTCGCTATCTCTTCGTCCAGAGCAGATGTAATCATGAAATGCACTGCACGAAAGGTGTACCGTATATCTCATAGGTACGGCTCATGGGGAACTTGCGCTGAAGTTTGCGGTGCCGATTGCAGCACCATAACACACTGCCTAGCGAGAAGAGCAAGCAGTTTTGGGTAGTACTCTTAGTACTTTTCCGCGCCACCTTCAGGCGCTTATTGGCGTGAGCCTCCGCGCTCTGTCGAAGGCGCACTTGCCTTGCGTCAGCTATCTGGGCTACGCCGAGAGAAGCTAGGCAATGAATGCCGTCAGCCAGACGTGGGTATCTAATCGCGCAGAATGTGTTCTCGCGTTTGCATCGGCCAAAGCGGCTGACAAAAGCAGTTTTGAGTCATCGAATGGAACAACTGCAGTGCCACCTTGGCAGCGCAGGTTCCCCATAGATACTGATGGCCGCATTCGAGTTGTGGGCATCCCACACCAGCCGCTTTTCTCTCCTAAGCTCTCCTTCGCGAGCGACAGCGTGCTCGGCTTTTTTTTTTTTGTCCCATGGTATACATGAAGCGCTTTTACGCCGGGAAGTCGGCGATTTGCGCACAACGGCGCGCATTCGAAGCCTGGTGTCGAGAAAAACAGCCGCCGCTGATGGACCCGCCAGATAACAACGCACGGCTTTCGGCGAGACCGGAACCGTCGGCTGACGCGGCCAATAGCAGCGCAGAAAGCCCGCTCTTCCGGTTTGACTGCGTTCGCCTGCTCCCGCCAACACTGCTGGCATGGACGGCGATCTACGCAGTGATTTTGGCAAGGAAATGCTTCATAAAGCAAGAAAGGTTTTTTTTTTAAAGAACAGGACCTAATCTTGGATCGGAATGCCTGTTGCCACCCTGAAGCAAAAGTTGTCGAAGAAAACCGCGCCAATGGTATGCGCGGCTGAGTGGGCATCCCAAGGTACGCGACTTCATGCATTCGAGAACACAAATCCTTATTGATACCTATGCATGCGCGTTGAAATTAGTACAGTGTTGTCGAAATGAACAGTTGCGTGATTTGAACAGAAAGGTTAACATCGCTGCTCTCAAAGACCTTCTCGCTCAGTGGTATCTGCCACTTGTTGATCACATTTGCTTTCGGGTCGAGAGATACGCGGAGGCGTCCGACGCTTTTGTAGCGATAACTACACTACGCCAGCCACTTCGCGAGGTCAGCGTGGCTGCGCGCTGAGCCGTGGCACCACCGCTCCGCCAGCTGTGCGCATGCGCGGAGTGATGTCATAGCCCGCAGCTGATGTGCGCGCCTTCCACCTCGTCAGTTGTGCGCATGCGCGGAGTGACGTAACAGCACGCAGCTGGTGTGCGCGCCACCCGCCTACATTACGCTAGCCTTTTGAGTCTTCAGCGTGGCGGCGCCGTGGCCACCGTGGCAGCTGCCGGCGGCGCGGTGCGCCGGCGCAACTGAATGGGGGAGGAGTGAAGAGGGAGGGGGAGACTGAATCCACTTCCAGGGACCAAGATGAAGACACGCGCAGCGAAACGAAAGACTGACTTCGCAATTCGACTTAGCGAGTTCGACTCGGCCAGCTGTAGCTATCGCGTTACTCCCGGTTTAACTGCAGAGTTAAATCACCGCCATTTTTTCGCTCCATGTATCTCCAGCCGGGCCTCGCGGCGCTCCGGCGCTTTGTGCCTCACGAACTTCGTCGAAAAAAACGTCGCGTGTAGCCCACGCTCAAATACTTGCGCAGCTTCGGTGTCTGCACGTCACTGACTAAGCAAAGCACCTTTTTGCCCCTTTCTGAGTACTTCCCGAGGTGAGTGCGTTGGTGAATGAGGGTGAGTTATTGTAGCCTGATAACCTCGGCACACGAAGGCCGCCAACGTTGCGCTGCGGCGCACGGAGGTACGTAACAGAGGCCAAACAGCATTACGCTCGTCCAGGCAGCCATCTAGGATGAACATTGCTGACAGGGTGTACCATGGGTGTACTTACAACCCGGACCTGAACCGTGAAGGGGGAGAGGGGGTGCAGTCAAAGGAAGCGTGAGTCAGGTGACCCCAATGAAACTGCCGAGTAAGCAAGAGTGCCAAATAAGAGAAACGTTTTGGCGACCCTCGAAACAACCGAGTCTGTGGTAGAGGAGGGGGCATCTCCTTGTTTCTGCATAGGCCTTTCAACGATTACCCTCTTCCGATCAGCGCGCCTTGACTCTTTGTTCCGTGGTTTACGCCAGAGCACTGTTTTAAAAGCTGAGAAAACCGCGCCGGCGGTACCTGGTCGCATTCGTCCGGTTGAGCTGGTTCCTCCTTCTCGGTGACCGTGAAGTCAAGGCTTCTTTCTTGCCATTCATCGGCACCAGCAGTGGTAACAATCACTTCTCGCACGTTTTCAGCAAGTTTGGCTCTAGCTGACGCTGGCACGTGCGGCACTGGGACGTGTGTCAGAAAGTCGAACCGGTGATGTTGCCGTTCAAATGCGCAGATATCGGCGTCTGCGCTAGCATCACGCGTTACCATTGCTGTTTTATTTTTGAGCGGGTAAAAAATCGCGTCGTCGACGGCAGTGCGTCGCATATTAACCCACGAAATCCTCAAGCTGTTTTGCTTTGCTCACTTATGTTTAAAGCGCTGGCCTAAACAAGTTAGCGCTGTGGCGCTGCAAAATTTAGTGCGTGCTGGCGTTAGGAGGCGCTTCGAAGCTGCCCATGCAACCATTTCACAAAAATTAGGAACGCGCCAGCGTTAATGGTTATTTGCTACTTTCTTCTTTTCTAATTACACACTCATTAGCACACATCGGTAGGCATGCGAGACCACGTAGTGCATCACCTCGGCGCCCTAGGTGCAGCGTGTCTGACTATAGTAACCTAAATAACGGTCATGGGTTCGATTTCCAACTAACTATCCCAACTTTCTTTCCGCGGTAATTTATTTATTTCACATTATGCATGGCATAGTGACATTTCAGTCACTACGTGTGCTACGTGGGCTCAACGTGTCACGTCTCGATCATCTTGGCAAATGGGGATTTTTTTCGACACGCCAATAGCCACAGCAGTTTCTCCGGCCGCGCAAAATATGCAATGCGGTGCTTGAAATTCCCAGTGCCGTTTCCGCCGAAGACACGTGTGGAACAGATATTCTTTAGGAAAGGACATTTTGTTTCAAGCATTACAAGCAAAGGCTCACCGAGTATTTTTCGTTTGTTTAGAAGTCTTAGCTCTTGTTTGGTTGGTGGTGGTTTAGCTCTGGTTGACCCTGGTCGAAAGCGAAAAGCTGCATCTCCCTGGCTACGTTTGTGCTCGAGTGACTGGCGATTTCTATAGACAGCGATACTGACACACACACACACACACACACACACACACACACACACACACACACACACACACACACACACACACACACACACACACACACACACACACACACACACACACACACACACACACACACACACACACACACACACACACACACACACACACACACACACACACACACACACACACACACACACACACGCGCGCGCGCGCGCGCGCACACACGCGCGCACACACACACACACACACACACACACACACACCAACGCCACTTTATTACTTTATTACTCACCAAATTTTAGCGACCTTCCATCCTGCCAAGAAAAGCACTCTCAACATAGAGAATCGTGCAGTTCGCAGCCTTGCTGGCTCCCGGGAGTGAGAGAGAGAAGCCCTTTAAGGGGAAAAAAAAACAGAATTTAGGCTTCGTTTAGGAATCGCTGGCATGCTACTCTGCGTGGGGAAGGGAGTTTGGGAGAAAAAGGCAGGAGAGCAGTGCTGGAAAGCTAAGATAAAATGAATAAAAAAGGGGAAGAGATAAAATGCGGCCATTAAATGCGTACTAAGGTGCATCGGCGAGTAATGATGTTACATATGGAATGATAAAGAGCGTAATCCTACAGATGAGCAACCAAAGTTCATTGCATGAAGAATGTATGAGGGTAACATGCCAGGTGAAATTAAAGCTTGTCAAGACATCCAGTGTTCTTTAAATGCGCAAATGAAAAGTTCA
Organism: Amblyomma americanum; assembly: GCF_052857255.1. Lineage (NCBI taxonomy): Eukaryota > Metazoa > Arthropoda > Arachnida > Ixodida > Ixodidae > Amblyomma > Amblyomma americanum. The sequence continues at coordinate 4,677,641 of NC_135507.1, read as the reverse complement.
TTCCATGTCTCTGTTGCCTAGCGCAGGCTAAGGGACCTTAAGCACTGTCCATTCAGGGGAGAGCTTCTCCATGCTGGCTCCAGACACTTGTACAGCGCCCAAAGCTGGATACACAGGGAATTTCTTTGTCACGGAGCATGAAGAAGCATGTCACAGAACGTCTGAAGAGCGCCTGAGTAAATTGGACGATAACAGGTGGGCAGCTAAGGTATTTAAATAACTATATAGAGAGAGCGTTGACTCACACTGGCGGAAAAGAACTAGGTAGCTAACCAGTAAGTATGCCAGACACGAGGATGGAGAGAGAAAGAGCATTAAACGACAGGTTAAGAAACGCGGAAGGTGGAAATTTGATATATTCAATGGAAAAGAAGCATAGTGTATAACTATATCGATGCTGGAAAAGGCAGATCAGGAAGGAGGCGTTTTATGATAACTCAAGAGGCAGTGCTCTACTTTTTGAAGCAAGGTCAGGCTGTCTTTGAACGCGCAGCTACAAAAAGAAATTTAACGAAGAAGATGACACATGTGCTGTGTGTGATAAATCGGTAGAAACAATAGAACAGCTCAACTTAGATGGGATCCATCCCAATGTCGATGCAGGCACAGTTACTCTTCCTGAGGCCCTAGGGTTCAGAGATAACAATGGTCATGTAAATAAATCTGCGGTGGAAATTAGCAAAAGACGATTGGAAGATTGGTGGCTCAAAAGCAGAGAGGTGACATAAGGTTAAAAGTTTGGTTTGGTTAGGTTTATGGGGGTTTCACGCCCCAAAGCGACTCAGGATATGAGGGAGCCGTAGTGAAGGGCTCCGGAAATGTCGACCACTTGGCGTTCTTTAACGTGCACTGACATCACACCGTACACGGGCCTCTAGAATTTTGCCTTCATCGAAATTGGACCGCCGCGGCCGGGATCGAACTCGCGTCTTTCGGACCATCAGCCGGGCGCCATAACCACTCATACACCGCGGCGGCTATAAGGTTAAAAGTGTATATGCGAATACGTATTTAAAGAAAATGGCGAATTTTAACAACTTACAACACAGTTAAACAAAAATAAAGGGGAAAAAAGCTGAGCATGGTGGTAACTGCCATCACCCCGTTTCAAAGGGGACACCATCCAGCCGTCCAGCAAGGCGTTGCTGCTTGCCACAACGACATGCTGTTATCAGTACACTCGCTAGTTGTCTTCTGCTTTGCAACTTGGCGTCCCTCTCTCTCGTGTGATAGCTATTTTCCATGACTTGAACAAACTTCCATCCCATGGAAGTCGTTTGTAATAAAAGTGGACAGGAAAAACCTTCGCACATCTGCTTCTACGCTTTATGCTACATCATGGACGCATCAGCGCGCACGACATACGTAGCACGTTGCAAGACTACACGCTCACATTCCTCAGAGTAAAAACCCAACTGCGTTCGCAGAAAACTAAGCAACATTCCGTGCATGGTCGTCTTTGGGGGGCACCTGCACAGTAGGCGTCGGTTTTAAGAAGAATGCTTTTGTGTCGGGTGACAATGTTTTTTTTTTTTGCCTGGTAAGACCGGCTGTCATTCTCCACAGAAAATGGCGGTGAAAAAAAAACATTTTTTTTTTATGTTAAGACCGGCTGTCATTCTCCCCCAAAAGTGGTGGTGAAAGACGAAGGAGCAAACTAATGTCATGCATTCTGTTCGCTCTTCGTGTAAATACTGATCGATTAAAGCCATTTTAAGTGGGATGGCCCAGTGGCATAATTATTGAGAGAGGAAGTTGGGAGGGAGGTCACATGGGCGGCGCTGGACGCCTGTAGCGAGCACAAAGGCCCACGCGGATAGGAGAGTGTCTTTGGTGCCAGCAGAGTTCCGGGCCATAAACCCATCCTGTAGGCAGCGGATATCCGCGGGAATGTGCTGTTCGCGCATTCGTTGTAGTCCGACACGCTCCCATAAAAGGTGATACATGGTGAGGGCTGCTCCTGTGTCGCATGTGGAACAGGACCCTGATGCGCATCAGGCTGTCGCCCTCTCTTGGCAATGCAGTACGTGGTCTCTGCACTTGGTAAGAATGTCGGCATGCAGGCTACTGTTCCTGTATATGCTTCCGCAGTGGAACAGCGCAGGCCGCTCCAGGGCGTGGATGAGGACTTGCACGCCTCATCCACGTGCAGGGCGGAGCGGCCTTTGTCCGCTCTGGTTTGCCCTAAAGTGATCGCCTTCAAACTGACGCCGACGCCACAGCTCGGGCGACCGAGGTTGAGTTTTCAATTAATATGCAATTTATTTTATAGTTCTAAAATACTTAAGCTGCCGCGGTGGCTCAGTGGTTGTGACGATCTGCTGCTGACCCCAAAGACGGCTTCGATCCCGGCCGCGGCGGTCGGTTGACGATGTGCACTGGTGAATGTGAAACGAATGGATTTTTTCTTTGCGTCCTTCCTTGGAACTGAAACGAACGCTTGTAGAGTGAACTGCCTCGATCAGATCGATTCCGCCAAGCCGTTCTTAGATGCATAGAAGTAGCCTTTAGGGCTGTGTCATATACCTGTACAGAGAGGCGCAAACTCTTTCGGTGCAAAACAATAGCCAGAGCCTCTGGTGGTGGTTTTTTTGTTTTGACTGCTTTGCAGTGCGTTTACGTAAGGCAAACGTGTTGGTTTTGTTGATGCAATTTAAAACCCAAAAACGTGACAAAACGTTTCATTAACGCAATTTACTGTTTGTCCAATCAGCAAGCTCCCACCTGATGATGTCATATCCACTGCTCACTGTGAGGCGACACCATCAGTGCTACGAATTAGTTTTTGCGAGCGAATTAAGAGATTAAAAACCGAAATATTCGCGGTACGACCAATGCCAATAGCATCGCTAGAACTCATTTTATGGAATCAACTGGCAAAGAAAAAATGCATTGAAAATGTGTTTCACGGCCCCTTTTAGCTCCGCCTCAAGGGTATGAAGGCGGAAGGAGAAATCAGCGAAGACTTGAATGTTGGTGGCACACGGCTTTCGCAACAAGAAAATAAAGAGAGCAGTGAAGCAGGCACGAGAAGTGTTGCCTCTCTATCTCTGTGTTTTCTATAGTTTATTTTTGAAGCGTAAGGTTTTCTCGCGCACAAGATCACGGTTCTAGGGCTGCTATGAACCCGCCGCGGTGGCTTAGTGGTTATTATGGCGCTCGGTTGCTGATCCGGAGTACCCGGGTTCGAACCTGACCGCGGCTGCCGCGTTTCGATGAAGGCGAAACGCAAATGGCGCCGTGTGCTGTGCGATGTCAGTGCGCGTTAAAGATCCCCAGGTGGTCAAAGTTATTCCAGAGCCCTCTACTAAACCACCTCTTTCTGCCTTTCGTCTTTCACTTCCTCCGTTATCCTTTCCCTTACGGCGCGGCGCGGTTCGGGTGTCCATCGAGATATGTGAGAGTTACTGCGTCATTTCTTTTCCTCAAAACCAATTTTCATTTTCTAGGACTGCCATGACATCGTGTGGGACAATGCGTCCACGCTGCGTCGGAACGCACCGACTGCTGACATGAGCGAACGCCGAGTGCAAATCAATGGCCTTTGAGGGTAGAGACTACATTCCCGTCGACGAACGTCTTGGAGGCTACTGTCAGGAGCAAACGCTGTAAAGAGAGCCTTCCCGACCGTGCCGGCTACGCGAATCTCGGAGACCGAAAAAGAGCACAGCAGGGGAAAGAAGCTTTCTTTATGCGAACAGCAGCAGCCTCCGACATGGTCTACAACGTGTCCCTCGTCGGATCTCGGAGGCCATGGGTGGGAGAGTCAGAAAGCGTCGAGAACCTGCTGGATTCACCTGTAGCGGCCGCCGGCGCCGCCGCGTCTGCAACGGCAGCAAGTAGCAGCAGCCACACGCTGAGAACGGTGAGGGCCCTACGGCAGGTTGCTTGGAGGAGTCCCCCCTCTTCCGTGCCTCCCCCTCCCCCCAGTCACACACTACACCCCCCTTCGCGCCCTCGTTTTGTTTTTGCTTGTTTGCATGGCGCGTCCCGTTAGCTCCTCTCCACGGTTTTATAATGTCCCCCTCTCCACTGAGCGGCAGCAGTCAAGCGGTGAAGGGGCGCTCCGCGGAGGGGGAGTGCGTGAGAGACCTCCTCGCCCGACTGACCCGGACCGAAAAGTCGGGCCGCCCGGCTGCTGAGGCGAGACTCTTTCAGGACGCTAGAAGCCATCGCAACTCCGTCGCCGCAGCACCTGCGGACAACTGCCCGGACAACAGCATCATCTGCCAAGCAACGCCATGCAGCCGTCAGTGGTGGTTCTGTGATTGAAGATTTCGTTCCCCCTCTGCAGTGGCTCTTGCTGTGTGATCTTTTGGTCTTGTGGACGCCACTTCTACATAGGCCGTCATCGCGTGCATCTCGACGGTGCTTCTTATCTTGCGAGTGTGGGGCGAGCGACTGGTTCCACGCTTTTGGGATCGTCGTGTGCTGGGTGTGTTTTCTGCTGCCCCCCAGCCACCCCGCTTGTCTCTTCCCCTCCCACCTCTGTTAATCGCCTCCGGAGGATTTTCGCGGTCCGTACCTCACTGCCACCATGTCTTTCTGGACCATGTCCTTGGAGAACGTCAATGAGGCTGCAACTGTGCGGACCTGTCCAGACGAAGACGCTGAGGTAAGTGTCCAGAGCGGCTTCCTGGCTTGACGTCTTCCTATGTTAATCACTGCCCTTGTTTCGGCATTTATGCATGAGTGTGTGTGTGTGTGTGTGTGTGAAGTTCTGTAGCCGGATGATACTCGACTGTCTGCTTCCATTGAGGGTTATGGATGTATGACTTGGCGGAGCTACAAATCGGTCACGCCACGATGCGACAATTTTTGAAACAGTAAAGTGGTTTACAAAAAAAAGAGAAAAAGTGACACGTTCTGGAAAGCTTATGTCTTCCAAACGGTCCGCCGTCTGTTCTTCACCAATGTACCCCGGGCAGAGGTGCAGTCAAGGACTTTGTGCAAGACGCAAGACTGCTTTGTTTGAATGGAACGTTGGCAGTTATCGCTGCGTGCTACGTGTACGGAATGTATTGCGAACGTTTACACCGTTTCTCAGAACCATCACCGCCTACCAAATGTTTGCTGCCGACCGACGAGCCTCGAGCGTATGTTGGCAGTGTCAGGGCCAGGACGACGATTCGGCCGACCTTGCAAGGGCGCTCGTGCTTATTCGTCCTCGGAGGGCAAGGGATCACTTGTGTAACTTGTTAGGTTTCAAAAAAATTTCAAAAACTTTCAGTACCTCTACTTACGGAAGTGGTGTGTGTCGAAATAATTGCCCCAACGCGCGGCTCTAAACATAGCTTTTTCACTTGACAGGAGGATGCCATTGGCAAAGACGAATGAATCATTTATTTTCATTCGAATAAAAGCAAAGATGAAGTGAACTCAAAATGCATTAGCACCGTCGGTTGAAGCATTCTTTCGTAAATGACGTCAGTTGGGTTTGGATACAATTCGCGAGCACCCTCTGGGAATGATGGAAATAATTCTTTTGATCGCAAGACTTCCTCGCAATTGGTAATACCGGTAAGCAGATCATTATGCGAGATTTGTGCAAACATGTACCGTGCACAGTGTTGGATAGTTTGTTCGATACGCGTGAATTATTTAGTCTTGAATGGAGCAAGGCTTATATCCCCGCATGTAATATTCCCGCATGATCTTCATACAGTACTCACACAGTACAAATCTTCATACAATATTTACAACTCGGCACAGAGCCGGGCCTGCACAATACGCTGAGACTTCGCCTCACGGTAATTGCTTACAGACTTCATTTTCCTCTTGGCTCAATTTTCTCCTCAGCCCTTTTATCCCCTCGTCCCTTCCCCAAGTGCAGGGTTCAAAAACGGTTTCTTGTCCCAGCTAACCTCTCCGCCTGTCCTCCTCATCCTAAAAGCGAATGACTCGTATTTCGCTTGCGAGTCTTGCGCGGAGCTAAAGTTTAATTTTGTATAGAAATAAATTGCATTGCATTGCATTTAGCTTACCACAACAACTAGAAGGATTTCCGGGCAAAAAGCTGTGTTTGTGGCTTGACGAGGCCAGAAAAAAAAAAACCACTTGTCGAACTATTCACTGGATCACAGTACCGCAAAATAAGGGAAGGGAAAGAGTGTAGTGAGAAAGAGAGGGGAGAGGATTCCGGAGAAAGTGTTTGACCCTGCCATCGCGACCCCGTCCTTAGTACTGAGGAATTCAGGAAGTGCTGCAGTGGCAGTGAAGGTCCGATCACAATGGCGACACAAGGCCAACTGCAGTTCCTTGCACTCGAAGGGTAGCTCTTATGTCCCGCTTTGACAGCATTATGTAGCGGGGTGTCAGCGCGCATTCGGTACCTCGAAAGAGTTCCTGCAGGTGATGAATCACCCCTGTGCTAACCTACCCACCATTACGTCATCGACTGTCGCTTGAAAGAAGGAAGCTACTTTCCATTTTTTTTTTCTTTCTTCGAAACAGGAAAGTCGCTGGTGACTTGACAACCGTGACGCTAGGCAACCGGACACGGTTGTGAGGATCGCGTCAGAGTTGGTCGCAGCGGAAAGAATTTTTCGCTGCATTTGCTGTGACTACAGGCTTTCCTTCAGTGTTGGCGTGTTGGCCTTATTGACGCGTGGCTCCTGTTTCGCAGGCTGCTCGCACTCTTTCCTTCCTCCCAAAGCAGCGCTCAGTCGATGACTGAACATTTGGGAGAGAGCGCGGGCTAAGTGAACGCTCCGAAATTCGTCCTGCCGCACTGCTTGTGAAATTATTCGATTGCCTGTCCAGTGGCATTCGGGCTTTTTCCTCATACAGGCTCATTGCAACGGATTTTCGTGCCATCCGCATGGGCTGGCTGTAGCGTGTAAATATAATCAGTAGTCTGTAGCCTAGGCCCACTCATCTTCATCTGCAACCTAGATGTAGTTTAACGTGATTACAAGTAAGGAAAATTGCGCGCTTCCTGTTATACCGGGTGTACGTCTCCTGTTATTAAATGGATATTTTGTTTTAAAAAAAAATGTCATATAAGAACGCTCTTTGTCTGGCCAGCCTAAGTTCGTTTAATTTGTTTTAATTTATGTTACCGAACACAACTGCGCTGGTCCCGAAAAACGCCCCTTCAGGGTGTTGCCGTCCGTCGCCGGCCGGGAAAGAAGATCGCGGCCAACTGGTTCGCGGCCGCCGCCGAGCACAACACACTGTGGGGGTCGGGACACGGAAGTGGACCGGAAAGCGGCCGTCGCGCCGCTCGCACTCAGTCGCTGCTGCGGGGGTCAGTTGGCGGTGATTATTTTGTGTGCTTCTCTTGTCCTTTTCCCTTTGCACCGGACTCCTCCTCTCGTCGAGCGCTGCGCTGTGCCTACCTGCAGGCATTGCTGCAAGCGCGTTTGCATCTGGAAAGAGCAGGCTCGATGTAAAGAAGGGCTCGGAAGTGGGGACAGGGTTTAAAGGACCGGCCCAGGTTCACCCTCGGTCGGCCCTTGACAACAAAAAGCACGCTCCACAACTGTAGGAGCGTTCGGTCGCAACAAGCAGTACTTTGTTGCAGCAACCATGTAAACAATAGTTTACATTTCGAAACGATTAAAAAGTCGCAAAGGGTGAATTAGTTCACATGCAAATCTTATATAAAGATAGTCTATGCGCGCATGGCAGCCCATTCCTCCTTCGCTAAGTGGAAACTTGGAGCAAAGTATACAACTAATAGTTAATGGGTGCAGAGGGGGCTCATCATCATCATGAATAGAAATGAGTCCAGCGCAGGTCTAACGTCGCTTCCAGTGACCCCTCGGCTTTCTTGTTTAGCTGCAACCTTGGCCACGTTATCCTAGCTAATTTCTGAAGCTGGTCGCTCAGTGTCAGCAGCCGTAGGCTGCCATTTTCCCTTTCCGAGGGTCCTCTGGCATTCAAAGATACTGCGCCGGAGTCAACGAACGTTACGCACGTTCCAAAGCAGCGCTCGGTTATTTAACGTTATTTAACCTTGACAGAAAAGTAAATTGATTTCATTAACGCGGAGGTGGTCAGTTCAGTGGATTTCCAAGTGAAGGTAAAAGTAGCAAGAATGGCAGCCTTACAAAATTTTTTAGGAAGTGTGTAAGCTTACGATACAAAAACCCCTACAAACTAGTGTATATACAATACAAATCCTACAGACAGTCGAGGCAATTAGAGATTTTCTGCCATACACTTTTAGTAGGTTTCGTCTGTAGACTATGGACAGACAAAAAGAACTGTATAAGGGAAGTCAGTAGTGCATAAGAAGTCTATAGAAAGTCTACAGACAATTTTCATAAGGTCAGAAAGTCAGGTGGGCAGATGTGACTGGTAATTGGCACAGGATGAGGCTATTGGAGATCAGTGAGGGAGACATTTGGCCTGCAGTTATGATGAAAATATGCGAAGGTGGTAAGTCAAGCTATTACGGAGCCTGAGTGAGCTGAGTGACCCAGTGAAGGGATGACGCCGATCTGCCACCATCCAGAGCGCGAGTTGGCAATTCCAACTGTGTCAGTGCCCTCTGCGGTGTCTTGTTTATTTGCCGATGCTACTGTTTATGCGGTATGCACGCGGATGACCTAAATGTAAGCTGTGGCTGCGGTACGGGAGTTGCGCTCTCACGGCGTGGATCACGACGTCGACGACACGGCGTTTGCGTAAGCTGCACGTGCTTGCGTCGTGACACCTCACTTTGCACGTCACGAGAGATTACGCTGACAGCGCGGAACCGTGCTTCGAGTTTCCTGCACACCCGCGCTTCGCGTCATTTAACCGGTCATCATCCGGATGTGATTGGCACGATTGAACGCGTTCGTCTTTGTGCGTGCAAGCAGTACGCGGTCACTGCAGCAATGGGTATGTGTTTATAGCTGTCAATAGGTGTCACTAAGGGTCATTTTTTCTATAAAGCTATTATTTTTTTTCCTCCCCGAGTCCTTCAATGTTTTCATTCTGGGACCTCCCGAGACCGGCATAGCTTGAACGTTTTCAAGTTTCCCGCTCGCTGCGGATCACGTGGGAACCTCAAAGCGCTCGATGCGTTTCGATGAAGGCGAAACGCTCAGGCGCCCGCGTACTATGCGATGCCAGTGCACGTTAAAGATCCCCAGGTGGTCGAAATTATTTCCGAAGCCCTCCACTACGGCACCTCTATCATCATTTCTTCTTTCACTCCCTCCTTTATCGTTTCTCTTACCGCGCGGAACCCGCCGCGGTGGCTCAGTGGTTAGGGTGCCCGACTACTGATCCGGAGTTCCCGGGTTCGAACCCGACCGCGGCGGCTGCGTTTTTATGGAGGAAAAACGCTAAGGCGCCCGTGTGCTGTGCGATGTCAGTGCACGTTAAAGATCCCCAGGTGGTCGAAATTATTCCGGAGCCCTCCACTACGGCACCTCTTTCTTCCTTTCTTCTTTCACTCCCTCCTTTATCCCTTCCCTTACGGCGCGGTTCAGGTGTCCAAAGACATATGAGACAGATACTGCGCCATTTCCTTTCCCCCAAAACCAATTATTATTATTATCTTACCGTGCGGTTCAGGTGTCCAACGATATATGAGACAGATACTGCGCCATTTCCTTTCCCCAAAAACCAATTATTATTATTACTTACGGCGCGGCTGGTCAACGCCACTTTCCTTTAGGTGGCGTTGTTCAGGTGTCCGCCGTAGTGTTCCTATATGCTCCCGTAGGAGCATATACGTATATGCTGTAAATGCTCCGCCAGGGGGCATATACAGGAACACTAGTCCGCCGATATGTGAGACAGATACTGCGCCATTTCCTCCCCCCCCCCCCTTAAAAAAAAAGAAGACAATTTTCAATATTCTACAAAACGCAAACGCGAACCCTAAAACAAGAACAAAGTATTGACTGCTGGAGAGTGCGTCGAGAACAAGTTCGAGGGCGCGCCGCCATTTAGCGAAACAACTGTTTTTTCCACGATCAATTTTCGTGTCTAGCTTGGACACTTGGACGGCTGCACCGGTAGCGTGGACTTGCACGTAATGTAGGAGAGATACAATCTCGCGACGGCGGGTGTGGGAGATGCGGATAGGCAGTACCTACCCTCCTCATCCGGCGAGGAAGGCAGGCAGGCGCCGGTCTATTAACGGGTGTGTCGCGTGATGCGCCGCTGCGGAAGCGCCGCGGGCCCGTCACAATCTTCGTGGTCGACGCGCGACCGGAGACGACAACGACTTAGGCCTACTTCCTTCCTGGTTGAGGCCCCTCGCATCGGGGAGGGGGTGTATTACCGTATATAGCATCGACAACACTTGTATATACCTCCGGGTGTGCGGAGAAGTATATGGGCTGTGTCGTGACGCGCTTGCAAGAAAACCGGTGTGTTATTTATTCATTTAGGTTCGAATTCCTGCAGTGCAGTGGAGGCTCAATGCAGGGAAGGGGGCATACATAGAGAAGTCGTACAAACAACATGTGCTAACCATTCGTTGAATTGAATTGGCTGTTTGGGAAAGGAAATGGTGCAGTATCTCACATATCGGCGGACACGTGAACCGCGCCGTAATAGAAGGGATAAAGGAGGGACTGAGAGAAGAAAGTAAGAAAGTGGGGCCGCAGGGGAGGGCTCCGGAATAATTTCGATCAGCTGGCGATCTTTAACGTGCACTGAAATCGCACAGCACACGGGCGCCTGTGCGTTCCGCCTCCGCGGTAGGGTTCGAACCCGGGTACTCATCTCTTCGTCTTCGCTTTTTTTGCGCTCGTTAACCATGACTACGTACCAACTAGCCCAACTTCTTACCTTAACTCCGGATCAGTAGCCGAGCGCCCTAACCACTGAGCCATCATTCGTTCAAGATGAAAATAAGAATTTATTTTTTATTTTGTCATGCTCTGTGGACACACGAACCGCGCCGTAAGGGAAGGGACAAAGGAGGGAGTGAAAGAAGGGAGAAATAGGTGCCGTAATGGAGGGCTTCGGAATAATTTCGACCATCTGGGGATCCTTATTGTGCGATGTCAGCACACGTTAAAGATCCCCAGGTGGTCGGAATTATTCTGCAGCCCTCCACTACGCACCTCTTTCTCTCTTTCTTCTTTCACTCCCTCCTTTATTCCTTCTCTTAGGGCGCGGTTCGGGTGTCCGCCAAGATATGTGAGACGATTATTGCGCCATTTTCTTTCCTCAAAAGCCAATTTTCATTTTTCATTTCATTTTTATGTCTACAACCCGATTGATGCGTTGCTTGTCTGCTACTGCTGCTTTGTAAAATAGAGGCTGCGGCCTCGTCAAGCTGTTTTGATAGCCTTTTTTGCAGCTTCTTGGTCGAGGTAGTTCTGAGGCAGAAATAAATTTATTATTATTATTATTATTACTTCTCCTCCGTCTCACTGCTACTGTGTAGTTAAGCCTGTTGTACGAAAGAGGTGCAGGCTGCTGCTCATTGTGTTTCAGTAATTTTGGCCAGCACCTATCTACAGAATGTGTGTGTGTAGCCTCTTATATGCCCCCCTGCGCGATGTTCTGATAAGTACGCACGCTTTATGATCAAACCAGAACCAGATTTTCAACTAAATGCCAGACCCGCAGCGGTGGCTCAGTGGTTAGGGCGCTCGGCTACTGATCCGGAGTTCCCGGGCTCGTACCCGACCGCGGCTTTATTTCACCCTACCGTCTCTCATGCTTTCACCCCACCTTTCCTCCTCATTGTAACACCTGCGGCGTGCCCAGATCCACACTTTTTCACTACCTTTGGGAATGTCCTTCCCCACAGGCAGTACCCCCCATCCCCAATCTCACTCATTCTTCCTGGGAGGCTGCTTTACGGACCGCTCAGCCCACCGGCCAGAAATGGCTGGTGGATCGGGCCTTATGTGAGCCACAAGCCCGTGGACTCCTGGAACTGTAAGAGACCACCTTGGAAGATTTTTTCTTTCTTTTTTTCTAATAAAAGTTGTTTCCATCCATCCATCCTGCGTTTTTATGGTGACAAAACGCTAAGGTGCCCGTGTGCTGTGCGATGGCAGTGCACGTTAACGATCCCCAGGTGGTCGAAATTATTCCGGAGCCCTCCACAATAATAATAATAATTATTATTATTATTATTATTATTATTATTATTATTATTATTATTATTATTATTATTATTTTTATTTTTATGAATGCCAGAAAAGTAATGGTACACTTTGCAAAACCGGAACCATATCAGTATCCTGGGCTATTTGTCTACAATACTCCGAAGCACTCTTTCTTAATTAATGAATTAAGAATAATAGCTCACAGCGCTGCTTTTTCAAATCAAGCCAATGCAATCGCTCAGTTAAGAATAATTGCTTGGGCCTGCAACCGCTGCAGATACGCGCACAGAGCTGTAGAACATTAAAGGAGAAGTCGAATGTCGTCATTTGTTATATCAAAGGTTCCTACGCATTTTCACGAGCTTTGACGTATGTTCAGAGGTTCGAAATTCGATTACTATCATGAAATTATATCAATAAACGTTAGCTCACGAGCCAACCTCGAAATACCATGTTTTTTAGCAAACAACGCCACTAGACATTCCTAAAGGACTGCTTTCTCGCTCGTTAAAGTCAGGTGTTAAACTTCTTCAAGGTAACGTTATACTAATATGACTCATTTCCCTATTTCTAACGCTCCTTCTTAGCTGTTAGTATAGCAGCAAGTGCCGCTTCCTGCTCGAAAATGACACATTTTGCGTGATGAATTTCTGAGAACAATAATAACAGAAAACAAGGCAGAAAACCCTGAAGGCTAAAGCGAAAGGCCTAGCGCGCGAAGATGATGTTCTCCGAAACGTCCTCGGAGACGTCGCGTCCCACCTTCGGTTCGCTAGCCAGAAACCGAGCTTCCCCGCGCGAGCAGTCGCGATGGGGTGGCCGCGTTACAGAATGGAGCACACGTTCCAGCTCGCCCACTGCGGCATCCTCTCGAAGGCAGCGCCTGGAGCTGCTTCGAAGCTTTCAGCGGTCCACCTCTGGGAAGCCCAGAAACGCCTCCACCGAATTTGTTTTTCCAACAACTTCGCCCACGGCTCGTCAGTCACCAAAGGTGCTCCCTGGTCCACACAGGCGCCGTTATGGCAACCCTTCTTCCCCCTCTCCACCCTGAGACGGAAAGGAACAGTCTAATCTTTCCTGTCATAAACCGCGGGACGAGTTACTCCCCTTCTCTAAGCAAAGGCGCAAACACAAATCTATTTCCAGCCTGCACACCACCACGCATGCATGGCACTGCGCTTTCTTCGCTGCTGCCGCTCAACGCGTGGCTCCGGAAGCTGCATTTCAAGGAAGGAGAGGATAAAAAGAAGTACGGTACAATGCGTATGCAGGCCAGTGCAGGCGGAAACAACAAACAAATTTGCGCGGCTACCCAGCATAACGCTGCACGGGGCGTAGGCGGAAACCGTGCAGTGGATGCAAGTAAAGGTGCAGGAGTGGAAACGGAACAGAAGTCTTCTTACGGGCGGTGGGGAAGGAGGCGTGTATGCAGCGAGCCGAGTTCAGCGCCTCGGCTAGCGGCCCGTAACTCGAGGAAAGAAACCGCCCAGCAGGAAAGCCCAGGAACAGAAATTATACGAAGATAGAAAGAAGTCCTCCGATACTGTCGTCGTACAGTCGTCCCCTTCATCGGGCTTCCGCGCTCTTTCCCCGTTTACTTGTTTTTGGGATTTTCTTTTTCGCATTCTTTTTCCACGCTTGTGTCGTTTTTTTTTTTCGTTCCTTTCCTATAGGCCTTCTTTCCGGCTGTCGCGCCGCACCAAGCTTCCTTATTAGGCATGCGAGAGGGCCTATTTTCCCTGTCCCCAGGCCCACATATATACAAAGGCGACTTTTCTCGTTCCTTTGATAGCGCCCTTCGAGAATAAGCGAGAGCCAGCTAGAGGCTCCGGGCGGTGCTTTTTGTGAGCGGCGAATCGGTTGCGCGTACTAAGTAGGCTGTCGCGCGACTAAGAGGCGTGTCCGTTGGATTTAATTAATTGCTGTTCTTGAGGCGATGGGGCGCTAATGCGTGGCGAGCATCTGTGCTGGCACACGCCTTGTGCACAGCCTTGTTGATAGATCGGACAACGAGACATCGAGCGCGCCGATGAGAATGCACTGTTTTAGCGTATATAGCGTTGCGCATATGTATATCGCTGGATTAGTTAGTATACTGAGACTGGGGAGCACATATTCTGGACAGCGGGACAACACCATGTGTCTCGTGGTGTTCTTATGTGGCGTTGTCTCCTTGTCTGGAATCTAGCGCTCCCCAGTCTCAGTATGCACGACCAACTAGCCCCCCACAAAGCTTTACCGTAGTTAGTATACTTACAGCCACGGTCAAAAGTCCTCAGGCCGCGCGGTTTCTAACGCGAGAGTGTTGAGGAGCTCGTGTCAGAAAATTCGGCGTCGGCGTCGTTGACCGTGAGCGAAAAATCCCCTAAAAATCGCCAGATAAGCAACCTGGGAAGCAGGCGGGTAACCTAGGTCACGCAACCTTGTCGCATCATCACAACCTGCCCGCCGGATATCGATCAAACTGCGCACCGTGGCAGGTGGCGATAATGATTGGTGAATAGAGGTTGCGCGGCTAGAGCAATCTGGGTCGCACAAGCCCCACAGGTGGCAGCGCCTGCCGTCGCAGGGCGGTGGCGCATCGCATAACTGCTGTGCCGCTGCGCCAGGAGGAGTATGAGGACTCTAGCAGAGCAGAGCTTTGGATAAGTTGGTATAGATTCTTCTTTTCAAGAACAACTGTTCTTGCTCATCAATGGGAGATAATTAGGATAATTGTTAAAAGAGACAAAAGGAAAGCAACCACATGCCGTTGATGGGATCCGAACCCACGACCTTCGAAATTCGCGTCCGCTACGTGGCCAACCGGCTGTACTCCGGTCGTGTTTAGTAAATTTTTTTCTCGCCACGGGCGCTAACTTGCTCCCACGTGGTTTTGACGTGTGCAGTTTCAGGTGGTTACTGTATTTATATTTGTTTGTTTTTCCATTAATATTCCGTTGCGAGTAAGCGGTGGTGGTGTCGCCATTCTCATTCTTTGTGTTATGTCCTTGTGTGCACTGCTTTTTTTTTCATGATGAGTATGAGGACTCCCAGAGATCTACATGATGGTCAAGTGGAGAATGTTAAGTAGAGATAGATTTAAGGCTGAGCTTAAATCTCCCCTGGAATTTTTTTTTCAGCCGTGTAGTGCGGCGCAGCTGTAGAAACGGTAACGTTCAAAAGCTCTGGAGATTGCGGAGAAACCTTGTTCTCATCTTTCAAGACCTTTGGGCCTGTAGGGGAGCGGTATTTGCTGTACTCACGGTCGCTGAAAAGAAAGATAGAAAAACGGAATGAAAAGAAAGAGAGAGAGAAAGAAGGGAAGAGCGAAATAAATGCAAAGGAAAGAGAGAGAGAAAGAGAGAGAGAGAGACAGAGAAAGAAGGAAGTCAAAGACGGAAAGAAAAAGCAAGAAAAACAGAAAGAAGTCGAAGACAGAAAGAAAAACGAAGAAACATAAATACAGAAAAAGACCAGAAATACAGAAACGAAGTACATAACGAAAGATGCAGAAACCAAGGACAAAAAGAAAGAAAGAGAAGAATGTAGGAAAGAACGGAAGGCAGAAATGAATGAAAGAGTGAAAGGAAACAAGCGAATGAACAAACACGGAAGTACTGAAGTGTGCGAAATGAAAGAAAGCGGGATAATTCCGCCTTGCACGGCATCCTAGACTCCCATGACCCTGTATAAGTGTTTCGTGGATTGTTATACGTGGTCTTCACGGTGGTTTTCAGCAATCGCAGCAGAGCACAGAAAGAGCAGAACAACGCCCATTCCCCATGCATGCTCGCGCGCACCAGTCCCAAGAGGGGGGTCGTTCACTCCCGACGACACGTGCGCGGCGGTCGCAGTCGGCGCGATTAACCCACTTTTGCATCCGTCTTGGGCGTATTCGTCGAGCTGCGCGGCTGCTGCACGCACCCGTCAGCGCCGAATGCACAAACTCTGAGGTGCGGCCACCGCGAAACAGGAAAAGCCGTCGTTCTTCGTCCATCTCTCCTCCTTGTAATAGGCGGCGTTTTCGGCTCAGACCGTGTGCGGTACGACGTGAGGCTAGCGAATGGAGGGGACTGGGACCTCGGTTAAAATCTTCGTAGCTGCTGAAACTTCGTATCTCTTGAAGAGGGAATTTGTTTCCGTGGTCAAGAGATGGAGAAGGATTAATTTAGTAGAAAAGTTTTCCTGATGTAAACTACTAAGGGACTGATGAGGGGTTTTATTATCAGGTGGACGCAAAGGTAGCGGGAAGAAGGAGGAGGATTTGCTGATTAACTGATACAAGAATTTACCGAAGGATTTTGTTTTGGAGGTTTACTGAACAGCTAAGTGCGGGGACAGGGATTGTTGAAAATTTTTTTAGGACAGGAGCTAAGAAGACATACTGAACAATTTATGTATAGGTATCGTCAGATTTATGCAATAGTTTAGACAGTTTAATAATTCGGAGGCTGGGTGCGAGAGCGGGGGAGTTTAATAGGTTGCGCTATTCATTATTTACACATTCACTGATCAGGTGCTGCGAACACTACGTTCAAGCAATGCTTGTACAAGAGCATAACACAAGATGTGGATTACCAACCATTATTAACAAGAAAGGCGCACAAATGCTTCTACTTTTTGTGGATAAGTACTTCGCTTAACGCAGTGTCAGTCGTTTATATGTATAGTCTTTCTCATTCGAAGTGAAACCCACGCGCTAATTTTATGCTTTCTACTCAAGAAATTCGTCCCTCGTGTGGCCAGTTTGCTGAGAGTCGGAATTTCGTAAATAAAAACTTGGGGGCATTCTTAATCTCATTCTTGAAGAAAATGCGATAGCTTTTATGTTGCCTGCTATGATGCCAGCATTGAGTGCCTAATGTTCTGAAGATTTTCCCGCCAAAAGTCTGGTTGGAAAAGGTTCCATTGCCCTTGTATGGTATGCATTAGTCATCGCCTTATTCGGGTAGCTTCCATTGGTGGCAATGTGGCAACTTCATTGAATTTATTTTAATTTCATTGTCACGTGCCGCTGGAAACAAGTAGCTCACAAGACGGTGGGCTGGTGCCTCGCGCCTCGGTGGCGAGGTTCTGATGACCTCTCTTGACAAACCATTATTTGACTGCCACGGTGGGCAGGTTGTGATGACGTCACAACGTGGCGTTACCTCTCGACTAATCTGGAAATTTCGTGGCGGACAGGCCGATTTTTTTTTCTGAGACAACCTAATTTCTTTCGCATTAGTAGCAATAAGGCTACAACCAAGCTGAGATGCTGTTGATGTCAGATTTAGATGAGTTATATTGCCAAGAAATGTCAGAACAGCAGAATATTTGATACGACATGCGGCACCACCGGCAAGATTTCAAGCAGCGGCTGACTCACAGCCTGCTGCCTGCACCACACGCAAGTATAGAATTTCCGGTTTACTCAACACATTCTCTCCCGGCAAACACTAACACAAAATAGAGACAAACGAAAGTAAATGGATGTGTCTTACTGAGACGTACCGCACCTGCTCCAATCTCGCGGAATATCGTCGAAAATTGACGTCATTCAAGCCGAGCTCCGCCAAATCGAGATTTGTGGCAAGCACATGATACTGTGAGAAGGGCTGAGACAATGCCATGCAAGTGGGCCATTCCGTCCGCCAACCCTTCCTCCAATCGCTTCCATTTTCCTTCTTTCCGCCGTCCATGCCTTCACCGCTCACGCCGGCGGAAGTGCGGAAGGAAGAATCGCCGCCGGAACCGGAACACATTGCGTAACCGCTGTCCGCGATCTTCGTCCGTAAGCGGATTGCGTGATCCCGTGTAACAACGCTCTCTAGCCAGGGGGAGCGTTATTGGCCAGCGTGTCGGTCGTGCTTCCTCGTGCGGACGTAGCGGCTCGGCGCTGCGGGAGGCTACCCTCTTTCGTTCCTCTGAATTATGGATCGGCGCCCTCCAAGAGCGCTTTCCAGAGAGATATGGAAGAGGAGGACACACGAGTGGAGAGTGCACGGGGCATGGAAGAACCGCCGCCGCTTCGATGAGTTCGCCTGCAGTGTCCGGCTGGCTGAATGGCCGGCGGGCTTATCGGCCCTGTTGTGTAAGTGTGCGGCCCCCTCCTCTCATCTTTTCTGTTTATCTCATTCCTCCCGTTCCTCGCCGTGCACGCGGTCCGGAAGTAAACGGTTGCGCGGAGGGAAACTGCCGCCACCGTTGTTGTGGAACACTTCCGGTGCCACCATTAGCGGCCGCTTCCTGACTGCCCTCGTCCCGTTACGGCGGCCGATAAGAAAAGAAATCGGGCTTCCATTCTTTTTGATTCTTCTTCCAAAATGGCCGTGTCCTCCGCGCGTGTGCCGAATGCGAAGTGACCTCCTGAAAAGAAAGTGTGTGTTTGTGTGTGTGCGCGGAGGGGGGGGGGGGGCGCAGACTACGTTATACACGCAAGCAGCAGTATTGCCAAATCATGTTTCTTCCTTGGCTTGCTTAGTGGACTCGCGACTGACTAGATCGGTGCAGAGCTTTCTGAGTCTTAGGCATAGTAGCAGCCCCCCCCCCCCCCCCCAAAAAAAAAAAACACGCACAAGAGAATAGACACCGAGAGACACTCACAGACGCTGCACTCACAACTGATTTTATTCCAAGCTATCAAAGTGGAATATATAGGCTGCGTCGCGCATGCGCTTTAAGAGAAAGAAAAAAGGCGTGCCATCACAACATCCTGATCATACACCTTTTCTTGTAGCAGAAAAAAGTGCATGTTCCGAACTATGCAGCAGAATTGACGTATCGCTAATACAATCACTGCCCCTTTTCTTTATATGGAAAGCTTCCAAAAGCTCACGTGAGGTCTGGTCTTTAGCTAAGACAAGTAACCAACTCGCCCAAGAGCTCATTTTACCGAAGCTTTCTGAGGTTTTGCCGCTCGCCTTATCTTTAACTACAAGAACTCTGACGAGGTAATGTCTGCGGTGAAGGACGGTCAAGATGTGAGGTTGAGCTGTTGATATTTGGGCAACGCGTAAAGTGTTCCCTTTCCGGCTACCTTGTTCGAATGCCGCGGCTGTCGACAGGCGTTTCTTCTTTGGTCGCTTACTTTAGCTACACAGCTTCTCTAAAACGAGTTGTGGATTATGGCAGCGTCAGTCAGGGAGGTGTGCCGTTGTTACCTGCGTACTTTATGGCAGCTGAGCTCTTCGTGGTTTCCTCGTCGGGACACCGTTGCAGGAATTAGCTTTACGGCCTTTTGCCTCTAAACTTAGATTTACCCACACGGCTTCTCGTCTTGGGCGATGACCCCGTCAGCCACTGAGTGGCGCTGTTAATATGTAATATTTGACTATACGTCTGTCTACGAGTTTGTCTTCCTTCTGTGGAAGTCAAGCCAATAATGATTTATTGGTGCGCTAGGAAACGTGACTTAATGACATCCTAGTCTAAATCAAGAGGAAGAAATGGGCTTGGGCAGGGCATGTAATGCGAAGGCAAGATAACCGCTGGTCCTTAAGGGTAACGGAGTAGATTGCAAGACAAGGCAAGCACAGCAGGGGTCGGCAGAAAGTTAGGTGGGCGGATGAGATTGAGAAGTTTGCGGACATACGGTGGGCGCAGCTGGCAAAAGACAGGGTTAATAGGAGAGACATGGGAGAGGACTTTGCCTTGCAGTGGGCGTAGTCAGGCTGATGATGATGATGGTGCGTTAAATTCGGAACAGACAACAAAAATACACCATGATACAGCCACAAACCTGCCTACTACTTGAACTTTGGCTTGAACTCTGGCTTGAAAGGCTTGGCGTGAAAGTTGGCTTGAACTCTCGTCACGCACTTTCTGCCCTTCGTTTTACTGTGTCGCTAAACTTCAAGTGTACCAACCATTCAGCGCTTGTGTTCGGCATCTGGGTGTACGTTGGTGTAGGAGCATCGGCTCTTGCGCTGGATAACAACGGATGACCGAAAGGAGGACCAAACATACTCCGCGAAACATTTCGCCAAGTTCTCGTACCGTCTTCCTTCGTGTCCACCTCGTGGGCCCAACGCAAAGCAGACAATAATTCCAGACTTGCTCTGGGCACTGGTGCAGCCTACATAGACGGGGTAGTGTGCATCGTGCCTGCTAGCTGCCTCTCGTAACCAACCCTGTTTCACTAAGCGCTATCGCAGGCACAGAATCTTGCTCCTTTATTCCTCCTTGGCTCTTATGTTTCCTCCCATTCTGCCTGTAAATCTTTGTGCAAGGCATCGGAGCCTGTTATAGCGGCCGTGTGAAGGGGACTGGCATTGTTCGCTCCCGACGCTTGCCTCGTGAAGTGGAGCGCGGCCACTGAACGGGAAAAGGCGCCTGGGGAGCCGCCTATATATCGCTTCCTTTGCCTCTTCCTGGTCACTTTGCTTGCTTGGCCGCAAAGCCACTTAGCTCCACGCGCAACTCCAGAATAAGCAAACGAAGGGGAAGATGAGAAGAAGAAACACTGATGCTGCAGAAGGAGAAGAAAGAAAACTCATTCGGCTGTGGGTGAGGCGGCCAGCTCTGTATGCTCGTATACAGCTTTGGACCGACGGAGCTCGTACGCATTCGAGAAAGTCGTTGGCCATTTGCTCTCTGCCGCCGCTTCGCCGGTAAGTGTCCGGGAAGCTGTGGTTCGTGCAGAGTGCTGCGCGCACGGTTCGAGCGCGTTCGAGCGCGTGCGTTATTCGCGATCGTTCCCTAGATTGCCGGGACAGTTTTATCGCGCGCTGTCGCACGCCGTCGACTTTGCGCAGTGGCGCCATCTATAGCAGTGTCTAAGCACGAAACTTTGCCGCCTTTCTGGTATGTGGAACGCTTGGTTGCACGCCGCGCGTGTTTTTTACATTCGCTTCCTCCTTCATCTCGTTCATCCAAAGTGTTCATCCGGGTGTCCACCAAGAGTGGGACAGTTATACCGCGCCTTTCCTTTTTTTCCTAGCCTCACACTCCTTTCTTCTACGTTATTTTTAAGTGCTTGTGTCCAGAAACAAATTAATCATGGGCTCGTTAAGGGAGTTCCCGGTTTCGAGCCCGACCACGGCGGCTGCATTTTTATGGAGGCAAAACGCTAAGGCGCCCGTGTGCTGTGGGATGTCAGTGCACGTTAAAGATCCCCAGGTGGGCGATATTATTCCGGAGCCCTCCACTACGGCACCTCTTTCTTTCTTCTTTCACTCCCTCCTTTATCCCTTCCCTTACGGCGCGGTTCAGGTGTCCGCCGACATATGAGGCAGATACTGCGCCATTTACTTTCCCCCAAAACCAATTATTATTATTGTATATTATTAAGGAACGAACTGTTCAACGAAATCTGTGAAGTCTGGAGTTTTTAACGTCCCGAAGCGACACATGGGCTGTGAGGGACACCGTAATAGAAGGCTCGGGATTAACTTAGGTCACACCAAGAGTCCTTTAACGGGCGCTGACGTCGCACAGCACGCGGGTGCTTTATTATTTCGCTTCCATCCACCGCAACCGGGATGCGATCCCGCGACCTTTGGGTCGCCTCTGAGCCGCTGTGGGTGCATTACAATGATTTGTGAAACTGTGCAACATGACCGCCGTGCATCACGAGGTGAAAGTTTCACTCTTCGATTTATTTGAGCTAAGCATGGCGGCGAAATAAGCCGCCAGTTTCAATAATGGCCTTTGGGCCACACGCCCAAACCCAAAAGTTGCGAATATTTTTTTTTTGTTTTGAATGCACAGAAGAGTTGGCTGAGGTAGCCGTATTATTCAGAGCGTTTGAAGGCTATTGGACCAATCAATTAGTAGATTGGTTGTTTAATTACAAAATGCCAATGTGCCTTCTTTAGGTTTGTTTTAGGGCTCCGTACTTGATATGTATAATAGGACGATGATAGGAAAATGCCAGGCAAGCAGGAAATAGAAATATCGCGACGGAGTCGAAACGCGCAGAAAGGCGCTGACGACCCCGTTTCCACCTGTGAATGCGTTGCCGCTGCATGCATGCGATGCGGTTTGACTCCGAACCCGAGAACAAAGAATGACCTCGCTGCGTTATTGCCGCGCTTTGCAGGACCGAAAAAGCGCAGCAAAAGTTAAGCGAACGCGACACTGAACACAAAGGAAAAATGCAGACGAAGGAATAAAAACAGAGAAAAAGAAAGAACGAGGAAGAAAATGGAAGATGTGTTAAAGCGTCAGAGACGGAAAACCGACTCAAAGTGTCGCTTGAAACCGAGAGAGCGTCCTGTCCGGCCTTTTTTTTGTTTTTAGATCCAAGAAAGGGGGGGGGGGGGGCGGATTTGTACAGAGCATTACGTGGTGACTGGAAAGACGAATGAAAGTTTGGGGCCAAGGTGTGGGGGAGAGGAAACAGGCCGCTGCCGACATTCGTCACTCGGCCAGCGGGCCGTAGCCGGCTCTTTTTAGGGTGTGCATATATAGCAAGTCGTTTGCGCCGTCCGATCGCCCTCTTTGCCAGCTCGCCGCTTCTCGCTAGCTCTCTTTTGCCTCGAATAGAAGATAGCAGTGGCATCTGCGAAGGAGGCGGTAAGAAACAAAATGTAAAGAAGAATATGAGAGGAAAGGGCGTTCTTTTTTGCCTGTCTTCCGTTTGAAGCTGCTTTCCTTCGCTCGCATCTCGGCCGTGTCAACAGTTCGGGGAACCGACCGAACCAAAGCGCAAGGGAGGGAGAGAGTGGAAGGAGGGGCGAGTGTACCCTGCGGAGGCCGGAACTTGTTTCCGGGTTTCCCCCCTTGAAGCCAGGAATGCCTCCGGGGTCACTTCCGGTCCGGAGAGCGTGGTGCTTTCGCCATAGAAATACGAGGGGGGGGAGGGATTCTAAGAATATGTATGAGACCCGTGAAGGCATGCAAGCGGGCACTGTGGCGATCGTACGGGAGGACCTACTTCGAAAAGACCGGCGGCATCGCTAGAGAAGAGCTTTGCACGCGAAGTCGTGCGATGCCATTTCTTTGAAGAGGAGAGTATGCTAGGCTTGACCTGCCGCTTTTGGAGAGGCTGCACGATATGGAGAACGGAAGGCCAGCTGAGCGACACGCACGAAGGCTGTTCCAATCGTAATGTCACTTAAATGCCTCGTGCTGAAGTCCAGCTTTTCTGTACAGAACTGGGATTCCGTGCGCTTCGGTTATGTTCAGCGAATGGTTCCCGCGCGATTATTCCTCGTGCAGCTTACTTGGCTCTTCAGTATGCTGCGTCACCTCTTCAGTGTGCTGCTAATGTTCTCTGATCTTCCATCCTCGACCACTGGGCCGATTCCAGCGGCCTGTACTTGTGAGCGGATTTCGCTGCCATCGTACGCACCGCCTGCCTAAACTTATCGCACCCAAAGCTTTCCAACTTGGCAAAGCAGTCCAAGTGCAAATCTCTGTTGGTAACTTTGTAACCTTTTCTATAGGCGGATGCAACTTAAGTCTGCAGTGAAGCTCCGCCCACATTCAGGACCGGCGCACACAATTCCTCCACGACAAAAAAGTAGGCCGTTGTTAAAACTTCTCTTGTCACCTAAACAAGAAGCTAACCATGAGAAAAAAGTTATAAGCTCTAGAATTTTGATACCTGGTTTGTTTAATAAAGTCAAATATTAAAAATCTGATTTCGTTCACTTTTGTGACTGGCTAGCGGAGTAATACAGTACGCCGCGGACCGTGGCCCAGTGTTAACAACTGCTGTTTTTTAAAGCTGTATCCTACTATAGCGACGAGGGCGCGCCGTTATCGACGTCCTTGGCAGCAGGAGTTTCTCGCCCCGCTGTGAGGCACACGCTGTTTGCTTGCGAACGAGGCCATGGACACAAGCTAACAAACAAAAAGCAGTCAAACAAATGCGAGCATACGACGCATGTTTCCATTCAACTCTTGAGTCCTGACCT
Organism: Amblyomma americanum; assembly: GCF_052857255.1. Taxonomy (NCBI): domain Eukaryota; kingdom Metazoa; phylum Arthropoda; class Arachnida; order Ixodida; family Ixodidae; genus Amblyomma; species Amblyomma americanum. Next base: position 4,653,799 of record NC_135507.1, on the reverse strand, counting down.
TCCGGGCATGGGCACGTTTCACTCACTGAAAGCTAGGAATCCAAAGCACACAGTATGTGGCTAGCAACAGTTAACTGCACGTTCTACCGTATTCACTCGATATAAGCACCCCGAGCCCTTCCCTCGAACCACCATCCTTTGGCGACAAGGCGCGATTGGCACAGTGACGAATTTACTCCATTTGAACACCCCGCGCCCTTCCCGTCAACAACCTCGGTGCGAAATTCTCACTCGGACAGTGTAAGAGCCCATAGTGCAGTATTTACTCCTTTAGCACCGCGTGTCCTCCACTCCGCTCTCTGAGGGCTACATCTGCACCAGAAATGGGTCTAGCTCACTACCCTATCTACTAAACTTTAGCACCCCATGGCTACTTCTCCAGCGACTCGAAGAAACGTTTCGCTCTAAGGAGGGAGAACACATTTTGCATCGCTTATACCTTAACACATTTCCTTAGATACACCGTCTCGGGGCAGCATTGCACTAAAATAATATGAGAGCAGTATAGAGCGGCAAGCTCGTTTAGTTCGAAGGGTGGCAAGAAAAGAGCAAGAGAACACTCTAAGCATAAAGCGGATAAAATGGTAATAACTCCACCACTTAGCCCTTGAGACGAGCGGTTACTCCCACTAATAAATCGGCCTGGCTTCTCACTAAAGTCATCGAGGGAGTGATGGCTGCTCCTTTGGTGGACTTTATCTTTTATTTAACCCGTTTTAATTTGTTTTAATTCATTTAAGCATGCGATAGCTTGCTGGAGTAGGCATTTTCTTATAACCTTTACAATATTTTTTTTTTCCATTTTGCCTATAAAAGAGGGATTCCAGCATGAGGGACTAAGGGTAGTGGCAGAATAGGTATTCAAAAAGGACTAACCCCTGTGTCCCTTTTTCCTTTTTTGGCTTAGAGTGAAGAGCTAAATTTAGATGCCAACATTCATGTAGAAGTGTGTCTGTGCACAATCGCAAAAAAGTGCAGGGCGCATCGCGTGTATCACGTATCTCTCGCGGAAAGCCCTGTTTTGCTTGGAAGTCCCGCAGTCACTGCCCCATCGAGCTGTGTCTGCGTGTAGCACGCGCATTGAATCTATCTGTGCTTTTCTTTTTTTCTGCATTCCGCTGGCGATCCCTAACCGGAGCCCACCACGAGGATGCAGCGCACGAGGAAAGGCGCTTTTGGGAACTAAATTGGAGGGCAAGAGCAAAAACCCCGAAGGCTGGTGTCCTGGCTCGATACGTACAGGGTTCCAGAAGTAAAAGGCGTAGACAGCGACCGCGTATCGCAAACCGTTCTGGTCGCAAACCACGTCGGAGCGGCCGCGTGCTCGGCCGGGCTGTAACGGTCTCTCGCGTGGCTTTGCATCTCGACCATACTGTGTCTTTCTTTCTTTCTTTCTTTCTTTCTTTCTTTCTTTCTTTCTTTCTTTCTTTCTTTCTTTCTTTCTTTCTTTCTTTCTTTCTTTCTTTCTTTCTTTCAATTTCCTGCATATTTCTCAGACAAGTTTCCTTTCTTCTTTATTGCTCTGCTTTCTTCTTGCCTTCTTTCCTTCTTTTAGATGTCAATGCCCGCGTTGCCCTTCGCGTCGTCTTGCGTTCTTTCTTCCTTAATCCAGACTAGCTCGCTGTATGCTAATTAGAGCGTCATTAGTCCCTCCTCTCCTCGCACTTCTTTGGCCAGTGCTTCCCTCTGGCAACCTTGTCCGATCTCGGCGGCAGCGTTTGTGTGCGTCATGTGGTGCGCGACGTTGTGTACGGCTCTCGCCTCCGTTCAGCTACTTTCGGCGCTGCTATCTGGCCTCGTCGACACCGTTCTCACGCGGCCACTGCGGCGAGTCACGTGCGAGAACCGTGCTCGATGCCGCGCTGTTGTGCGCAGTGCAGCAGGCAGTTGAAATACCCAGCACGCGCGCGACTGTCGAATCCCGCGATGCGCCGAGGAAGGCTCCGTGGTTCGACGAATGTTTCCGCTACAATGGATTGCCCTTATTTTCCAATTGGTTGAGTCGTTTTCGCTTGCTACGAAAAAAAAAAACATGAAATGCGATTTGGGTTTCGAGCTGGTGGACCGAAAGCACGAACAACTACCAAACTATTCGCCTTCCGTACGGGGCAGTGGAAGGCCAGCGGTCACTTCGGCAGTTCAAGGACTGCATGCATTATTGGTGAGCGCAATGAAGGTGTTAAAAATGGAGGAGGCGGAGTTTTGTAAAAAAAAGTGACGAAGTTAACGGAAATTCGGTCGCTACAGCGCTGAGACAAATGCTAGTATTAAGTGCGCAAGAAGTGCAACGGCTGCATCCGAAATGAGTTCAGAAATGTGCCTAAGAAAATTGCAGGCTCAATTTTTTTTCTTGGGGACAGTGTGTCAAAGTGTGGGGACAAAGTGGCAAGACTTCAGTTTGAGCTAGTTGGTGAATAGACATCGTAAATAGAATACAACGGCGAGGAACACGGAAAACACAGGGCAGGAAATAACTGTCCTGTGTTTTGCGTGTTCCTGTCCCTGTGTCGTGAAAGTTTTATGGCAACAGTTCCCCTCTCTCTTTCTCTCCCAGATCGCGGGGTCGTTATCCGCCTGAAGTGACGTCATTGCGCGACAAGGTCACATGACGAAATGGATATGTCAAAGCGTAGGCGTCCAATCGTGTTCGTGAGGATGCCGGATACATGACTGGTTGCAGATAACAAAGGCCAGGCCAGGCGTTACTAGCTTAGGCACGTCGCCATTCATTCGACAAAGCTCTGCGGCGGCTTTAATATTGTCGCCTGTAACTTAAAGTTCGTGCCATTGCTTCTGACACCCCCTCGCGAACGCGAGGAAATGCAAAATAAGGAAAAACTGGACCAGGACAGCGCGGGAATCTCTCAGTTCACTAGGTGTCCATGCCAGTAAGCCGAACCCACATCGAATCTTCCCGCAACATCGCCCGAGCGGTGTTCCTTTTGCAAGTACGCAAACGTACACACACACGCACGCAGCCACCTCACATCGTGATTATACGGCAACAGCGGAAACATCATCAACAAACTGCACAGCGATGACGAAAAGAACGAGGCAGAAAAGAAACACGAGGAGCAACCGGAGCGCATGCAGACTCGTCAGATGGGGCTACCGGTTTCGGAGGGTTGCCACGCCCGTTGAGAGGGGAACCAGCCTCATCTCGTCGAGGGTACCTGAGGGAGGAGGGGGGATGAGAAGGAAAGGGAGGGGGGTGTTTCTCGTGCTCTTGTTGACCTACATTGAGTGAAGAACTCGTCCGCTCGCAGAATGAACCTGCCGGTCGCGGCCGTGCTTGGAACTCGCGACGCTGCGAGGCCTTGAACACGCGCACTTCACAGAAAAAGCGCCTTTACAGTCTGCCTCTTTCGATGCCGTAAAGCGAGCGCTTGCCGCAAGTTATTTCCAAGCGCCATTTTTATTTCGAAGCGCAAGTTATTTCGAAGTGCCAGAGATGTTTTTCGAAGTCGCTCGCGCCTGCTATGCAAATTTGCTTTTCCGTTGCGCATAACAAAATTTAAAAAAAAGCAGCGCAGTGCACGAAACACCGCGAAAACATACAACGCCTGCCTGAAATGTGTGAATGCGTCCGCGCGCGTCCTCTCCAGACACTCGCTATTAAGTCGCTCCACCTCCATCGTTTTCGGCTCTCCCTTAATGCTGATCGTAGTCGATGTGTCACACCGCTGACTGACTCGATCACTCCGTTCGCCATCTCATTAGCGTAGAACAAAAAGGGCCTTCTGACTCGTGCCTCTACGCTGCAACAACATTACAGCGGTCACGACTCGGGACACCGTGCCCCGTAGGCAGTCTCTAAACTTTCCCCCTGCTCCGATAAACGCTCAGAATCAGCGGCGCCACCATCATGGCCGAAACAAGAGCATTGACTCTAATTTAGCCTCCACTGCCTCTCTAACCCGAGGACTCGGTAACAGTCGAGGTCTGTCCCCAGCTGCGCGCACTTTGTGCGAGTCCTCGCAACACTCGCCACAATCGAGGCAGCGCCTTTTCTCGATCCGCTCTGCCTTGGCACCCAAATTGCGCGCGATCGGCTCCCGCGGGGCACCCATTCCGAGAGAGTGTGCCTATATTCGTCCGCACGGTCGGACTACCGCGCGTACTCCAGTGGCCGCGGAGGACGTGCCGAGCTGCTAAGTGTGCTGGTTCCGAATTCGGCCTTGCGTGCCTGCCAGCCGGCCCGAGAGGCAGGAAGCCTTTATCGCAACCCCCCCCCCCCCCCCCCCCCCCACATACACACACATCGAGGGAGCGTTTGTGAAATGCATGTTCGTTGTTGTGGCAGCGTACTTTGGCATCGATAGCGGATGGTGCTGTTGCTCTCTGTATTTTCCTGTAAGGGAAGAAGCACTGGCGTCGTGACTCGAGCGAAATTAGGCGGCGAGTAGCATCTGGGGGAGGAGTGAAACATTGGGCGTGAGGCTAATTGAGACGCTGCGATTTTATATGCCCCCCAAGGGGGCCGTGATGTACTCGGCCGTTTTTATTTTACTGTTTGTTGAGAGGCGGCGCCGCCGTCGCCTTGTTCCTGTTGTTCCTGGGCATTGTTGTTTTTTCGCCGACTTACCGGCAGTGGTCCACCGGGCGGAGGACTACTCATAATGCTTAATTTGACTCAAAATAAAGTTTTTACTCTCCCTTTAGTTTCGCAGGTTCAGGGTCAAATCCGCTGAGCATCATTTTGGGAACAGCGCTAACGCAAGACGGAGCGAGAACAGAACAGAGGCGCTGAATAGCAACTGGCGTTTATTTCAGAAATATATTTATACATACCGCAACCCCGCAATGAAGAAAAACAGATTCAGCTTGCTGCGCGAAAAGATGGCGAAGAAGAAAGGCACGTGTTCAGCTCACGACAAAAGAAACTTAACTAGAGATGAAGCGGCAATAAGGTGAACGGGGTAACAACACGGTGACCGGGTGAAAACAAACAAGAATAAACGATAACAAGGGTAAAAGTTTCTTTTTTTTTTTTTTACTGCTACAGGCGCGCGTCAATGATGAAAAGAAAGTAAGTGCCGAGGTGAATGGCACGTGCTCATTTCGAAAGGAGGAAAAGGGGGCGATAAAACGACACTAAAAAAGTGAATGATCGGGTGAAAACAAACAAGAACAACACCAACAGGGGTAAAGGCACATCGAGGAGGCGGCTGGCGACTATCAGGACTGATGCCCAAGAAAAGCGATTTCTTTTGAAAATTATGTGATGGACGGCGCACTGACACAACTGTGAGCTTTCTTATTGGTGATAAAAGCTTCCCAGATTTCTCGAGCATGCTGGCTGAAATATTTCTTGATGGTGTGGGTTTTGTCAAGCAAGGGAGAGCATTTGCATTTGGTGCGGTGAATGACTGGGTTCGACCCCGTAGTAGCATTTTGAGAATGAGCGCGCTCGCGCAACCTGTCGTTAATAGATCTTCTGGTTTGCCCCACATAGGACCTGCCACAGGAAAGCAGAATTTCCTACACAACGGTTTCTTACACTGCACAAATGGATTCTGGTGTTATATCTTACATTCAATCCGTTCAGTCTCTTCCCTGTTCACACGTTTGCACAGAGCACCAAGTTTGTTCGGGGCAGAAAAAATGACACGAACTCCACCTTTAGCACCTAACTTCTTGAGCTTGTGGGACACACCATGCAATGCACATATAAAACAACGACTGTGCGCGATCGATCGATGTCTGTATGTTTCTTCTTAAAATCTCCGCGGATTTCCTGAACAAGTTTTTCCGCCAGGTTGCGTAACAGGTCCTCCGGGAAGCCAGCGGATCTGAGCCGGCTCACCTGCGAGCTGAAGCTGGCGGAGACCTGGTGTTGGCAAGATCTGTAAATGGCGTTTTTGATTGCGGATGTGGCGATACCACGTTTGATAAGCCGAGCATCGGTAACACACCGTTATTTACATCATGATACGTAACTAACTGATCAGTGATTGACCGGACAATTTTTACCCACGGAAGGAACCCTGGGGGCTGTGTGAAGCCTGTGTGAAGTGCTCATGGAACACAGTACACAGGTTGAAATCTTCGCACAAGGGCGTTTCTGGATTTCGTCTCCGCAGAAATGTGGCGGCTGTGGCCGGTAATCAATGCAGCTCAGCACTCTTGTGCCACAGAATATGGGCTCCCGATGCCAGGATTCTCTGGCAGCACCGTTATTAAAAAATTATCAGGGTGCCCGCGTAATATGTCATGCTCGCTATTCCTCAAAGACCTGCCATTTGGAATTGAATTGTTTCGTTGTTAAAATGACTAGTCCATTGTTACTTAGTCACTGCGTGCCTCAAATGATCTGCTTAATTAGTCATTCTGCGAGGAAATTCTTCTGGCTTCGGCGTATGGACTCCGACATTTGATCAAATTTTTTAATTGTTCAAAACGTCGTACGTGATCACGAATCAACGCAGAATCCGTCACCTCGAAATACTTTTTTTTTTTAGCATGAAATGCTTTTAGCTCTCTTCCTCGGCGAACACAGGCGAACATCGGCCAGAAACTGCGCCGAATCCGCAGCCGAAACTGAAGCCAAACCATTTTGAAACATTCCGGATTTTTCGTCCCAATAGTATTGAGAAAAAAATGAACGTTCTCGCACATTCCAGCTGCCCGAGAGGGACTCAAACTAATGCAAGCGCAGATCAGGAGCTTCAACTTTCTGACCAGTCGGCAGCCACCGAAGCTTCTTTTTTTCATATACGATCTTTATTTAACGCGTTTATCTGTAGTAATAGAGCCGAAGAAGGATCGACATCTGAGCAAGGTGGTAATGCATCACGAAGAAAGCTTAGCGCATTCGCGACGAACGACAAGACAGCTAGGACAACACAGGCGCTTAATATAAAATGATTTCCGGGCCAAGTCTACGCACAAGAACGGACAACACGAGCTCTTACTCACATCTGTTTAATGAGGTGAAAGCGGTCAACATATATACCCTTTATAATGCCGTACCAACTGGCGCTTCACCGCGCACTCTTCTAGATGTATAACCTCCCAAAAAATTGCGCCGAAATTTTTTTATAATGTCTGACAGGCAACTGGCCCACCAGCTGACCTTTTTCAAGCAATTGAGTTTACGTGCAGAGGCTATTTGCAACGCTGCCTACAAGTGGACGGTACGTAACTTAGAACTGTGCACTTGAGATTCTATTTCGAGTTGCGGTTTGCCATCGTCCTGGTGATATTTATGTTCCGTACAGTCTTAATTCTGAGTTTAGCCCAGGCCTGCATATATATATATGATAAAGTCACCAGAAATCGAAAAACATAAGAGGATTTAATTCACGACGTTTCGGCTCGAGGACCAGCCTTTTTCGAATGTACTACAGCATTCGAATCACGCAGCTAGAGGTACAGGAATAGCCTGAAGCACCAGTGCGAACAAGTAGATGCAGCTGTTGGGAAGGAGCAAACGACAGAAAATAAAAAATAAAACGGGGAAGGAGAATTCCTTTCCCCACCCCCTCAGGGGAGTGACCCTGGAGGTGTCGCTCATTACCGCATTTTGGTGACAAGCGTGAAGCGCTTGACCCCGGCGCACCGAGGAGGCAACATTCAAGAGAAACTGTTGGGGACAGGGCTAAAGAGGAATGCCAACGAGACAACTAAAAAAAGAAAAGTTATTCCTCAAGAATTTGCAAAACGCTACTTAGAGAAGGGTGGTGGCAGCACGATAGAATACAAAATAACACATCAACAAAAATCACAAGTTTGATTATCACAGGATTGATTGAAGCCCGCCGCGGTGGCTCAGTGGTTAAGGCGCTCGGCTGCTGAGCCGAAAGACGTGGGTTTGATCCCGGCCGCGGCGGTCGAATTTCGATGGATGCGTAATTCTAGAGACCCTTGTACTGAGCGATGTCAGTGCACGTTAAAGAACCCCAGGTGGCCGAAATTTTTGGAGCCCTTCACTGCGGCGTCTCTCATAGCCTGAGTCGTTTTGGGACGTTAGACCCTCATAAACCAACCAACAGGTTTGGTTACGAACTTGTGATCTTTGCTGAAGTCCTTTTTTGTATTCTGTCGTGCTGCCCCCTCCCTTCTCCGAGTAGCATTTTGCAAATTCTTGTGCTTTCTTTTTTTTAGTGCTTTTTTTTTTGCCTGTCTTAGCAATGGTCGTCTGCCCCTAGTCCAGGGCTCCGCTGGATGCCGCTGCCAGCTGTGCTCGCCGGATCAGCCCAACTTGGACGTCCTGACGGTCGCTGGAGAGCATTCCTTCCCATTGCTCCGCACTCGGGTTTGGTATTTTTGGTGCCACCTCTATTTTCTGGCAGGCCCACGTTATCTGATAGAGCGTGGGTGTTTCATGGCACCATGGGCATTTGTCTGTGTATTGTGTGGGTTGTATTTTGTTGAGTGTATTTAGATTCGGGTATGAGCCCGTCTGTAGCAGCCTCCAGACGACGGCGTCTTCCCTGGAGAGAGATTTATGTGGTGGGGGGTACCGTTTCCTGCAGCCCTTGTAGTGGTTTAAGATTGCCGAGTAATCTCGAACCTGTCCCCGTCCCTAAGGAATGTTGCCTCCTCGTTGCGCTGGGGTCCAGCGCTTCACACTTGTCACCAAAATGGTGTGACTACGGGCGAGGCGCATCTTGGCTTTTTAAGCTTTCGTGTGGAAGACTTCCGGATCAGTGGCCGCAGACCATGGATGTAAGAAGAGTGAAATGTGCCCAGGGAGCGATTAGCATTCTCCCCTGTCTGTTGGATGTGCCACGACTCGAGTAGAAGCCTCCTGCGCAGTTTAGCTTCGGTTTCTAGTACAATAGTACCTTCAAAGTCAATTCTGTGGTCGCATGCCTCGCAGTGTTCGGCCACAGCGCTGCGTTGACGGTTCATCTGTCCGACGTCGGACGTACGAGGCCGCGGAGACCGAGCAGGGGATGTTGTATGCTACGCCTTGGGCCTTTTCTTTGGGGTGGGTCCTTCGGGCGGGGGAGAAGGGGTCCCATGGTGGTATTCGGTTTATGCGTTCGGTCACCAATCGCACAGATTGATTTTTTATTTCAACAACAAATTGCATTGTCATTTTTAATTTTAATTTATTAATGTTTTAATTTTAGCGCTTCGAGCACCTTTCGATCGCCGCCTGTGTCTTGGCCAATCCACCGCAGTGGGTATGTGCCATTATCCTCTTGAGGGCAACAACAACAGCGGTGGCTGTTCAATGAACCCGGTTGAGTGAAGAGGTACAAGAAAGGCTCGCCTGTTATTTATTTATGAATAGTACGATCTTGATATACATCGTAGCAGGTAAAAACATAGCTCCGCCAAGCACGGCAAAATTAAATGCAGGCACGTATAAAACAATATATCCAGGTTCAGAAAAGATGGGGCTGTTGCTGTTCGGGTGAAGCGAGCGCTCACTACTGAACGCGTGACCACGCTGTGCTCGCAGTTCTCGCAGCGTGCAAACTTGGTGGTCGTTGGTTGAGATGCTCGGTCGCAAGGCACCACTACACAATTCGAAACGCCTCAAGGACTCTGCGCGTAGGCGGCAGGCCGTAGCCAGCAATTGTGCGATCGGTTGAGCGAACAGTCCCTTGGCAGAACCGGGTCGAACAGAACTCGGGATGTCGCCCTACAACAACCGCAAGGGCCTCCGTGCATGCGCAGCCAGTATGCGGTAAATCGGCGTACCTCTGTGATGGTACGTGTCCGGTACGCTAAATCTCTCCAATACGAGCAGCGAAAACGCCGTAATTGAGAACATCTAAAGCAGCGCCCAACAAAGCGTGGCTGGCTATAGGAGTATTTTTCCGGGCCATTCGTCGTCGTCGGCAGCGGGGCGATATTTAACACTAATTTTGCTATATTTTTGTTACGGCCCACATACTTGTGTATCTTAATTATTATACTTTCCTTCCTTTCTTTTAAGAAGCCCTGGCTCATCCTCGCCTCGCCTTCGTGCCCACCTTTGTCGTGATTGGCCACTTCCACCCATGGCATCTCTGGTGTAATAGGAGTATCACGACGTCGGGATAGGCGGGACATCGACCAATCACATCACGAGCTTACATGGAGTATAATAGAATGAGGCGGGCAACTTGGTGACTAGTAGTAGAATGCATCTTGAACCGTGCTTTGTCCTGCTGGTTTCTCCTCGTCCCTTGTCGTTTTGCGCGGTTTCAAGATGCATTCTCACACGGAGACAGCTTTTTGGATTTAACGACTCACTTTTGGCTCGGTAAGAGTAGTGCATGTTTTTGCCAGCATTTGCGCACGCATTGTAGCCTATGTTGCTGCCAAAGAAAGAGAGAAAGAAAGAAACAAACAAAAGAAAGAGAGAAATAAAGAAAGAAATAAAGGATAAAGAACCAATACGTCTATGTGTGGTCTTTTTTACAGCAAAGTCCACTTCCACGCTCCACCTTTCGGATGACGATCATAAGGTTTCTGAACTACAAAAACAAAAAGAAGAATAAGAAAAAGGACGTTTGAAATTGCCAAAACAACTTCCACAACCATAATCTTCATAGCATCGCCTCATAGCATTTTTCGCAAAATAAACGCCCTGTCAGGCTGCCGCAGGTGGCAAAGGCGCTCAGACATGCGCGCGCCACCTCCCATGCTTTCTGTCTTCGTTACCTTGCTTCTTCGTTGAGGGCGTCGTTATCGTCGCAGCGTTAATTAACTTAGACGCACCTCAGGAAGCTGCGCTGGGGCTTAATTTCTGACCGTCTTGGGGCCGGCGTGTGAGTATGCGCACGCATAGAATATGCAGCATACCCTCTCATAGTTCTTGCTCATGGGGAACACGAGCGCCACCACCCGCTCCTCGCAGCACTCGTCTGCGTGCATTGCCTTCCCTCTGGCGGCCCCATTCCTGCACCCGTCTGTCTCTTTCCTCGTCTCGCGCATGCGCACTCAGCAAATCAACGACGCCCGTGCATGTGGACGCTCACGGTGAACTGCTCCTGCCAGCGTTCTTTCCCGATGCGGAGTCTTTCTTAGCGTATACACCCAAGCCTAGCCATGACTTCTGGGGATTCCTTCAAACGCAGTGCATTAACAGCGTTTTCCACTTCAACTTGTTGCATAAATTGACTTCGCCCTAGCATCTAGCCATCTTGATTAGCTTAGTAGAGCGACTGGCTGGACATGCGGTGGTCGGGGGTTGCATCCACGGACGAGGATGAATTTTGTTCCGGCTACTTAGTTTGAGTGAACGCTGTATGGCTTTCCCTTGAGGAAGAAAAACTCGTCCGTAAGTCATGCGAGCCCGGAGCGACTCGGACTGTGTGAACTTCCGCGGAGTTGCAGTGGCCCAATGTGAACTGGGTCCCGGAGGAAGGTTCTTTTTTGTTTTTTGACCATTCGTTCTCGTGAGTCATGTGTATTGCTGGCACCGCATTGACCGTGATGTTCGTGGAACAATTTTAGGGTTAGGACGTGGGGTCTGACAATGGCCTTTTGAGTTGCGTCAACGAAGCAATAGCAGGAGCAAGAGATAACTTCCCCTCGAAAAGTGCACGCATTGAAGATCCCTTGAAATGCGTATAATACGCATTGTATACATGCGCAAGCACCGACTGCATGAGCCCTTGTGGATGGAAGTCATGCCTCTAATTTTTTTTTATTAATTTGGAGATGAAGCTGGTTTATCATAATGTATTCTTGAAACGCCGCCAACCCTTGTAGTTTTTCTTTCCTCCCAGTAGCGGCGTGTTGTTAGGTAGCTGAGCAACAATTGCCCATGTCTGTCGTTTCTTCTTGTGTGCGCTGTCATTTGCTGGGGATTCGTCTACCATAGGCTATGCATCAGCTTGTCCATCAGCCTGTTGTAGGGCGAAGAGGGCATATACGGGTGGGAGTACAGATTGAATGAGGGAGTGGCAAAGGTAACGCACTTGGAGAATTGAGTTGCGTACAAGGCAAAGGCGCCTTCCGCAATGGCCTAGTATTAGGTGCGTTCAGGGGGCGCAGTATAAGTGGAATGCACGAAGCTCAAGACAACGATGATAATATGAGGTATAATCCGGAAGATGGTGATCGCCGAAGACAAGAGCCAGAGGTTCGGCACAGGTTGCATCAAAGGAATAAGCATGCAAAACAGTAATTTCCTTTAACTTCTAAAAGGACAAAGATGATGAGGAGGTCTACGGAAGGACTCAACTTCGCGGTATCAATTTACGTTCTTCAACTTATCGCATAAATGCCAGGCAACGGCAGCGCTGAAGGGCTTGATTTGCTAGGCTTGACTTGCTCACACTGGGTAGCTACTCAGACTCATGCATGGGCTTGAACTGCAATGACCACTCATTACTAAACCCCGTGACACAGAAGCTGAAAATGGTTTTGTAGTGCAAGCCACAACGTCCTTGGTAGCGTTTGGTAGCGCAGGCTGTGGCCACAAGGCTATTTCGACTAGTTACGGGCACTGGAGGGGTTGCTTTGCCTGCATGCTCTTAGGTAACGAATGTATTCGGCACGATGTGGCCAAAATTAGTTGGGCCATAGCGGCGGAGTAATCGCGTTTTCGAAATTCTAAAAACTGATATTTCTGCTACTAACGACCACCTACAGACCTCTAATTTCAACCAGTCGTGTAGCTAATAGTTAAAAAGTTGATTATCAGACATTAGTTAACCGGCTATCTAGTCAACTTTATTGAGCTATATTTAATGTCCGCCGGCACTGGTACACTGGTATTATTCTGCCGCAGAAGCCGTCCTCATAACTCATAAAGCCTAGTTTTGAAAATTATTGATGAGCTTCCCTGAAACACCTTGTATATTATGCTTTTCTGGGTGAAGTTACCCTTGCACGGCTCGCAACGCGTGTCTACTAACGCGCGCGCTATTTTGTATTGCGGAGTAAAAGGAGGTCGTGCTTCGCCGCTAGACTGAGCACTTCCGCAGTGGTGACGGACGGCCGGCGCTGTTGGACAGACAGTGGTAGGAAATAGAGGGGAGGGAAAGGAAAAGAAACACACGTCTTGGCATGTATCGTGAGAAAGACAAGGCTTCCCTCGGCACCGGCTAGCGGCCGGTAGTTGACCCGCTTTCGCCCGAAACAATGAAGAGAAGGGGAGAAACGGTTATGGCACAACGGCCGCCTGTCCGACGGTCGAAAAGACTCGGCGCACTGCGTGTCGTTGACCTCGTCCTCGCGGTGCCGCTGGACTCCTCGGCCGCCTCAATGGAAACGCCGTCCGGTGAAACGGCAACCCCGTTTTTTGCGAAGGCGTTAGAAAGTACATGCACGTACAGCGAATAGGAAGGTGGGCGGTGCCTTTTAAAATGATTGTACCTACGTAACGGTCACTGCCATTCACCCATGTGTATGTACGCAACGTTCGTCATAGGGCGAATTCATAGTTCACATGCATCTGTCTTCAAGACAACTGGTAGCCTAAGTCGTTCCGAATTCAGCACGCGTCTGCCCTTACGGACGAAGCCTCTAATCTCCTTCTTTCCTTTACGGCGGCAGGTATTAGTGATGGTTCCCGTGGGCCCTTCAGGTTAATGTTATCCAAAACCGGAGGTCAGAGGCCATTAGCTGACAACGCAACTTGAACGCCAGCATAGAAAACGAAACACGCAGCAGAAGTATATGGCAACACTGCACCACATCTGTCACGTGCACGTTGCGGTTTTCGTAAATGTTCAGTGCTGTTGTTTTCCCTTTGCTGCGCTTTCTCGCGCTGACCCTTTAGAGGAACCTGGGTAGGGAGTTTTAGCAGGCCGGTATTCAGCTCCCGCAGGAAGCGAGCGTTGCGGAATTGGTGCACACCTGAGTCGGATTCTCGGAGGTCACTCTGCAGTAATCTAGGCTGTGTTGGCTCTGCCCGTGGGTGCCACGTTGCGAGTTAGCAGCGGAAGCGATTTCCCGACCTACACAGCCGCCAGTGAAGAATGCGGGGTGCTGTGCCTTTCGTTGTGAGTTGCCTGTTGGATGTTAATGCATTCTTTAATGTTAATGAAAATAAAATGTCTGTACGAACATACCCATCGGCTTGGTCTCCTTGAGACCGCAGCATCTGTAAATAAATAAGATGAACTAGCGGACGTATGAATGAATGAATGAATGAATGAATGAATGAATGAATGAATTATATGCAGTCCCCAACGAATAGGAGGTGCATTTCGGGCTGCATTGTTGTCGAAGCGGGATGCTTTAGTTATCAAATGATGGAAATAATAAGCATACAAACGAATGAATGAATGAATGAATGAATGAATGAATGAATGAATTTGCAAACCTGCAAACCGATGTAAGTAATAACAAAGGAGAGAACGACCGAATGAATAAGTTTGTCGTTTTATGACTTTAACGACGCAACCAAAGGGAGGATGGATTGCAAACGGAAACCTTCTGCATGTCAGTGCGCGTTAAAGGACCCCAGGTGGTCGCAATTTCTGGAGTACTTCACTACGGCGTCCCTCATAGCCTGAGTTGCTTTGGGACGTCAAAACCCCACAATCAAACCTTCTGCACAGTAGCATCGCAGCTTGCGCGGCAACTTCGAATCGTAATGTGACCACAACAAGTAAAGCATCGCGCACACTGGGACCAACAAGAACCCAGCATGGCGAATACGGCACCGAGGGGGAGCAGTGACCAAAGTCGTACACACACACGTCGTTCCGCGTGGCTCGTGTAAAACACGCAGTAATCCCCTCCGGGAGCAGGCCACACACTGAGAAAAGGAACGGTCGAACGAACGAAAGAACCAGGCAACCGCTTCCTGCAGGCCCAGCAAGCGCAAGCAGAGATGAAAGCTACGAGAACGAACGAGTGAGACAGAAAAAAAAAAAAGGAGAATCGGGCCTGACAGGAAGGAACAGCCAAGCGGCAGGCTGTACTCAAAGACGGAGTGCGCAGCCCACAGGAGTTATACACGTACTACGCTGCGAGCTATAAATACCGGTGCACCGATGTGTGCGACGTAGCAGCCTGCCTTCAACGACAAGAAGTCGTCTTCCCTCGTCCCCCCGAACGGGTTCGGCCAGCCTCGCATCATTCCGGCAGCGGCGTAGCGGTTCTTGACATGTCGGTCAGATTTCATCGAAGACGAGAGGGATAGCTCTGCACATCTTTGTTTATTTTCTTTTCTCGTCGGTCCTCCTTTTAACACACACACACACACTCTCTCTCTACCGCTCCGTCTGCAGTCACTTGCCTGCCCTGTCTATTTTTGTTGACGAGCGCGCACTGCTTTTGGCTTTCTTTCCTCGCCGGTTGCTGGTGGCCATCGACCGCCGCTCGGCAGCGCAGGGAAATGACCCGTGGCGGCGGAGGCGAGGTGGTCGTGGCAAAGGAGTGCGCGGTGGCGAGGAACTGCGGGAAGGGTTAACTAGGCCACGGCGGCTAAAAGCGCCTCCCGCACTGCCGCGTCCTGGTACGCGTGGCTCACGGTGCCGTGCACTGGCGGAGTGGTGCCGCATGCCTGCCTGGGCTTGTAATGCAAGGAACGGAGCACGCAGGCTAAAACAGTGCGGCTCAGCACCCCCCTTTCTGGACGTGCCCGTCGGGTCCTTCGTGCGTTCCCGGGACGTGTATGCGATAAGAGCTGCTTGACCGTGCTGTGGCTCTCTTCTTGTGGGGTCAGTGCAGGCAGGGGTTAAGCGGGAGGGGGGGGGGGGGGGATGTGGTGGCGTTCCAAACTGTGCACAGCGGCACAGCAGTGTATGTGGCGTGAAGGAATGTGAAAGAAGGGGGAACCAGGCGTAGGTTATCGGAAGGTGCCGCGCGCACACGTGCATCGGTCGGTTCGTGGAACGCCAGGATCTTTGTGTTCTTGTGTTGTGCTTTTTTTTTTTGGCAACGATTTAGGCGCGGAGAAGCTGGGTCGTCTCCAGCAGGTGGTCGCAGCAGCACGGATTGTAAAAAATAGCCTCTTTGATCGCGGAATGAACCTACCTTTTGACAAAAAATTTAGTGCTAATATTTGGGGACGTAGCACTGAATTTTTTGACAAAATAGGGAACCTTAGGTGCGCTTATGACACGGGATACAATTTGTTCTGCGGGGAATGAAAAATTTTTTCCAGAATTTAATTATTAAAGTAGGACTGGAGTGTGCATTTTGTGCGGGTGCGTTCTTTATGCGAGGAGGTAGGGCAAAACGGCCTACAAAATGGTGTGCGAGATATTTTTCGTCATTCGAGAAGCTCTCCAACATAACAACCAGCAATCACTGTTTCGCACGGCCGCTTCTCTTGTGCACAGAGAATGCCTTGATCGCAAGATGCAAAGCTAAACGGAGCAAAGTGCAAAACTGAAGTTCACAAGGACAAGAAATCCAACTGCTTCATTTCACTCATCCCGAAATTAGATACTCACTGGCACTGCCCGAAAACAAGGGGTACAAAAGTGCTTTAAAATGCTTTTTTTTTGTTGTGTGTGTGGTGGTGGTGGTGGGGTAGGGGGGGGTGAAGGGGGAGGGAAGGAGGGGGGAGGGAAGGGGGCAGTGCCGGCCTCTGTTGCTTTTTTCGGGAAATTACTACAAATGCATTGCTACTGTACCAGTTCTGCGGCGTAAATGTCTAATGTCGTTTGTATAACACACATGCTAGAGCATTCGAGAACAATTTAATTCGTTTTTAACGCGGAACGCAAAATTTGGCAGTGCAGCCTTTTTTTCTTGCCTGAGACAGATCCGAAAGGGAGCTTGACTGAACCAATGAGGACATCGATTGATCATCAACCAACGAATCAATCAGTCAGTAAATAAACAAGACTCAGTCAATCAAACAATCTTTATTAATAAGTACCGACAGTACACACTTTCTTAGATTACTGCACAGCAGGAGGTCCCAATAAAAGCTTGGTGGGGACGTGCCATGTGGAATAAAAACACCGCCCAGCTGCTCTTTCGTAGATACGATGGTCATGATAAAAAAGACAAAGAATAGGGGGAAGAAATACTTCCTGCGAGAAATTGACTGAAGCCAGATCAGTCAGGAGAACGTTGTTGTGCAAGCGCTCACTGTGTGCACACGCGTCGCCAATGTTCGCCGTGAGTGCGCTTGTGCGACGGGCTCAGAATGTATGTCGTCTCATCGACGAAACAACTCATTAATCCCTTGCAGAAGAACGCTTGGCGCAGGCGCAATGCAGCATCATCCCTCGCTCTTCCTCCGCCGAAAACCTTGATGGGATATTTCCTCGTGGCAGCGCCCAACCGGAGCCATCTTTATTCGGGGGCCTTCGCACTGAGTCTCTCACATCTTCCCATGCGTGTTCCTTCACATCACGTGGTTCTTCCTCCTCTGCCACCATAATTCTTTTATCGAAGTTGTGCTGTTCCTTTGCGCTGATGATCGTTATGACGTCATAATGACAACAGGGATAAGCAGTGCCTCCCCTGCAGCTCAGCGGACCACCTTCTCTTCCCCGGCGGCCACCATCCTGCCAAGGCCTTCTGGCACCTCCTCTCCTTCCTGGAGGCCACCGGCCTCTCCGGCCGCCTCTAGGCCTGAGGGGACAGCACATGCCAACTGACATGATCACTGCGGCTGCGCGCCTACCCTCTCCTTTCAATCTTTTTCCCCTCCTCCTTCTACGACACGCCGGCGGTGGGCGTGGAGGCTAGCCCTCCAGTAGACAAGCCCGTGTCTTCCCACTTTTCATCCTTCAACCACACAAGAAGAAGAACAGTCCTCCACCTTGCGTCTTATATGTCTCTTACCCTCGCAGGGTTGATACAATGTCTCTAAACCGAAAGCGGCTGCCACACTCCAGTTCACATTCTTTATACACTCGCTAACTGTGGAGGCAGCCATTTTGGTAACGCACCTTCATAGGCAACCGTTTGCTCTGCGGACAAAATACGGCTTTGCCGGGCAACGATGATTTTTTAGATCCCGTGATTCTTAACGGCACCAAGATGGCGGGTACAGACAGCATTCCTGCAAGAAAACTAAATATAACAAAACTATACAGCAGAACTAAAAATGAAAACACGAGATCCCGTCTGTCTGTGTATCATGTTTCCTC
This sequence comes from Amblyomma americanum, assembly GCF_052857255.1. NCBI lineage: Eukaryota > Metazoa > Arthropoda > Arachnida > Ixodida > Ixodidae > Amblyomma > Amblyomma americanum. The sequence continues at coordinate 4,635,839 of NC_135507.1, read as the reverse complement.
CCCAAGATAGGAAATTCTGCGCGAAAAAACATACTGCTACATAGTCAGCACAACTGGCGCCTCTTTTACAGCCTCCCCCGTTCATTCACATGTAGCGCAGCTTCGATGAGCATTTAGGCCACCAGCCTGCCCGCACTGCCTACGCGTCCTTTCATTTTGTGCTTATTTTCCTCGGAACTTGGCCTTTCTGCCACCCACGACGCGTTTTTTTTTTCTTTTCCGCCTTCGCTCTGCAATTGAGTTGATTATATTGTCCTTATTTTTCATATCGCGTTTCTTTTTTGCAACTTATAAAACTCATTTCCGCGCCAATCTTAGCAAATTTCTAACGAACAGACAAGAGCAAGAAATAACTGATCACATGCCGCATCACGACACAGAACAGAGCCAGTAAGTTCAGTAGTGTAGCAAGTTGCGGCTTTATGGCAGTACATATCTCTCTTGGCAAAAACGGCGACATATCTCTCTTGGCAAAAAACGGCAAGAAACTACGGGATACTCGCGGAGCCGGCTAGTGGTGAAAAACTTTTTATCAAGAGTGACTGTGTGACCGGCCCTCGCGGGAGTGGTCCTCAGTCCAAGACTCCGATCGCTTTTCCTGTCCAGCTTTTCCTCCCACGCTGCCATCCGTTTCCGATCGCTCAGGCTGAAAGGAGAGGAAGCAGCGAAAACACAGAAGGCATGGAAGGAAGCTGCCAGATAAGGGGAACGTCCCGTAGCTCCTGTCTTCCTTTGTTCTCCGTATGAGTCAATAGCTGCCAGAGTAGTTGGCTGTAGCCAATTAACCAAGCCAAGCAGTAGGCTGGCAGGGGGCGGGCAAAGGGCTCCTGGACTGAGGATTTCTCCCACAAAAAAAAAGAAACTCAGCAGCTGCATTAAAGCTTGTTCTCGCGCTCTCTTTTTATTTTCAGTCACTTTTCATGACTGATTCGCTGACATCCTTCGAAAGGCGCTGCTGTCTGATCGTCCGAAGGGTCGTCCTGGATGGACACGGCTAGCCCACTGCTGCGCCGCCGTGCGGGCGACCACGGCTCCCTCGTGTGCACAAGCTGCTCATCGTGTAAAATGTTCTAAAGCGAAGGGAGGGAGAAGGGCTTCGGCGGCACTTAACGTAATTTAAAGCAACTCTTCGGTCCGCGGCTGGGTCATGCAATCCCGCTCCGAAGAGAGGAAACTACTTTCGCTCGACAGTCTTGCTGCGCACGTGACGCTGATGTTATGCCGGGAGCTGAGCGCTATCATATAACGACATGTGATCAGTGTCGCGCGTTGCGTGTTATAGAAAGAATGCGCTTCGCAATATACCCGTTGAGTGCACCGGCAGTCCCCGTGCCTGCCTCGTCGCGCCGCAGACACTTGTGCGTGCCGCGCTAGTACAGGCGGCGTAGCTGGCAGTCAGGCTGGGAACAAAGTCGACGCAGGGCGCTCTGGGGAACCGGGGGCGTCACATCAATTCTAGCGGCGACGTCTGATCAAATAAGCCGCTGTGTGCAAAGTGCAGGCATCGCTGGAGTGCCTACGCCAGTCTTCTTTTCTCGAAGGTAAGGTACGCGTACTGCGATCGCTCCACTTACCGGCGGCGCGTACTTATATGCGTGGACTGAATACACTTCATTAAAAAAGAGAAAAATAAGTCCGCGGGAAAAGTCTCGAGAATCGAGGAATTCTTCTGTTTTTTCTTTGGATGGGGGGGGGGGGGGGAATGAAATAACATTCTGTGGTGAGGTAATTTCAGCACATTCCACAGAAATGCAGTACAATAGTTCACTTATTAATGCGACTTGTGGAATCTTGTACTATGGTATGGTATGGTATGGTATGGTATGGTATGGTATGGTATGGTATGGTGTATGCTACTGTAAGTGAGGTCAAAGCTTCACCCCAAGCAGCACAGGTCATCGGCCCAATGTTGCAACAGGATGGTCTCATCCTGGTCCTTTGCAGGGCCAGCTTTGCCAATACAGTTCTAATGTTGGGCCAATTACTTGTGCTGCTTGGGACACCGGCTATAACCCTAGAAGCGCACGCAAACGGCCCAATATGGGCAATATATTGGAAAAGGCTGGCCCTATATAGGACCAGAGTGAAACCATCCGTTTTTAATATTGGGCCGATTACCTGTTCTGCTTGGGAAGAGACGCCGTAGTGAAGGGTTCCAGGTCAATTTAGACCACCTGGGTCACCTCACGGGTGTATACACATTTCGCGTCCACCGAATGCGGCCGCTGCCAGTAGGACTCGATCCCGTGACTTGGAGAAGCCGAACACCTAACCACCCAAGCAGCACAGGTAACCGAGCCAATATTGCAAATGGATGGTTCCACTCTGGTCCTTTGTGGGACCGGTCTTTGCCAATACGATTCCAATATTGAACCTGTGTTGCTTGAGCACTAAGCCACCGCGGCCGGCAAATTGAGTGTTGCGCATCATCTTGCTAGTTACACTGGTGCTTGCATTTGCATTAACTGCGCAAGGTGCCTAGTTTCACCAGCACTGCACTCTTTCCTCTGGAAAATCGTACCAGCTTTCGAAACGTAATAAAACTGGTAATGGTAAGTTTCTTTTCACGTTCCCTTCCTGATACGTCTCTCGACCACGGCCGACTTTGAGGTATGGCAGTTTACGGCTTGTTCTTAGCGAGGGCAGCTCTGCTTTAACAGGCGCTCAGCAATCATCCTTGCAACCTGCGCTGCAAAAATGCGTCGACGCCGTACAAGCTCGCAACCTTTTAATTCACGACGCCGGAGCCATTCCCACCTCCGCCACCGCTGCTTGGCCGCTTGGCGACGTTGTAGTTCCCGGCCTCTCAACACGGCGTTGTCCACCTTCTTCCTCTCCTTCGAACCTCGGCATCGCCCGTTCAATAACACTCGACCTGAGTTCGCCCGCACAAGATGGCGCTAGCGGTCTAGCGGCGAAAACGGTGCGGGAGGAGGAGGCAGCACCCTGCGGCGCGCCCGTTCCGTTAACCGAGCCAACGCGGCTACGTCGAGCTTCCGCGCTGCGTCGCCGCCGAGCCTAGCGCTTAGCGCAGCACTAGCGTAGCGCTGGCGTCGTCGTCGCGTCGCCGGCGGTGTTGACCGCACGCCAGCGCTGCCGTCGACCGGCCAACGAGCAACACATTCTCGGGAGCTGTGTACACCGAGACTGCCAAAGCGCACGTAATCTAGAGCGCCCCTGCATTTTATAGTGCTGCTGGAGAAAAAAAAGCCTCTCGGCGATGCCTCCGAAAGCGTCCGCAGCAGCAGCCCTGCTCGCCGGTGACGATCGCGCCCCGCTTTGCTACCGACTGCGCTAGCGGCGGCATCTGCGACGGAGTGCGCGTGGTTGCGTTATCACGGCAGCTTTGCCGCTCGGATCCTCAGTGCTGGGGGCAGACGCTGCCGCATCACCACCAGCAGCAGCCTCCGCAGAGAAGACACGTCGTGTTCGCAGCGACGATGGCAACCAAGGAAGGCGCCGAGGTGTTTCAGGATGCCAAGGATGACACCGAAACCGAGGTACCGTGTATACGAATGTCCCTTCCCGAATTGCGGCTGTATACTGCGGGCTTTGATTAGTGCCGACTTGCACGACCGGGTTCGTTCCAGAATGAGTTGATTTGTGTTGCTGGCTGCATGTAACATCGACGTAAAGCGTGCACACGACGTAATGCGGACACACGGTTTACTGGTCGTGCGTACGATCATGTTGACATTTTTGTTTCGTGGCTTCCTTTGAACACTAAATGACTTTATGTAACGCGGGAGAATGACCAGTTTCATCAACCTGCTGCGATCAACTATTGAAGTTGCGACTGTAATTTCGCTCCACTCAATGGAGTATTGTGCTTTCTGTTCGCGCAGTGCAGCGCCACAGTGAGTGCGGAAAATGCGTTCCGGGTTCCTCTGTACATGCGTCTCTCGTTGCAGTTTTCTAATCTGCACCATGAATCAGTGCCGCAGCATCAGATCGCCACATCCGAAGCGTCATGTCGTCCTGGTTTTCCCGCAAAACGTGATTTCTCGGTTGACTGAAGAAAAGAAAGAAAAGTGCATTTGGCTCTAAGCTGGCCCCTTTGCAATCATGGCGCAGAAAAATAGGACAAAAGGGAGACGACAAGAGTGCTGTCGTCTTCCGTCTCCCCCTTTTTTCCCGTTTTTTTTTTTCTGCGCTGCTTTAGCATGAACCCATACCAACTCCCCCAGTTTTCCATTCTCGTGAGCCCTTTGCAAAGCTCGGTGCCATGGTCAATCTATTAGCGGTGCTTGTTGCGGCATACATTGATATGACTCGGGGTTATTTATTTACTCATTTATTAATTTTTCAATCGATATGCTTGTGTTCGATGAGCGCGCTCGAGTGCCGTTTCTCTGCGGTGAATTGCGGTATGCGGAGCGTACGAAACAAAGCACTGCGCCTTCCGACACGCGCTCATCGAGCGACCTTGGCTCAGTTTCTGTCTTTTGCTTTGCCTTTCACTTGCCGGCATTTTTGACGCCGGTGGTGTCTTTAGGCCATGGATGACAGTGATGATGGGCATGGCTTTCCTGAGCATTCACTTTTTTTTGTTTTTGCTTCGGAAGCAGCTGTAGTGGCACAGTTAGCCTGTGCCGGTATGCGTTGCTGCCCCCCCCCCCCCCCCCCCCCCCCCCGCTCTCTTTCCAACTCTCGGTCACTTTTTGCTGTGGTCCTATTCTTTCCTCTATGCCTGAATTTCAGGGCAATAGTTACGTAAAGCACGCTGAGCACCTTTTCGCTCTTCGATGCTTATTGATTTACCGTTTTCCTACTCATGTTCGCAATTTAATTTTCGCATTTGAATTTTAACTTCGCCTTTCGTAGCAATGCGTTTAAATTGCTACTTTTTTTCGCCGCGTTCTGCGAGCTTTCATCGTGCAGAATGGCGGCGTAAGATCAAGCTTTTTTTTTTTTCTAGCCCATTTGTCCAGCTTTAATGCGTTCAAGGAGCGACGCGTCCAGACTGTTGGAGCCTGTTGCCATGACGATTATGACGGTACGCACGTTCGTCGACTAATCAGATCTCTTCGGAACACCAAGGCGCCATGAGTAACCTTCTGAATAACCGCGGCGTCATGAAAATCGGCCGACGCCATTAGCTGGAGGAGCTCCTTTGAGGGCCATCTGCAGCTTTGTTCTTGAGTTGTACCCGACTACAGTCGACTTTGCTGCTAGGAACGGTACATACGCTATCCCTGGCAGCACAGAGCATCGGCCCAATATTAGAAATGTGTCAACAAAGACCGGCCCTACAAAGGGCCAGCCTTTGCCAACATATGTCCAGTATAAAGCTGATGACCTGCGCTGCCAGGGATAGTGACCTGATTCGCCTGACAGGGGCTATAAAACGGCTGGCGTTTATCGTTCAGAAAATTGAACTTACGTTTTCTGGCAATGAATAGGATGATAGGTGCCCAGTGTGCGTGGGATAGACGAGACGCCTAATTATTTTCTGGCCAGCCATGTTCATGCAATAAGAGTAAAGAGAGCCATTCCACAGTCTAACATGCAAGTATGTATGAATTAACAAGTAATAATAATAATAATAATAATAATAATAATAATAATAATAATAATAATAATAATAATAATAATAATAATATTAATAATAACGGTGTCGCCAACAGGTTGAAATTCGCCTAGTGTTACTACCTGAGCAGTGGAGTGACAGAAGCTGCTGGCATTTATATATGACATACTGAATGAACAGGATGATGATCATTTATTTCTTAATTGTTCAGGAAGGTTTTGAGGTGAGAGACCAATTTTCCGGATGCAGTTATCCCAGAGAAGGCGGGCACAAGGACGTGAGGCGGGGGGAGGAGGTGAGCTTGTATCCACTAGAAACCCGGTGCACATCCTGTGGCTGGCGAGGATCGATTGCTATATATAGCTTCCACATATGAGGGAGCCAGATGGTGTAACCACTACGGCACGTGCCGCTGCGGTAATTACTAAAACAACCTTAGATAGGCTTTGAACGCGTGACTCGTACGTTCTATGTCAGAGGGAACGGTTCCCCAGTTTCGCTTATCTGTCGTGGCGGACGTGATACATTAGTTGCAGGCTATCGCAAACAACGTGGATTTGCATTAGGCGAGAATTTTCCTCCCGTCTAACGAACTATTTCAACAGTTCATTGCCTTCGTTCCAACTTGTGTTCTTATATCGCAGCTCCTCAGCCATGTATGGGAATTGTGAATGAAAGACACAAAGCTTCACTTTCAGCTTTGAGCGCTGTCACCTCTGTATGAATGAACGAACGAATGAATAATGAACGAACGAACGAACAGTGCTGCTTTGTTGAAAAGACAGCCGTCTAAGTCATCTGGCTGGTCTGCATGCAAAGTGATGCGGACTCCCCTCGTCGGGAGAACTCTTTCCGTAATGCGATGGTAGCGCCTTCTTTTGTTCATCATTGCATTTCAAACATGAGCGGGTGCCAACCCACGCAGGCAACCCCGGATACGAGGAGGCGCACTCTATTGCTCGAGCGTACCTCAACCGAGCAGGCCAAACAGTCGAGAGGGATTGCGCGAGGGACAGACCAATCACTTACACTGAAATCACGCTACACTATAGAGAGGAAAGGATCATATATCCGCCACCACACCACACCCTCAAGAAGGAACAACAGACTATATGGAGGCAACTCCAGTACAGAACGTTTCCTTCAACGGCCTATCTGGCACTAATACACCCGGGTCAGTACATACTCTTCATATATCTCCATGCCAGGGCAGGTTGCCCTTCAGCCAGACATGTGCGGTATGGCCGCTGTAAGCGCTAGGGCACTAAAAAAACGGCACTTGTATTTACCTGAAATGTACAGACACAGCGTATAAACATGTGTCGATCAACAAATCGCCGCCATTCAGGCAAAATGTGTGAAATTTTACGATGCGTTATTGTCTTGAGAATACAATGGATTGCGCTCCCCGCTCTGAGAAGCTTGCTTGCCGCGGCCGTTCTTCTTCTGCTCGTTGCCATGGCAACAAGCTCGTCTGTGGCGCCTTGTTCTTTTAGGAGCTGCAGCAAACAAGTCTGTGAACGGCGAGCTACTGGCGCGGACGTTTGTGCAGCTGCTGACAGTCGCGCGATTAACGATGCTGGTGGTGACGCTTGAATCTGCGCCCTTGACAACACGCTACGCGGCAGTAGCGCGACCGTCCCTCCGTCGACGCAAGAACGGAATGGGGAGGGGGGATGGGGAACGGGTGGAAAAGTTTGACGGTGAACGTGTTCGTCTTGCGTCGTCCTCTTAGTAGGGAGCGGCTCTGTCGAGCCCAGATCCTTTTCCTTTAACTGGCCAGAATATCGATCCCTTCGCCGAGATAGGCGTATCCTCTTCCGACTTCCAGGAATCGTCGAAGCTGATGATACCGGGAATGAGTCGCTCTGGTGGGGTTCCGTTATTGGTTTTAGGCAAAGCAAGCCAAACTTCCTCGCGGAATTGCGGAGTGCGGATCTAATTCTGGCGGTTCATATAGACAGCGGGTTGAAGGTATTTCCGCAGGATGGGGCAATCATTTCCCCATGCCGCGACCGCCAATGAAGTAATCGTCGAATTCCTGCAAAGACTGAGGTGGTCATTTGTGTAAAATAATGTACGCATCTGTGTAGCAAACGGAGTGGTTCAAAAAACCTGATTTAGTGAAATTGAAAATAAGTTCTACATATAGGTGAAGTATTAAAGGGAACACTGAGATCGCTACAACGATGCTTGATGGCTGTACCGTACCCCAGCCCCTCCCCCGCCTAATCAGTGGCTCCATTTCCAGACTGACGTAGCCCACGTGGCAACACGTGGTACATTTTCCGAGGCATCCGCTCCCTGCATACGTTAGCAATAAGGTGTTCCCCTTTTTTGTTGGCGGCACCTGTACATCAGGCTTATAAGCCGGCGCTACACTTTGCAAACCTGCGAGGCATCATCGATGCACGACGGTTGCAGCCACTGCGCGCAGATAACGTCAGCCCTTCGCTGAGTGATGTCGCTTCGCTTGTGAGAAATATGCAC